>NC_021161.2:39996465-40035499 GCF_000331145.2 Cicer arietinum
AACGAATCAGTGATGAACGCGAACGAATCAGTGATGAAAAATCAGTGATGGATTCAGAATGGTTTTAGGGTTCAGAATGGTTTTAGGGTTCTTGAGTGAATCCTTTTGATTTTGATTTGTTTAGGATTTTGGATTTTAGGTGTTTTTTCTTTTAATTTAATTATAACAAATAAATTTTATTTGTAATAATAATTTTTAACAATTATAATAATGATTTTAAAAATATAAATTATATTTTTTAATTAGAAATAATATAATAATAAGTTTATTCCACGTATGCGTCTGCCACGTCAGCTTTTTTATTGACACGTCATTAAAAAAATGACAACTCATCATGATTTGGACTCAAATTCTGTTTGGGGGACTAAAACTGGGGAGAAACAAAATGGGGGGACTACTTTCAATTTTCACCTATAATAGGGGGACCAAAAGTGCAATTAAGCCTATTATTTATTAACATTGTTATTTGTTAGTAACTTGGTATTTATTTTTAGATGATGACAATGTCTTTTGTTTATTGTTAATTATGAAGTTTATTTTATTTTATTTGTGATTAATTATGAGGTTCATTTTATTTCTTTGTTGTTTCAAATGGAACATTGCTGCAGACTTGTTAATTATAATGTTATATTAGATTTGGTTATAACTTTATTAATTTTTCTCATGTTTATTATTTTATTAACCTTCCTTATATATAAAGGCTTAGTTTAGCCTATTTAAAAAAATATAAAATGTACTCTTTAAATGATTTAATATGAAATAGACTTTTACATAGGCTTTCAGTTTTGACCAAACTTTTAATAATGTTATGTTAGACCGGAAAAAAAAACCTATAATATACCGTAGGTTAGGCTTATGTCTAAAAAAATAATTGTAGGTCAAGCTCAGGTCTTCCAAAGTTTGACCTGACATATTCTCACCCCTAATTGCAGAGCAAGTGGTGATTGACATTGATATTGGGATAAACTTTATTATTGATAATAAATATAGTTTTAGATATGATTTGATTGTTTGGATTTGTCGTCATACAACTAATTAGGATTTTTAGTGGTAATTACAAAACTTGATTATGGTTTTTATAGAAGAAATAATTTTTGTATACAAAGGAATCAATAAGAAGTTGAATCACAAAGACATACGATCTAATAAATGTGAATGTTCATTTAAGTTGCGTGGTTATTTCTTGTCAACTAAAGAATGAAATCTTAGTGTTTTTTCATAATCACACAACCATTAGATGGATAAAATATTAGAAGGTCATCTCGTTGTTGGCCGTTTAAATGAAGATGAGAATGAACTTGTTAGTGAGATGACAATGAACATGATTTATAATGTGCATCAAGGTTCAACAACATAAACTACATTTTAACTACTTCAACAACATCAACAAATTATATCTCACTACAAACTCATTATAAGTCAAAAGCATTTTGTCAAACACTTGATATATAATAATTTATTTAATATTTTGTCATATTTCAACAACAACAATGAATTGACGTAACAACAACAACGAAATCATTATTGGTCCCTAACACAAACTACAACAACAATATAAACTACTTATATTTCACTACAAACTTATTACAAATAAAAAATATTTTGTTAAACAATAGACATACAACTTAAAAAACATAAACTAAATTATAACAATATCAATAGTCATCCCTAACTACCTATTGAAATTACAACATCAACAAAAACATAAACGCTAAAATGAAAAATATAAAAACATGAACATAACAATGTAAAAAAGAAATATTAAAACAAAAAACTTACCTTGATGCTTTAAGAGTTGATGAATTAAAAAAAGGAAAAAAAAAAAAAAAAAAAAAAAAGAGATTTTAAAATAGATTTGGAATAAAAAAATGAGATGAGTTGGATTTGAAAGAAATAAAGATTTAGAGAATTATAATATAGAAAAATTGAGTAAGGAAATAAAGTTATCCCATATATTTTAAAATATCTAACAGAGTTTAGAATCCGATAACTTAAGTTATTATATGCGTTATAGGACAAATTTGTTTTGTTGCTCAAATGTTTACTTATAAAAGTAAAACATCTTAAACAAATTATCTTTTTATTGACTTCAACAAATCGGTTGCAAAAGAAGCTTTCTGCATACATTCCTTCAAATGACCACTTTTTATATCGAATCTTATACCGTGGATAAAAAACAACACCAAAATAAAGTCGGCGTATATTTGAAAAAATTACCCCAATATTTACTTCTTGTGCTTATTCCTAGCACTAGTGTGGCCAAAATAGTATTAAGATTCAAGAGGATTGTTTAAGCTCACAATAAATAATAGATAACTGATAAAAAGTTGTTTGCATACTAATTTGCTAAGAGGCTGAAAACAACTACGTTGCATCATAAAAAATCTTCAAGAATTTCATAAAAGAACAAATATTATTTCAATCATATGTGCTTGAGGGACAACATTTCCAAATAACTCTGTATAGCTAGAATCCTCATCTTTCAACTTCTCAAAGGCTGCATCAAAAACGTAAAAAAAAAAAAATAAAATAAAAATAAAAATAAAAATAATAATAATAATAATAAAAAGAAAAAAAATAGGGGTTTGATAATCATCTTAATTTCAGCAATTTTTGAAATTCTAAAACCCATAGATTCAAAGGGTTGAAAAGCCTAAAAATTAATTTTGATTTTTATTTTATTTTTAGTAAAAAATTATTTAAAATAAATAAAATTATATAATAATCTTATACAACAAGTCATATAAGCATTTTTTGAGCCACGTCATTATTTCTTTAAGAAAAATAAACTTAAATGAGAAAAAAAATTAAAAACATTCTTTGGCATTATTTTTAAAGATAAATAATTTAAAGAAGAAAAAAAACTAATTTGTTTCAATAAAATAAGATAATGAAAAAGTCTGGATGTAAGTTTTTTTAAATTAAAATGCAAATAAATGTTCTTAGATTTTGATAAATGTCGATATTGTTATATTAAAATTATTTCGAGTTTGAATTTAAATTTTTTTAATTATGTGAATTGATTATATTAAAATTTATTATTTTTTTAGAATAAATAAAAAAATACTAATAAATATCTAGCTAATAGTTAATGGATTGGACCGACTATAAGGACAAAATTGTATCATTACAAGTTTACAAATAATGTTTCTTAGTAAAAGACAGTCGAGGGTCTCTTGTCTCTATCCTGAAACAACTTTTGTTTGCTTACTCAATCATTCTTCTTTTGCTATTCTAATACTTTCCTTGCATCTTTCAACAAACTCCACCTTCTTGATCTCTCTTTATTATTATTCTATAGCTATGTTTTACCAAAAAATTTATTGACAATGAAAATATAAGCTTCAAAATGTGTAGCTAATGATGAGAATAAGGGTAGTATAGATTGGGAGAAAAGATCCGGTGGAATGCTTGTTCAAAAAAGATAAACTCTTGAGTCTTCTTCTAGTCCTATGATCAAAATCAAGGTCTCTCATGGTTCATATCACCATGAGATTAATGTTCCTTCACAATCTACTTTTGGTAAAGCATTGGATCATATGCATTTTGGATTTATTATTTCTTTCTATTTATTTTGTCCGTTTTTATATAATCACTTTTTTGTTTTGTTTTATTTAAAGAAAATTAATTATACGCAAGTAAATAGGTAAATTAGTATTCGAAATTATGAATATCAATTTATAAAATAGTTTACAAATTTTACGAATTTGTAAATATATCTTTAGAATTGTAATGGTCAACTAAAATTGTCCCTTTGTTAGAAGATCCAGCCAGCAAAGAGAGGAAGATTGAACATACTTTAATAGCCACTAAAGAAGTTTTATATGTTAGAACAGAAGTTGACAAGTTATATCAGAAGGTGATATTTTTTATCATGCAATTATTTTATTTTTATTTTTTTAAATTAGGGAAGGAGAAAATTATTTAATTTGAACTCTTATAAAATCAAACTCTTACTATTGAGATGACACTTCATGAACTATATTCTTTATTATGATGATTGTTAGGTGATTGGTTTGGAGAGGATTATTAGTGGTGGAGCTAAGGTTGAAGATAAAGAATTTGTTGTCTTGACTGAATTGCTTATGGTTCAACTGCTTAAACTTGACTCTATTGTTGCTGAGGGAGAAGCTAAAATGCAGAGAGGAATTGAGGTTAGACGTGTACAAAGTTATGTAGACATAATTGACAACATGAAGGCAAGAAACTCTGCTGCTAACAATGCTGTTTCACTCATTAACAAATGGGAGGCCTTTGAATCAGAACATGGAAGATTGAAGTCTCCAATAACAATTCAATCTTCTACTGTGATTACTCAAGAATGGGAACAATTTGAGTAATTAAAAGTTCTGTTCACTAACTTTGAACAATTTGCCAAGTTAGTTTCAATAGGGAGGGAAGAGTTAATATGCTTGTACTAATTCTATAAGTTTCTCAGTCTATGCATAAATAAACACTTGACATTTTATTTGCCACTTTGAAAATGTTGGAAACATTAGAGAAAAAGAGTTTGAGGAACAAGTGAAATGCTTCTAGATTGTAGAATTTGATTAAGTTTGATATAGAATGATCGTTGATTTTTTCTTATTGTTTGTCTAACATAGATTTTAAATGCAGGATGTGTATATTATGTTGTGTAATTAGATATTTAAATAGATGGTGTGTTTTCTAATAAACCATCTATTTAAAGAGTACTTTATGTCATATGTAAGAGTTTATTTATTGTATCACTAAAGTTTGTTAATACGGATGATAAGCCTAATTGTATGTATGAAGAATTCTTCTATAAGAACTGATGTGATGTAGGGTAAGTGGTAAATGTGGAGTGGGTGTTGAATGTTTTCACTCAAAAAACTATTGGGGGGTTTTATTGTAAGGTTAATTTGTTTGATCTATTTTATGTTTTTACGAGTTCTATTATACTTGATTGAAAATAAGTTGGGGATCTTGTTTTCTTCCTTAAAACTTAAAAGTTTTATCACAGATAAGATAAAATATGGAAAATTGTTTATAATCAAAAGATATTTTTCACTTTATAAATTAGGGGGTATTATTGATCCAATTATAAATTTATGAATATAAAATAACTTCTATGTACTATTTGAAATGTTTTAAATTTTTCTCAATTCTATGTTTAATTGAACGAATTGATTATCTAAACATGGAATTAAGGATTATCTCACATAAAAAATTTAAAATTTTGTAACAAAAAGTTAATTTAAAAATTTATATTTAGTTCATCTTTTGTTAAAAAAATTTAAATTTTACAATATTTTAAACATAATACTAAAAATTCATTTGAATATTTGAAAGATACACATGAGTTGGCTTAAAAGTTGAAAAAAAATAAAAATAAAAACTTTTTGGAGATTAAAAAGTTAAGAAATTTTTTCCTAAAAATAAAACCAAAATGTTAAAATTATATAGAGACCAAATAATATATTTAATCCATTTTTGACTAAGATTTGTTATAAGATTTATGGAACTATCACAAAATATTGATCAATTAGGAAATTTTCGGTTTAAATACCAAAAGTGCAGTTTCAAAATATTATTATGCCAAAAGGATTTATATAAAATCATAAAATCTAAATCAATTTTTTTTTTTACTTTCTGGTCTTTTAAGGGAATGAGATCTTAATAATTGAGAATTTAACTTAAAAGTAAGTATTATTCTAATCAGATTTTGAATTTTGTTTTTTTTAATAATTTATCCTTAACTAAAACTTATTATCCATTTAAACCTTTAATTAAAAAATAATATTTAAGCTCAATCACTTCACAATTTTGAATACTTTTAATATAATATATTTATATTTTGATAAAGAAAGTATATATATTTATATTTTCATTAGTGTTACTACCGTAAAAGAATATTTTAGACTATGTTAGTGCTATGTTGATCTATTACTATTAGTCTAGAATATTTTATACTATTAGTCTATTCTAAACCACATGGAATTTTTTTTTCTTTTATTGAAAGTGAGAAAGCTTCATTAAACAGCAGAAAACAAGCTACAAGGGGTTGCATCAGAGTTCAAAAGAAGGGCATATGCCTACCAAGTTCTACAACTTATGTAGCACATGGCCTACAAGCCTATGAGCTAAAACATTAAAATTCATTCCTGTAAAATTTTCCAACTCTATTTGGCAAATGAATTTTCCAGATTGCTACCAACATTATTTCAATACTTTTGAAATAACAAAATAGGTAGATTTGGAAAATAGCTTATTCAACTTCTTGGTTAGTAAAACACCTAGAGTAGACCTCAATATAACTATCATTCAAAAACTTCACCAATGGTGGAAGGGTTGGACGAGGCAAAGATTTCATAAAAATAATCAATTACAACTCTCTCAACATGATCATCTACCCTCCACTACACGCATTTAGTGTCCTTCAACTCTTTGATCTCACATTTTTTTCCTTCTCTCATTGGCTTTGCCATGGAAGAACTTCCTATTTTTGTCGTCGTCCATAAGCCAAACCACTGTACTATGTTGCATCCACATGTCTTTTCTATTTTAAGCTGTTCATCCAACTACCTCCCTATTGGCTTAAACCTCAAAATGTCCTCACGAGAGTTAGACCACATGGATGTATCTTTGAAAGTATTCTCTAATTTTTGGATTTCTTTTCTAATTTCTAATTGTTTCCATCTTAAAATTGTCAACAAAAAAAAAAACACTCATAGTTAGACCTCATGGCTTGTAGTTTATTAGGACAATTAGAAGATGCTCCAACCCAAGCACTTATAATAAAATCTTCGTAATTGTCATTTTAGTTATGTCTCATCAAACTTGTGAAGTAGCAAAATCAATATTACTTACAGACAAAAAGTCCATAATGTTCTGAGTGAGTTAAAAATGAAGAAAGTAAATTATTTTTTGGTGATATATGACTAGTGAGTAAATAAATAAGAATAAGAAGATCACACAATTATGTATCATGGTTCACTTAAAGTGGGCTATGTTCAGTCCTCACAATCTGTGAGTTTTTCTACTAATGTGTTGGATACAATAACATTCTTGTTTTCACACTATCTTTCTTGATGAATTACAAAATTTATCTTTCAACCTTAAAAGATTTTTACAGTTACCTTTCAATACAAAAAAGATTTTTACAAGTTACCTTTTAATAACTAAAAAGATTTTTACAACATACTCAAACTATTTTAAGAGATAGACTTGAGTTTCAAATAATGTGTATCATAAAAAGGTTTACGATCAAAATATATTCAACACTTGTTTGAGATTGATTATTAGCAATAACTCAATAAAAAATATCCTTGAATATAATAAGAGAATGATGGAGTACATTGCAGTCACTACTGATATTGAGTACATTGCAGTCACTACTGATATTGAGTACATTGCAGCAACTTAAGATTCGAAAGAACTCTTGTGCATGAAGAAATTCCTACACGAGTTAGGTCTCATGCAAGACAAGTTTGTGTGTTAGAGTTAGAGTGTGATCCATCTCAACAAGAATTCAACTTTTCATGCAAAGTCGAAGCATATTGAGATGCAGTATCATTGGATACGAGCTGTACTGGAAATGAAGTCATTTTCAATTGAAAAGATTCATACTGATGAGAATGGTTCAGATATGATGACGAAGGTCTTGCTTGTGTCGAAGGTGATATGTTGTAGAAAGAAGAGTGACATGGTAGAACAATACCTTCCTACTTGAATTGAGAGATAGATTTGTTAGGTGGACTCATTCTCTAAGTGAAACCCACCAATTTTATTATTATTATTATTATTATTATTATTATTATTATTATTATTATTATTATTATTAAAGTTTTGGGCTAGGTCGATGTGAAGAAGAAAAAAAGATTTTGAAATTCCTAAGTAAGAAGAAAAAAAAAGAGGATTGCAGTCGGAAAAACAAAAAAGAAACAAAGAGGCAGCTAAGAAGAAAAAGAAAAAAAAAAGGGAGAGGAAGAAAAAGAGCTTGGTTCGGTTATAATGAATATGTAGTAAACTCCCTCCATTTAGTCTACAATTTTAATAAGTTACTTCTATCATCGAGTTTGTTATTTTAATATATAGTGTAGCTTTATCTTTAGTTTGAAATATATCCACTTTAGTGGAACATTGTTTGTTATTTGTTATTTGTTTGATTTCCACTTTTTAATGATGATTATTGTTGATTGATATTCTCTAGTATTATTAGGAAGTCTCTATGTATCAACTAATTATTATACTAGAAGATTTTACTATCTCGTGGTTTTTATTCTCTCATTTTGAGGGAAGTTTTCTACGTTAAAAATTGTATTTGTGTCATATTTAAATTTCTATCAATTGTTGTTGCTATGTGAAATTGTATTTTTTATTTATCCATTTATTTAAGAGAAAAATATTCAGTATTATTAAAATAATTATCTTTAGTTTTTGTTAACATTATAAAATCAACAACATGAATGTTCATAGAAGTACTCTATTTCTCTCTTCACTATTTTGCATATCTCTCATTCAATAAATTTTCTTTAATTTGTCCACCAATAATTTTCTTTAATGCATATGTAGGTAAAATAGAATTTAAATAGTGATGTATACGTAAACAAATAAAAGAAAATAACGACTATAAAAATACTATATTTATCTCTTCACTTTTTTTTATATTTCATTCAATAAATTATATTAAAATAAATATGATAAAAAATAATCATAAGCATAAGCACAACTTACACACAAACATAAGATGCATATCCTAAACTTACCCTTATAACTTAGTCATTAAAAGAGACTGTTGATTTACTAATTGTCTACCATAACTTAGAAAAAAAATGACGACATAGTTATTCAACTGGTAAATCTCAATTAATACAAAATGGTGAACCCAGTAAGAAATGGGTTCATTTGGTGAAGCCCAGTCATGAGGTTTAAAATGCAAATAAATCAGTGGCAGTACAAGGCCCACACAATTTTTGAAATTAGATTACACTGTTATTGACACTTAATGAGTTAATGTCCATTTTATTTGGGTGAAATCATAAATATATTCTAGATGAGATGATAAGAGTTCCTTCTAATTTAATTAGATGTTTTGTATTCAAATTCTGTTTTGAGAATGCAGTGTTAAATTTTCTGAGAAGAGTTTTGTCAATCATTTTTGTTCTATTCAACTCGAAGGAAAAAAAATTATTTTTTATTAAATGATAGTGTAAAATTATTTTTTATTAAATGATAGTTATACTCCAAATCAAATCCCTCCACAATATACCCCATATTTTATTTAAATTTTAAAATATCCAAGTAACACAGCAACATTGTTTGCCATTGCCAAATTGTGATAACGGTATATACATACTTGTGAGTTGACAATTAAGTATCTTGTGTTACATACATTATTAATATTCTTCAACATATAAGGATACCCTGAGTTGTTTTTATTATTATTTTATATTATTCATTTTGGAAAGCATTATACTAACAACCTCCTCTCCCACTTTTTTGTTCTTAAAAACTTTCTATCATGTTTGAATTGACTAATTCGAATAAATATTATCAAAAAATACATTTAAATATGTTTGAATTGACTAATTCGAATAAATATATTAACAAAAAAACACGTCTGAATTAATTAAGAATTAATTAATCTAAAGAACATTGGAAATTGGAAAGGAGGAAAAGAAGGTAACAAATGTGATTACTCATTTTATTCCACTAAATTATACTCCTTCCTATCTCAAGTGTCAAAAAAAAACAAAAATAAATATATTTAATTTAAATTTTACACTTAATATATTAATATTTATTGATTCAATTTTATCTCATATTCAATACCATGTAGTAGACGTGTTAATTGTTAAATTAATAGTCTCGTTTTCCAGCCCATCAATGAGTTGGCTTGAAATTCATTAATGTTCATGTAACCAATAATAATAAGATAAGGCTAACCAAACATGTCAATCACTCGATGGAACTTGATGGCTAATTATTTCATTCTTGACAATTACAAAGTCCAATTATAATGAAATTTTTACGTTGTGCAGAAGATATTATATACTTTATCTTCATTCCAAATCCAAAGTTATTTTCTTTATGGACGATGGTAAGTGAAAAAGGATAATAATGTATTGTCCTCTTCACTCCTCACCCAAATGGAAAATGACAAAATTTCACGTTTGAAAGGGAAATGAGGGAACATGTTTCCATTAGGTACACTTATTTATTTGGTCTCTAATAGATTGATGGTTGTTATGCATGCAGAAAAGCATACCCACAATGAAGTTATGCGTTCATATTCTTTTGTCAATTATAATAACTTCATAGGGACATGAATTATTTTTATGATAAAATGGGCATGTCAATCAAGCGTTTCTAATGGGTGTTTCAAATTTCAATCAAAATTTGTGGAGGAGTTTTTTATTTATTAAGTTCATTAATTAGTTTGGTAGTTGAAGTAAATGAGTTACTAAATTGAGTGATAAAGACTTCTAGCATTTGATCTCCTATAACACTAACAATTGCTAACAATATTATAATTGTCTATTTCAAAAAAAAAAAAAAAAAACTCCTACTAATTCAACCGAAAACCAAAGAAAGGCCAGAAAAGATATAGATGATTCCATTACTATAGTTTTATATATCTAAATGATATAGAATCACACATTTTTATAAATTCAATGGTTGGAAATTGAATAAATCAAACAAGCACTAAATGAATCCTAAATAGGCAATATACTTGCCTCCAAAACCAAAAGGAATCGCTACATTTTAAATTTCAGCATGCAACCACAATTGTGACCATAATATCCAAGTTTTTAGAGTCTCATAAAATTAGAACCAAAATTATGTTCGCATCAGATGCAATAACCCACAATTTCACACACTATTAAGAATCACAAGATAAATAACAAGTTAAAACCTATTCAGACATAGATGAAGCAAAATTGCCTTATGTTCCTCAAAGTAAAGGCACAACTGTCTTGGGTTTTGGACATTTGTGCCGTTTGTCAAACATTTGATTCCAGCTATGCCATTCTAACACTACTTAATACATACAGCTCATATAATTAAAACAAATAGTCAAAATCAAAAATAAAAAAGAAGGAAAAAAGTGGCACTTTATAGTTTCTACACCATTTTCCACAAAATTGCACCTTTCAAATTACTCCACAAGACAGGACACCCATTTATGCGTAACTCCTAATCTAATCTAATATCCTATGCACAAAAAATAACATAAAAAATGTAGCATGAAAAGTAGTGGTTACAAGTCTCCTACCCATAATAATGCACAAAGATGAATTGAAAAATAATCAAAAAAGTTAAAATATACACAACTTTTTTATATTAAAAAAATTACACGTTGAGGGGTAAAATGCAAAACAAGTTAGCTAATATATGGTCTTGAAAATATTAACCATTCCAAAGGGAGACATAGAGATACTCACATAACATACATTGTTTGTTATCTATCTCCAATCCCCCGTCTAATGGACCTATACATAATGTTAATCTTACACCCCAAAAAAAAAACTAATTAACCAAAAAAAAGAACCTAACCATTAAGAAAAAAAGAAATTAAAAAAAGAAGTTATTTTCTTGTTCAGTTTTTAATTTCATTGTTAAAATCATAAGAAAAACAAGAGGGGCACCTAAGAAGACCATTCTCATTGCAAACATTGCAAACTTTGAACCCAGCTTTATCGGTGTATACCTTTTTGCTACCGTTACACGCGTCGCACACCACAAATCTGTGACCCGCGCACACGTGGCATTCCGTTGGATCCACTGCGGGCAAACCTTCGAGAATCTTCTTGAGCTCGCCAATCTCGTGCATCTGTCTAATCTCTTCGCCGCCACCAACGTATATTCCTCCAATAAAAACACGTGGCAATGTTAAACCGGTTCGACCCATTATCCGGTTCATTTCGACCAAGAAAGACGAATCCATGGAAACGTCTCGTTCGTCGAGTTGAACGCGAAAAGCACGAAGGATCGCGAGTACGCTTTTGCAGTCCTCGAAGATTGGTCTCACCACGCGCAGGCTTGTGAAGTATATCACCACGCGCTGTTCCGTTCCCGGAAAACAAATCGGCGGAGGAGATGAAGGGGGAGGTGAAGGTTTGCGTGGCGCGTGGTTGTCATTGTGTGGTGGTTCAGGTTCGGGTGATAGTTCTGGTTCGGAGTTTGGTTTGGGGGATGGTTCTTGTTCTGGTAATGAGTCTAGTTCGGGTACGGGGTGAGAGAGGGACCTAGGTAATTTGAAGGGTGGTTGGTGGAGGTGATTTGACCAGGTTCGGAGGAGCGAGTTAGCGAGTCGGACTCGGTGAAAAACGGGTTTTCTTGGGGTTGGTGAAGAAGGTGAAGGTAGTTGAGGAGGTTCTTCAAGACAAAGGGTTTGAATGTCTTTGAAAGAAGAACAAGAGAATGAGGAAGAAGGTGATGGAGATGCACTGTGAATCCGAACCGTTGATTTTCCCCACGGTCGCCACATTGAAGGTGGGAGATGGAAAAAACTACAATCTTTGTTTTCTTCTTGTTTTGTTTTTTTTTTCTTTTTAGGGTTCAATTTTGATTTTGAGAAATGGGTTTGGAGAAAGGGAGGATTTTTGGGAGGTGAGTGGGGTTTTTTGGTTGAAAATGGGGGGGAATGAGAAATGAGTATGAGGAAAGGATGAATTTTGGGGGGTTTTTTTTTGGAGATGGCAAAATGGGGTTTGTTTTTTTTCTATTTTTGATGTTTGAGATGGATGGATTGAAAGAGAGGGTGAGATTTGGGTTGCTTAAAGTTTAGGCCTTTGGTGTGGTGAATGGTGATTTTGAGGGAAGAGGTAGAAAAGTGGATGGATGGTGGTGAATTTGCATGTGTGCAAAATTTGGGGATGTCCTCAGCTTTTTTTTGTTTCTCTTTTAAGCTTTTGTATGAGAAAAAGAGAGACAAAGAAAGGGAGAGGAAGCTAGGTAGTGAGAGAGACTTCAAGAAAAAAAAATATTGGAAATTAGAGAGAGGGAAATTGTATTTTTAGGGTAGAAAATGGGAGTGGGAAACGGGTGGTTAGGTAGTTGAGAGATTGGGGTTTTTTTTTTTTTTTTTGGATAAATAGAGGTTGGGTTATTTTTAACTATTTTGGCTTTGATGAGGTTTAAAGAGGAGGGGAGAGTGAGAGGCCATAATTACAACTATAAAAAATTGATAATTTATGGATTAGATGAGAGAGTGAGAACTTCTGTTTTTCTATTAACAAGAATAATCACAAATTTGATTAACAAAAATGTAATTATACACCTAATCATGTAAGTGTGTAAATTTGTGCATCATATTTTTTGACATAATTTGTGTCAATTTTTTTTTTTACAAGAACTAGTGCATCATTTTATTAAATAGTTTAATACATTTTTTCAAGAGAATATTTCGAATGCCAATTTAATTATAAGAATTTGATATTATAATTTTAATTTTATAATACATAGTTCAACTACATTATAGGATAGTTATAAAATAATTATTAGTCACGTATTATTGATAATGAATTTTCATTTAAAAAAAAAAAAAAGAGTTTGATACATTATCCTATCATCCAAAGTCTCTTATATCACTCAAATTGAATAGTCCAATAATGAGGGATTATTCCATTACCCTGTTAAGGAATAATGTAAGATTATTAAATATACTTTTAATTATTTAGAAAAAATCAAGTGAGTATTAAATAATGTTTTTTTCTATTTTTAGAAAAAATATTGTTCTTTGTTTAGTCATTTGTTTTAATTGTTATATTAGATGGAAATTTATCATTTTGAAATTATGATTCTGGTATTTTTGTTAGATTGATTTAATTTAATTTAAGAATAAGAGCGTTATATAGGTTTGAGTTCTTGTTTTATGACAATTATAAAAATGGGAACATAAGGAACAAATTTTTATTTGATGTGGTTATTTTGATTTTAATTTAAAATAGATTTTTAGAACTGATATATGGTTAAATGACATTTTAGGAATTTTTTTCAGATTGTCTTACTTGTATATAATTAATGCTATTTTATAATCGAGAAATACATGTATTTAAACTGAGATTGATATTATGATATAATTATTATGAATATATGTTTTGGGTCTTATTAATATTTTTTTGTCATAGTTTTCTTTTTTTGGGATATTTTTGTCGGAGTTTTTATCATTATATTGTTATTTCATAATTTCATTATAACACGGTCAAAGTTTGTATATATTTTTTTATTGAGATAATTCTTTTAATAAAATAAATTTATAATATTTTATTTACTTTTGGTCAAATTTTGAATCATTAGTTTTTGAAAACCGATGAGTTTGTTATATTATATATTGAAACGTGTTCACTATTAGAATTGATTTGAACAGCTATACTAAGAATAAAATAATACTAAATAGAAATATATTATATATCATTCCATATTTTGATGTTTTTTAAAAACCCTATTTAAACTTTATAATTTAGATATTTTTCATTGTAACAGATTTTTATGGATTTTGAATTTACTCAAAATGAATGTAACAATTTTGGAAGCAGTTATGTGTAATTAAGAAGAACTAGTGTAATTAACTATGTCTAGCACAAACTCATTAAAAAATATATGGAAAAATATTCATCAATATCATTTCAATTATTAATGTATTTCTTTTTTTTTATTTTTATAAACTAGTATATGATGTAAAGTTGTTTGTACTTTTTTATAAATATTTTCGCAGATATTAAATATATGCTATGAATATATCAATATTCTCATATATAAATTAATAGCCAAACATGCAAATATTCATATAAATGGCACATACATAGTTTTGTAGTCTAAAAGTTCATATTTACTTATACATTTTAAAAACGTTTATTATCCGTTCAGTTGAAATTTTTTGTTAAACCATCAAAGAAAAAATTTGCATTTTATTATATTATGTCACATTTTAATTTTGTTTAATTGCAAAATGGCCCAAAGTAGTTTTTTATAAGGTAGAGATTTGGGTGAAAGGATAGAAAAAATTTAAAATTTGATTTATTTTTTGGTTCAATTTTTAAGAGGAGAAAAGTGTTGGGGAGTCATGGAGAGTGCGGAGTGCAGCAAAACCTTGAATGTTCTATGATCACTTCCATCGAGTCGAATCAAGGCTTTGGTACTGCTCGTTGGAGAGTCCAAAGGAGTGCGAGAGCATTAACAGGTCAAATACTCTAGAATCTCAAGATAATTTGACACTATATTTTCATCCAAAGTCTTAAGACAATTGATATATGAATCACATCTTTTATATATTGAACATTTAGCTAATTCTTATCCGATGTGGAATTTAACACTTAACCTAATAGAAAGGAACAAATATCTTATTTTGCTACCCTCGATTTTTAGGGGATTTGAAAAGGAGAGAAAGAACCAAAATACATAAAACCATTAATAACCATTAAAACTACCATTTTTACTTTGAAAGAGTAATTCATTATCACTTTAGTTCTCAATTTAGTAAAAAAGTTAAATTAGTTATCAAATAAACAAAAGAACTGTCAATTAAATCTTTTACATTAAAATAACTATTTGTTGACCGTTAACTTTGTAAAGTTGTTAATGTGATGACGATGTGTCACACTCTTACTATCACAGACATAGTTAATTTTATATGGAGTAAAAATATGATTTAATATTAATATAATTTCTAAAATATACAACTTATTATAAAAATTACAACAAAATTTGTTCCATATTAATAGTATATTTCAAGGATAGAATTTACTATCAAAATAATCTCTGAAATTACAACAAGAGTTTTCTGCTACATCGATCTCGTAATGTTTCACATTCTTGAGCATCACTCTTAGAGAATAATCAAGAACATAAGAACCATCAATTTTTGAGTGTTATTAAGCATATGGTAGAACAAGAGACAAGTGGAAATTTTTATGCATTAAGAAATATGGTTGAACACACTAATATACAACATGTTGAGTAGGTGGAGGGGATTGGAATTTTGATGCATAAATATTTTCTGATTTGGGAGAAGGATAAGAAGGAAAGAGGGACGAGGTATTTTTTTTTATTTTTTATTTTATGAAAGAGGGAATGAAATTTATGTTTTCCCCTAATTAAAACCAGCACAAACTGTCGCAGTAAAACAGTTAGGGGCCATAAAAAATTACGTAAATCCGCCGCAATATTAAAAGCAATGGCGGTTCAATGATAACCGTTGCGGCATGCCCACCACAAATTGTTTTCTTCTCTGTAGTGAATGAATAATCATTCTACCAAAAATTTAATTATAACATTTCTTCAAGAGTTTCTAGTCTTTTTGGATAAGCTGTTCAAGGAATGTTTGATTTTTTTTTTTTTTTTTTTTGTAAAAGTAGTGTTTGACTTTATACTTTATAAATTATGTATTTCATTTTTTTTCTCATTTTTACTTTTATTATTTTAATTAAAAAATATTAAATATTAATTTATGAGGGTAAAAAATTATGTCCACCACTAATTTTATAAGTTAGATCAACTACTAATTTTAATTAATATATCTAATATTTGTTATCAACTAATTTATCAATCTATTTTATAATTTAGATAAACTATTAATCCTAATTAATTTATTTAATATTAACTATCAACTAATTTATTTATTATTAAATAGATTCATAACCGTTAACAAAAAATAACACCTATTGAAAGACTAATTTCTTTATGAAAAATCAAAACAGTGTATTGATTAAATTAATATAAAATAGACTTAAATATTTCATTGTCTTTTTAAATTGACGCATTTTTTGTTTTGTTTTATGAATTCTTTCTTTTAATTTAAATCATATAAGTTTAATTTAATTTTAAAATAATATATGTCACTTTAAAAAATAAATAGAAAAAGAATAAAAAAAAGTTAAAGATATTATATTTTAGTTCTCTATCCAAAATCATAAATAAATTTTAAGAGTAAGGTTATCCCTCCTTTCTTTATCAACGCATCACTGTTATCATATCACTAACATGTATCACCATCTCCATCTTATAAAATAAAAGGAGGGACAAAAAGGTATCGAAATCACACATTCAACTTCTCTTTCACAACTTATTTCTTTTAGTTGTGTTTCGAATATAGTAAATCGATGTTGGTGATTTGATGTTGGTGATCTAGTAAATGTGATCCGAATATAGAGAAAAAAGGAGAGAATCCTAATTTCAAAACTTATTTTTAATTTTAGACGAAGGACTAAAATATAACACCTTCAACTTTTCTTTATTTATTTTTTCATTTACTTTTTAATCAATTTAATTACTTAATTTTTTAATTATTTAATTTATTATTCTACTACGTTACTCCTCTATTTGTGCTTTTTTAACAACAACTAAGAATAAATATAATTTTAAAACTAAATTGAACTTACATGATTTAAATTATAAAAAAAATTATAGAACAAAAATAAAAAATATGCGACAGATTAAATATTTAAACCTATAAAATATTAACTATTTGTAAAGTCTAATTTAGGAAGTCAATATTATTAAATTACATACTATATTTAAATTTAAACCCAAATTGTCATCTTATCTACTTATACAAAAGAAATAACATTAACAATTTGACTCATACGCCAGATGTTTTCTGGGCGATAATGTATAAAAATAACTTACAATTATGTGAACCGTCCAATGATGTTGCATACTGATCTGCAATAAACACTAATTAAGACTCAACAGATAATTGGAGTCTCCATCCAATACTATATCATTTCACCAACATGGAAGTATGGAACTTAATATTCCCACTTTCACAGCCATTTTCAACGTATTGATGTGGCAGGGGCCACTTTATTTAAATATAAACTAGTACCCCTTAAATTTAATTTAATACTCTTAATTACTGAATAAATGGTATAGTGGGTAAGTAGGTTATTTGACATTAAACATAATTGAAAACTTAATACTTTTTTTTGGTAACAATTGAAAACTTGATATTCTTGACCTAAATTTAAAATAAATAAATGTAAAAATTAAAAGAGAAAATTCAAAAAAAAAATTAATTTACAGAGATTAATCGATGTATATTATCAATGTAAAACTAATTTAAACAGTTAGTTAATAACAACTATTTATCGTACAATTATTGTTTCAAATGGTTATAAAAACACGATAACATATTAAAATTCTAATAACCTGTAAGTGTAAAATTTATTTACACACTGAGGTTGCAGAATCTATTTTTAAAAAATTTATATGACATGTTTTATAGTATGTTGTCATTTGTTATTATTATTTTTATGTTTGTAAGTTAATTTGAAGAGAAGAAAAATAAATGCATTATATGCATAAGGATACATAATTGAAGGAAGGTGTAAAGAAATAAGGTAACTGAAGTATCTTAAAAGCACTTTTCTTACCTCGTTTTTGTTACAAAAGTAGTCCATGTCATGTATACACAAACTACTTGGAGCGAGTGGAAAATTAAGAGGTTAATTAGACGTAAAAATTTAATATAAATTTTTTTTAGTATCACTTTAATTAATTTAATTAATAAAAAGTTATTCAAAAAATGTGAAAAAAAAATTGTCTTATGATACAAAACAATTGTAAGACAGACACATATTATTGAAGTACAACTATATTTTACTGTTGTGTTGCATCCATTAGATTATTTAATTAAATAATTAATTGCTTATGCGTTGAAAAAAATCAATTATTATAAATTATTGTTGATATATAATATATTTAATTGTTATCAAACACTAATTAATTAATATCAATTGAGTTTTGCTTTTGAATGGATCATGATAAGTTGGACATTTCCGTTAAGTTTAATAAAAGGTATATACTCTCACTTTGTTGCTTCATTAGATGGTTAACATGTTAATATCACTAAAAATCCTTGCCATTTTTCCTATCTTAGTGGTACATCCATCATGATTTTTTTTTTTTATTCAAAAGTTCTTATAACATTTCATTAATAATAATATTATGAATACAAATTAGAATATTAATAAAAATATCGAGATTAACTATAGATATAGATACTTTTGTTAGCGTGTGAGTCGTCTCATTTGCTTGTCACATAACAAACTCAATTCTAGAGTTTCCAAAATGAGAATGGATAATAGCTTGACAATTAGAAATAATAGCACCTAATTCAGTTTTGTTTTCCTTGATGGAATGAAAATTATCAACAACACCCTTTGAACCTAATTCAAAATCCATTTATGTAAGTTGAAGGTTTTGGACCCACTTTAAAACACTTAACAACTCGAGTGCTTCTTTTTTAGTCATTGAGCAGACGAGTGTGAACTATTCTGTTTTAGCTAAAACAAATTTTCTTCCATCATCTCTAATACAAATATCAATGTCAACACGATTAAAGATAATAGAGAAAGAAACATTTACATTACATTTATACTTTACATCGTTGAGTTTAAGCCAAATTATGGGGGAGTTAATTATACCATTGATTATGTATTTCAAATTCATATGATATGTACTCTTCAAAGAATCTAAAGGATCCATCTCAACAAAGAATCAATTCAAAATACATAATAGAAAAGCTATAGATTTATGATGAATCATGCAAGTTCAAACTAGTATATTAAACATTAGTCTTCAAAATGATAATCAGTCTCCAGAAAGATTAAACAGTCTCTAGAATGACCATCGGTCTCCAGAAAGATTAAACAGTCTCCAAAATGATCATTAGTCTCCCAAAGATTAAACATTCTTCAGGATGATCATCAGTCTCCAGTATGATTAAACAGTCTCCATAAAGTTTAACAATCATTCTTTGGCAGATTGACATCATTCTCCAGCCTGTTTTGTGCAAATCAAGACATTGTCTTGAACTGAATTCATAAACTATATATATATGAGAATCAAAGGATCGTCAAACACAATCAAATATATCCAAGAATGAGAAGCTTCAGGACATTGTCTTGAACTGAATTCATAAACTATATATATCATAGAAGTAGAACGCAAAATGTTCAAAGACACGAACATTTTTAATTCATAAAGTCTGATCTTTGGTCAAAATCTGACACATAACAGTAGAACACTTTCCAACGGCTCTTTTGGTTGTCATCAACCTTCCTAAAGCCTATAAAAGGAAGGCCAAACTCAAAACAAAAAACAAGAAGTTCAAGTGCTAAGAAATCTAAGCAATCATTCACATTCATATACTTGAAATTCTCTCATTCTCAGGAAGAGTCAGGTCTGATCATACTTAAATCTTCTTTTTAATTATATTGAATCTCTTGTAAAGAATCTAATCTCAAACACAAGTTGAGATTATTCAGATTCTAAACACTCTTATCATTATTGTGTAAAACTCAAGACTATAAGTGTTAAATATAGTTTGAGTAGTTTGTAGAAAATCCTTTTATGGTTAAAAGGTAAAGTGTAAACTCCTATCTAAAGATTGATAGGTGATTGTTTGAAAGCATTTATGGGTGGAAAGGATTGGTTGTGTAACAAATCAAGGTTGATCTAAGATGGTGGTGTAAACCAAGATTGTTCTCTGTTTTGAACACTTAGTGAAAATCTCTCAATTGTGATGACTGAACGTAGCTCGAGTTGGGTGCACCAGAATATATCGTTGTGTGATATTTCTTCCCTTATCTTTATTTATTTTAAGTCTGATTGATTATCAAGTTAAATATATAAACTGAATTGTTGATTTTAACTAATCCATTTTCTGGTTAAAACCAAGAACGTTCTTCGTTTTCTTCTTTCACTACCAAGATCAATCTTGAGTTAAAATCTTAAATTTTCACAGGAAATTTTAAATAGGAACATTTACAATTCAAACCCCCCTGCCTTATATATCAACATTTCTACTTCAATTGTGTCATATGTGATTGTTCTGTTGTTGCCACATACTCCAAAGAATCATTGCCATCAAAATTGGAAGTATTAATAAAGTCATTCATGCAAAACCTATAAGCACTTCAGACAATATACATGCAACTAGAATTGCCTTTCCAAACTTTGGTATCCTCTCTCAATGAGTCAAAAAGAGGTGTTTTGATAAAAAGTTATTCCAAGGCATAATCAAACTATCAACACAAGCATTTGCATGCTAATCATGCACCCCTTGTGGTTTAACAAGGCTAGACCCATCACTTAGCCAATTGTTATTCCACAAAGGGATACTAGATCAATTTCCAACACTCTATCGAGACTCCTCCAGTAAAAGAGATTTAGCACTCCAAATACTCCTCCAAACATAGCTTGCATTGTGACCAAGGTTAGTAGACAAAAAATCACTCAAGGAAAAATATTTAGCTTTTAAAAGACATGTGACAAGGTTATTTGGGTTAGATAACAACCACCAACCTTGTTTACCAAGCATGGATAGATTAAAAACACTAACATTTTTAAAACTCATATCTCCATCATGTTTATGTATCGTGAGCTTGTCCTATTTTAGCCAATTGACACATTTATCTTGTCCTCCATCTTTGCCCCACCAAAATGAATTCATCATTTTTTAATCTCATCCCCTAAAGTAGGGGGTAGCATGAATATGCTCATTACATAGGATGGAATAGCTTGAAGAACGAATTTGATTAGGATTTTTCAACCCGCTCGGGAGAGACTTTTACTACTCCATTAGTTGATCTACCGCCAAACTCTATCCTTAATGAAGGTCTATAATCGTACCTTTCAAACGCACATCTAGAAGGTCTATAATCGTACCTTTCAAGTCTTCATTCACATTTATGCTTCAAACCAGCTCAGATTTTTGCAAATTTATAGCTTAACCCAACACAACTTCATAAACACACAAAATATTTTTTATAGTCTTTGCTTCTCTAATAGATGCTCTAAAGAACAAGAAGAAATCACTTGCAAACTGAAGGTGTGAAATAACTGGGGCATTTCAGCACATTTGGACTCCATGGAGGTGACCATGACTTTCTGCCTTTTTTATTAATGTCAAGAACCCTTCAGCACACAAGATGAATAGATACAGGGGCATTGAATCACCTTGTCGGAGACCTCTTTTTGGGATAATAGGAACAAAACAATCATTATTCACTCTGACATTATACTCTACTGACTCGACATAAAGCATAATCCAATTCACCCACTGATTTCCAAAACCCGAAGTAGTCAACACCTCTCAAAGGTAACCCTAATCAATGTAGTCATAAGCTTTGTTGATATCCAGTTTCAATGTGACGTCACCAACTCTACCACGGGGCTTGGTTTTCATATAATGAATAACTTCAAGTTATGCCATTGCATTGTCGAGTATGGAACTATTAGGCACAAAAGGTGATTGGTTATCATATACTCAATTATGGAGAATATGTTATAACCTGTTTGCAAAAATCTTTGCCACAATCTTATAAATCACATTACAAAGAGCTATAGGTCGCCAATCTTTCATGGTCTTATGTTCATCACATGTCGGGATCAAATCTATATTGGTAATATTTAGTGTACTAGGAATACACAAATCAAAATCCAGACACAATATACTTGAAAATTTTCACTACCACACAAAGACCAAAAATGATGATAAAATTTTGGGTTCAAACCATCAGACCCTAGACACTTATCTACCTCCATAGAAAAAAATAGCTTATTTGAATTCCTCTTTTAGAAAAAGAGCAAGCAACTTATCGTTATCTTTTGCATCAATAACATGTGAAAGAGCATTCAAAACAGAAGCATGAATGCTTTGTGTGCTATGATAAAAAGTAGTAAAATAATCTCTGGCAACATGACATAACTCACTATGTTTGGTCAAAAGTCAGACACAATATTCTTGAAAAAATTCACTACCACACAGAGACCAAAAATGATGATAAAATTATGGGTTCAAACCATCAGACCCTAGACACTTATATGCCTCCATAGAAAAACATCTTCTTTGAATTCTTCTATTAGAAAAAGGAGCAAACAACTTATCATTATCTTATGCATCAATAAACGCTTTGTGTATTATGATAAAGAGTAGTAAAATAGTCTCTAGCAACATGACATAACTCAATATGTTTGGTGAGCGGATTCCCATTGTCATCCTCAAGAAAAAGAATTCGATTTACCTTGGGTCTGGATGTGGCAACAACACGAAAAAAATCTAGTATTTAGGTCCTCTTCCTTCAACCAGAATGATTTAGCACGTTGTCGCCAAAAAGTGTCTTTTTTAACTAGCAGTGCATTCATTTGCTTCCTCAAAAAAGTAAACATTACCACATTTGTGTTGTTGCCCAACTAACACTATCTTTCTAGGGGTTTTCGATATTGTGCGATTTCTTGATGAAGCTTATGACACAGTTTGTTCTACCTTAAGCTATCATAGCATTTGCACAAATTTCTCGCTTAGCAAGAAGATTCTAATGGAAGTTAGAAATTCACTTTGATCGAACAAAATCATCAAATTCAAGTTCAAGTAACCATGCATTTTCGAATTTAAATATATGAGAAGTAGAACGGGTTGGTCCTCTTTCCATGCGTCGTAGTAACAAAGGGTAATGATCTAAAACCAAAGCTATTAGATTTTCAAGATTTGCATTGAGGAAGATTTGATGCCACAAATAATTAGCCAAAGCATGATCTAATCATTCCTCCACGGCTCGTTCAATTCCCAAACTCTTAAACAATGTAAAAGGGCAACCATCCATATACACATCAGTAAACTCAGAGTCAGACACTACTTGTCGGAGCCATTTATTAACCACTAAACTTGACCCACTCTGCCTTTTTTCTCTTTTGAAGACAAGATGTCATTAAAATCCGCAATTATGCACCAAGGTAAATTAGAAACTTGTCCAAGGTTACATAACATATTCCAACCATCTCTCCGATGACGACTCTCAAAATAGTCGTAATACCCCATCAACCGCCATCGCCCAACATTAGTCTCCTCCACCTCAACATCAATATGATTGGTTGAAAGATCAATAATAACACAAGAAAAATATAAACGCTAAAACATGGCTAGACCTCCCCCTTGACATTCTCTATCAGTAAAAAAAACATAAATCATAATCAAACTAAATTCTTAATTATTCAATGTTTTTCAAACTCATCGGCATCTCGTATAAAAAGATAATGTCCTTCCTGATCTTTTGTTATTATGTACATATGCTATAATGCTATAATGTGTATCTATGATTATTAAAACTCCAACAACATCATAGTACTATATATTTTTTAAAATACGTCTACAAATCTACAAATGCCTATATACGAAAAATATCTATATGTGGCAAGATAAGGTGGATATCCTATCAAAATTTGTTTGGAAATTTCTTTGGCACTCATAAAAAATTGGGTACCGATACTCATGATACACAAATAATTAAAAGTTTAAATTCATTTAAAATATAATTAAATATAAAAAGATTATGTCTGGCGAAATGATTAGACGTTGATTCTACATATACCCTACAAAACTAAAGTATATCACGGTGTTTATCTTATTCATGTTTTCATTGCATACGAATTAAATCTCAATGTATATCATAAGTTTTATAGTTTAATAGGTCCTTAATTTGTTGTTATTATCATGTTCACTTTTGTAAGTTAATTTGGGTTAAAAAAAAGTATATGAAGAAAAGTAGTACATACAAAGATGAGGAAATTGGTCATGTGGATGTGGTCACCACCACAGGCATAAGCAATAATAATAACATTGGAACATGAACAAGCGTGTTAAGCAGTACTACGGCATCAATGACTTCCAAAAAAAAGTTGAAGGTTTTAATCCTTGACCACTAGCACCAAAGTTAGTGGATTCTGAAAAGTGTCACATGGTGGCAAAAAAAAAAAAAAGTAGAAGCAACAAGGATGATTGTAAAAACGAACATGCACATGCAATGTTGTGATTGATTTTACATTGAACCAACAATATCGACAAACGCTCTACTTTTACTTTTAAAAGTGAAGAAGTGTCTCTTATTATATAGTATAGGATAAATTAATGTTTCAAAATTATTTAAATTCACTAAATTATCGCTCTCTAGAATTTAATGATTAAGAGTTTATTTGATTATGTTTTACTTTTAATTTTTTTTTAAATTATTTTATAAATAAATTTTATAAAATTGTTTTTAAAAAGAAAATTTAAAGTAAATTTATTCGGAAATTCTAATTTTTAAAACAGTTTTTTATTAAATAATTTAAAAAAACTAAAAAACTGAAAAATAAAAAGTAAAATATTATTTATCTATTTTATTTTTTTAATTTTAAAAGATACAATATTAAAAATAATTTTACAAAGCAGTTTTTAAAAATAAATAATTCAAATAAATTTTAAAATTTTAAAACACTAAAATAGAATTTTTAGAATGTTAATTAAACAAGTCTAAGTTATTTTAGTTTTTAAAATTTAGAAATAAAATAAACATCTCTGAATTTATAAGACGGACATCAATTAGTTAATGTCTTTTTGTGTATTACATTGTAGGAGCTAACTTTTAAGTGTATGTGTTGCTCAACACACATCACCACATCTTTGGCATGTTATAGCAACCAAAACGAAGTATCGAAGTATCTGAGGTTTTTGGTTTTTCTTAACCAAAATCTTAATCTTCTTCCTTGTTCCAACTAAAACCCTAACTGAATGGCTAAATCAATTTGGCCTAAAAAACGAACATTAATCATTAAAAGTAAACTTAATTATATTTACTTTCTTTTTCTTTTTTATTAAATCAATATCAAAATTAAGTCAATGTCTCAATTATAATAATGTGGATGAACTTGAACTTTTACTTGGAGAGAGAGAGAGCCACAAAGTTCGCGTCATTCACATCAAGAGAAAAATATAATCCTATACGAAATTATTTCCATATATGATTAAACATTTTTTTGATCTCAATCCTTCAGTTTACAAGAAAAACAAGTTCAAATAATCTATATATTAACTGTGATGTAAATAAAATTTAATAAAAAATTGTTTAGTTAAAATTAGAACTTGAATTTTTCCAAATAACTCGTCTTTGACTACACTAATCACTTGGATATATGACTACACACTTAATACTATATCTATAAACTACTCAAATAAAATTAGTTAGTAAAAAATTATTATTTTGAAATTAAGCATGAAATGAAAAACAAGAGTAACATTGAATGAAGTTACTTACTTAATAACTCACTGTAAAAATTAAATTTTGTAAATCAATTAAAAATAGTTTTTACTGTATAGATCAAAACCACACATTTTCATAACATTTCTGAATTCTTAGATACTCAATCAAATAACTTCAAGTGAACGGATATTAAACATTATAAAAATATAAGTTTGGATTTAATGGTACAACTGTATTCTATCGAACATTTGGACGATATCTTCCGATGTTATGGTTTTCGCCGGCGGTGATGGTTGAACGGAGGCTGCAACTGGGACGTCGTAGCAGCCAAAGATCATTGCGGTGGCAATTGTTCGATAACGGTGGAAGCTAACGGAGGGAACGAGGCATGATAGGAGTTTTAAACCCTAATTAGTGTAATTGGTCAAAATTGTGGTCTACGGTAGAATTTACTTTTGTCCTATCTTATATGGTAATGCAATTAGTCTTGTGTTACCGATACAATTTAACAAGATAATTTTTTTTGAAAACTATCAAACTGTACAAACATTTTCATACTATTATTTAATAAAAAAATGAATGGGCATATTCGAAACTTTAACGCAAAAATCTTACTTACCAGGCTGTTATAGGAAACTACCATATGATATTTTAATTTTAGTTTATTATTTATTTTAGTGAGCTGTCATTTGTTAGTGTAAAAAGTTCTAAAATATTCAATTAAGTCACTTAGTAAATGTTTTAACTATATAACTATGCCTATCATCTTGAATGAAGGCCACTCACATTTCAACAAAAAATTATCTTCTCTGTAAAAACTTTCTAATATATCTACAAAACTTACTCATTCACTGAATTCTCTGCACTTGAGATTAAATTTTAATGAAGTAATCACTAGAATTCAAATTTCCCGTCTCACTGCCAAATTGCAAAAGACAACCATCATTTTGCCTCGCGGCCAGTACGCCACGATTTTTCTTTTTTCTTTTTGATCTAGTAATGACTAGACTACCAATATAAAAATTCAAAGAAAGGCAGTAGTAAAGTAGTAGCCGCAAAATATAACTAGAAGGGATGTGATAAATAAGATATCCATCATTTAACCATCTCAAGAAACAAGGGTTAACTTAATGTAAAAAAACAGCCAACACCAAACAAATGATACAACATTAACGAAAGTTGCTTTCCAATTCATATATGAAATTATGAACTATGGGAGGGTCAACCATGTTGCCTTGTGTGAAGGCACTACGAACATGGAATAACAGTAAAGTCGAACATTATGTCTTTCTAACTAAAAGATGCGTTTAAGACACAACTGATTGGATGAAAACATCTCAACGGAAATAAATGGATACTTGAGGGATATCAATGTCATTGTCATCGTCATCCTCGCAGGCCACGACAACATCTATGTGACGACGGTATGAAGGGATTTCCATCTTAGCTACATCCTTTGCTAAATCCACAACTTTTTTGTCCATCCGCTCTTTGTGCCTAGGAAACATGCTGTTATAAAGCAGGCAACTTCCACAAGAAATACTATAAGCATTCAAACCTTTGGCCTTCAGCCAATCGAGAAGCTCCCTGAGGGTAGGATTGTTTCTTATAATCCATCTGTCCCAAACCGTCCAACTCAAATCTTGATGCTTGATAATCTTGGCTGGAACTGGCTCAGCAATGGAAAAGAGAGGCAATGCTAAGTTGGCAAATGTGTTTCGGTAGTCCTCAAGTTTGTGCCCTCCGTCCAAAACTTTGTATAACTCCAGACAGACAAGCCCAGTGGCCATAGCAGTCGAGGTTGCAATAGCTGGAATGATCCTTCCTGCGATAAACTTGGCCTTGAGTTTGTCAACCTCAGGAATGCTGTAATTCCGCGCCCTCATGTTGGCAAGCCCAGCTATCACGTCCATATGGTAGTTTGTATCATCATCCTGCAATTTTTCAGAAGAAAAACAATTTCAAATTTTCAAAAACCCAGATCCTATTCTAAGCAAGTAGCCAAGAACAAACTTCCAAAATTCCCAATTCAAACCAAATACTCCCTCTGTTTAAAAATTAGTCACTATAGCAAAAATATATATATATTATTTCAAAATGAATGTCATTTTCGATTTTCAAAGTAACCTTAATTATTTTTTCCCAATTTTACCCTTCAGCAAAAATGTACACTACTTCCTAAGCAATGATTCTACTATACATTTGTGATAGTGGAAAACCAACCAATAGTTAACAAGGATGATTTGGTAAAATGATTATTCTCTTTCTTCTAATCATTGTGTCTCTTAATATGTGTGCAAAAACCTTAAACAACATTAGTTTTAAGACGAAGGACGTATAGTTAAGAAAACAGAAAGCAACATGGTTAACACTGTCATCAGAACAAAAAAAGACAAAAATACCTTCTCAAACTGGATAGGTTTCATCCTGAACCCTGGCTGCAGATTTGACCGGCATCTCTCTAACTTGACGATTAGATCATCAATAACAGCTGCATCATCCACGGAAGCAGTGTTGAGACTGGTGGCCTTCTCATCTGTCACTATTTTTACATCTTTCTTGGGCTGAAAGTCAGGTACTATCATTCTATCAACCACTTCAGCCAACTTTTTAGGGGTCTTTACCCAGTCAGGGATAGGGATACCAAATGTTTCTGCTCGTAGTATAGAGGCTGCCATCAAAAACTGGAGATGACTTGGATCAGAGGAGGAGAACTGTAGCGGACGAGGGAATCGTTTCGGTGCAGACCAAAACGGAGCTCCAGTACTAGTTGCAGCATCTTCAGGAAAAGTATAAGCCAACTGCTTCACTCGGTTAGCAAAATAATCTTCAAACCTGTAAATAAAAAACCATGCTTGAGTGTAGCACATACAGAAAAAACTAATATCCACCGACATAAGATAACATAAATAAAGCATATATTATCAAACAAACATACTTAAGCCGAGCCCAAGTAATACAATCTTCCAAAGTCTCACACTTCTCTTTGTCCAAGCATTCAAGAACCCGCTCCAAGTTATCCCTTGCCTGAGCATCACCAGCATTTGCCATTGCTTTAGAATATTCACTTGGGTTGGATAAATATGCATTTACTTCAGCTGGAGTTTTCTCAAGCAAACCCTCAAACTCTGATCGAGCCCATGTCAAGCAGTGGTCAATGTTGTGTGGAAATGAGTGCACAGTACACATTGGTGCTTGTTTCTCAGGTGGATCTCTTGAGGCACCATAGTTTTCTGTTAGGTGAGGAATGACCATCTGGGTATTGCATTTTGCTCCAAGTGTACCAGATTCAAGAAGTGGTTTCTGGAAATACAAGCATCTCTGATCTACATATAGTCTTGCATTCACATTGTCTAGTGCATTAATCACGACACTCAAGTTTTCCCAAAACGTATCGTGAAACACATTTTCAGTTTCAGAGCTAACACGATTTTGCAGAGCTTCAACATTAAGTCGAGGGTTTATAGATGCAGTAGCTGAAGCAGCAACTGTAGACTTAGCCTGGCCAATATTCCAATCACGGAAGAGGAACTGCCTGCTTAAGTTACTCTTCTCTATGACATCATCATCAGTAACGGTCAGCTTCCCCTGACCTCCACAAGAAACTCCCATTAGGGCAAGATTTTTCAAAAACTCACATCCCAGTGCACCAGATCCAACAACAAACACTTTAGCATCTTCAAATTTCTTCTGTAACTTTTGCCCAAAAACTGAAATCTGTGCATCATAACGACTATTTATTGGTTTTAAATCATTAGGATCCAATGGTTCTGTAGGAAGTGATTCCACGGAGTCGAAGTAGAAAAACTGCAGATGTCAGAAGAGGACAGAAGTTAAAACCACAACCAAAAATACAACTCGGAAAAGAAATGTGAAGGCAAGGATAAAAAAATAAAAACATGATATTCTCCAATAGACTCAGTATTTTTATAAGCTAAGAAAAACTATATTAATTTAAGCCCAGTATATCTTGAAACTGTTGGGAAACACCTAGCACCTACCCCTTCTTTTTGAAGAGAATATTAAAATCTCAAGAATTTAAACCATTATGTGCCTATGTACATCCATTTGGTCAAAATCTTGGTGAGTATAAATATTTGTATACCAAAACATAAACATTTTCGGAACTTGAACACTAATGACATTGCCTCAAGGTATGGATTACTTTAGACAGGGATTGGCGTACACAGCTTGGAGGGAGGGAATAATCCAAACAATCAAATGAAAGTCAAGACCAAATTTCATTCATTATAAAAATCATGCTCAACAATGTGCCTTGCTCAAAAAGATGGGAGGGCTTTTTTCCCAAGACGAGTTATCAGATATAGGTTGTCTTTGTTTAAAATATAATTATGCCCCAGAATTATTTCTATGAAAGACTATAGAAGATGCATAGTTCTACTGCTACTGCTAAAAATCTCAACGAAAGCTGCAAACTGTACACACAAAACTGAAATGGCTGACTAACTCGGGAGCAATATTATGGCAAAAATACTTTCATATGGGGTCACTTCATTTGCACCACACATAATAAATCAAAATACGAGAGAATATAAGGATTAACAAGAAATATAAATTACCTGAAAAAGTGGATGAAATTTCCCAGAGCATGCCTTGACAACCTCTTGTCCTACAATTCCACCAAACATGGCAGCCATAGGGTTCAATACTGCCCTAGCACCAAAGGCAAATTGTTGTAGAAGTTTTGGATTCAAATCTTCCAACCTTCCATCACCTAAGTTTTCATTAATATTACTGGCAATAGAAATGAATTTACGTGCATCGTCCTCTGAACCAGCGACAGGGAAGCGACCTACCTCTGAAACAAACTTATCCAGAGCCTGGAATGCTAAATGCAGTAGAGGTGGGCGGTCAAACTTAGAAAAATCACTTAGAAGAAAATCACCTGGTTCACTGAGTGCTTCCCTTAGTGGTTTGAAGTTCAAAACCTTTGGTTGTTTGGCCTGTGTGACAATACCACCTTTTTCATAGGCACCATAGTTTGTGGTGTCTTCTTCAAGAGTGAATGAATATGCTCTAGCATTTTTAATCTTTCTAGGTTTTCCGTCATTCAACTCTTTCATCCCATGAACCTCCGAGAAGACAACAAGGTCTCCATCCTGAAACTCAAGTCTCTCATCATCAACACAAGATACTAGAGCAGGGTTGTCATTGCTGATGGATGCAATTATTCCTGTATGAGGTTCCTCTCCGTCAACATCAAAAACAGTAAACTCGGGCCCAAAATCACAAAACACAGCACCAAAAAGACCCCTAACTTCAGTTTTAATAAAAGCGATAGGAGGCTGATGACTGTGGCAGTAATCATTGAACTCAACAGCTTTCTCAAGACTGATTTCAGTAAAAACAACAGCCTACAAAACAGTAAAATAAAGTAATAAACAAATGTAAAATTATCCAAATAAGCTAGAGAAACAAATGGGGATTATACTATTCCCAAAAAGAACATGTTTTACTGTAACAGTCAAGTAAATTCAACAATAGTGATGTTATTTCTCTTCACTTTCTACAAATAGTATATAGAGATACAATGAGGGTTAGAGTTATTTTTTGGTGATACACAGCATGCAACATAATAAGGTAATAGGTGCAACTAGTTGTCTCCTATCCTGTAATGGTTGACATTCATACCACAGAACATGTAAATATCACATCATAACCTCCATAAACCTTAAACTTTACATACATATATGTAAGTTTGTTTGAGCTTTATGCAAGAAAAACAACTCATTAACTTAATGTTATCTACAAGACTACAATAGTCAATAACATGTGACCCAGTTTACAGCTATTCGGCCATTTCAAAAGTATGAGACGTCACTAAAAAATAACATGAAAAATTCAACAAAAAATTATAGACCAAGAACTAAAATATTACTCTTATATGTATGACAAGTGGTGAACTATTGCCAAAGTATGACACGTATAGTTGTGAGAAAATGCTCAAGTACTAGATTACTAAGGGTGGCCAAGCACCAAGCTAGTAAAATAAAAAATTATTGCTACTTGCTAATATTAAAACCTCAACACATTCTTAAAAAAATAGTAATTCCATGATTAGTAACAATAGGAGTGAAGCTTTTTCTCATCTTATTATGACTCTCTCCTAACTAGCAACTACTATATTTTTTCTAAACCATCAATCTTATTATGTCTTCTATTATTTTGTATTGTCAACATTAGAATAGACCCTAGCCACATAAATACTGACTACCATAAATATTAATCACCTATTATGATTCTCAATAGCTGTAACGTTAAACATGTAAAATTTATCACTCTCGAGCTAACACAAGTATAAGGTGAATGAACTAACTAATCACAACACATAATAAGATATACATGTATATATCACAGTAATAAGAATTTTGGGGTCTTACAATATGGAACCATCAACAGTAATTCAAACCTTGTCTAACCCAAAATAGTTTGCAGCTATGCAGGAAGAATACATAGCTCTTGTGAAAAACAGCACATGGACATTGGTTCCTTTTCCATCCATTCGGAGAGCTATTGGATGTAAATGGATGTTCAGCAGAATAAAGGAAAATTTTAACGGTAATAATATCAACAAGTGCATATTGGAATGCAAATAACACAAGAGTTTGTCATTTCACTATTAAGGCATGAATAAGGAAAAGCATTTTCTACAACTCCATATATAATCACTTGATATGTGTAGACATACACATAAATGCATTAGAAAAAAATACCAGGACCTAAAAAATAAGAAGAGCAAAAGTAGAAATACCTGGAAATTAGAAAGTTGTTCTTTTGTCAGCTTAGTTGTCAAGCTTAGTACAAGCACTGCGTTATTGAGTTCCTGTAACTTACTGACAGAAGCCACGGCCCTGTTTTTACCAAGATCATTCTCTGAAAACACAAAATTGCTGGACAAATCCCATAACTCTACATTCCCTTCATCGTGCAAGGTTACAGATTTTACACCAGCAAGAATAAGATTCTTCGCTGCACGAAGTAAATTTAAATCCAAGGTATTAATAAAACTGGCATATTTGAATTTTTATCATTAAACCGTTAAAAAATAAAGTTACAAGACAAATGAAATGGTTCAAATTGTAAAGCAACGCTCTCTTAATTAATTAGTCTAAATTGAATGGAGGGCCCATATGTAAGGACCTTAGGCAAGGTTGCCCTCATTTAAACAGCCATGGCCCTAAACTCAGTCAATAAGTATACATACAGCAAATTAATATTCTAAGTTATTGATGTAAAACTTGTAACACTGAATATGAGCAACTGCCAACTGGCAATAACTTTTTAGTGAAATTTATTAGCACAGATGATAAATCACTTTTTGTCATAATCTGTTTCTGCTTTTATTATAAAAAATATCCCTCAATTATAGGGATTTGGTTGTATAGGAGTACTAATAGAGATTTGGTTGTATAAGAGGACTAATAGGGATTTGGTTGTATAGTAATCTTGTATATATAAATATCTTATCTATTGTTAGCATATTTCAAATTCAACTCAATAAAATATATTTCCGCATAAACCTGCCTCCTCCATTGCAGTTTCTTTTTTTATGAAACTTTAGCCACTTTTATTGTGGCCCCTTTTGCTGCCTTCATCGCAGCAACTTGAGATTTCTTTTTGGCCTATTCGCTGCCATAGTATGTTCACTATTCACACTGTTACTGTTGACCTTCGTTTATCCACCTTTGACCGCCTTATAGACCTCCTTTCACCGCCGTTTTCCACTAGATTGTAAATCAGCGGTTTCTCGTTCTGTTTTGAGTGTTCATTTTCCGATCAGAGCACTTTTGTTTGTGGGCCATTTGAAGCTCACACGGTTTTTGCTCGGACTTTTTTGTTACAAACTTAGACCACTATTGTTATTGCGGCATTATAGCACACACAATTTGTGGATATTTTTTGGACGTTTGAAGTTTGTTTGATAGATCAATCTTTCATTTCTAATATCATTTGTCTGCTGATTTTACAGATATGACAGCTAGAGAGAGCAAAAGTGGATTGACCCGACTCAATGAAGATGAAGTAGAAAAGATGAGATCCTTTCTTAGTAAGTTGGAGAAACCAACAAGTATTAGTTCTCTGGTATATACAAGAACACTTCCTCTTAGTAAGTTTCAATTTTCTTTTGGATAATCGATTCTGGAGCCACTGACCACATGACTCCCTTACCTACACACTTCTCCACTTATTCACCTTGCCTGCTGGTTAGAGAAACCAACAGATACTAGTTCTTTGGTATATACAAGTACACTTCCTCTTGGTAAGTTTCAATTTTCTTTTGAATACTGGATTCTAGAGCTACTGACCACATGACACCTTTACCTACACACTTCTCCACTTATTCACCTTGCCCTAGCAACAGAAAAATATCCACAGCAGATGTACCCTTATAACTGCAGCAGGTCAAGGAGATGTCCAAATAAGCTCATCCCTAACTCCAAGAAATGTCGTTCATATTCCTAAATTGTCCACTAGCTTAATTTCCATACAAAAACTAACACGAGACCTCTCATATAATGTTTATTATAACAAATCTTGTTCCCTTCAGGACAAGAATTTGAGGAGGACAATTGATAATGCTAGAGAATGGAATTGTTTTATTACTTGGATAGTTAAAATCTTCCTCCAAATCTACTCAGCAATAGCAACTCTTTTTTTTTTTTTCTAAATCAATAAAGACCAATAGGGACAAGGTCATTTTGTACCACTTTTGCCTTGGTCATCCTTCAATTAGTCATAAAACAGTTGTTTTCTTCCTTCTCCAAGAAATTAGAGGTAGAAAGCCTTCACTGTGAGGTGTGTGAGCTTGATAAACGCAAATGTGTACCTTTTCCAGTTAGTAACCAACTGAGTACTTCTCCATTCTGTTTAGTTCATACTGATGTATAGGGTCCCTCTAATGTTCCAAATATATCAGGTACCTGTTTGTTTGTAACCTTCATTGATAACTATACTTGGGTTTATTTACTAAAACAAAAATCTTACGTCAGTTATGTGTTTGTACTGTTCTTCTCCATGATAAAAAAAAAACACCAAATTGGAGTGAGTATTAAGAGGATTAGGTCTGATAAGGCCAAATATTACTTTAATCACAAACTCAATTATTTATGTCAAAAGGAGGGCATTCTTCATAAGTCCTTGTGTGTTAAAACACCCTAATAAATGGGATTGCTGAGAGGAAAATGGACACTTGTTATCGAATGATGGTATTTCAAAGTAAGTTCCCAAGAAATTTTGGGGAGAGGTTGTTTTAACTGCATTGTATATCATAAATTGTTTACCATATATCCTCGTTTTATCTTTAATGTACACTTCCAATAACTTTATCCCTAGAATATTTGAGTGGGTGTCGTTTGTCCATATTCATTGTGATAGTAGAGGAAAACTTGATCCTAAAGCCTTTGATTTTGAAAAAGATGGAAATGAAGGAAAAAACAATGTTAAGACTTAAATTGATTTTGAGAAAGATAGAAATGATGACACTAATGTAAGATATGGGAAGAATCTAGTATATACAAGAAGAACATAGGTCATTCTTTAATCTATTCACATCCAAAAGTCCAATCCGACTTTACATGAATTAACTTCCCTTTACGCTTCAAACTCTAGTGATTCAATCTATGAATCTTCTCATGCACTGGAATCAGAATCTAACACACCACTAACTTATGATGATCCAATCTATGAATCTTCTCATGCACTGGAATCAGAATCCAACACACCACCAACTTATGATGACCTCCATATCCCAATTACCCTTAGGAAGAATACTAGGACATGTACCAACAAGCCACCCTACCCTCTATATCCAACTACCTATGCTTTGAACAATTATCACCTACCCATAAAGCCTTCCTCACAAGCCTGAATATTACCACTATACCTACCTCTATATCTGAAGCATTGTCTGACAGGAAATGGAAACAAGCCATGGACTTGGAAATGGAAGCTTTGGACAAGAACAATACTTCGGATTTGGTCCCTATATCAAATAGAAATAAACTTGTAGAATGCAAGTGGGTATATACTGTAAAGTACAAGGTTGATGGGTCTATTGAAAGTTACAAGGAAAGGTTGGTAGCTACAAAATTTACTCAAATGTATGGAGTGGATTATTTGAAAACATTTGCTCTAATTGCAAAAATGAATATTGTTAGGGTGATATGATCTCGAGCAACTAATTACAGTTGGATCTTGCACCAATTTGATGTAAAAAACGTCTTTCTCCATGAGATCTAGAAGAAGAGATTTATATGGACATACCCCCTAGATACAGTGAGCATATTGTTGCCAACAACGTTTGTAAGTTAAAGAAGGCTCTATATGGGCTTCAACCATCACAGAACGTGGTTTGGGAGGTTTGCTAGAGTCATGGTGGATCTAGGATTCAAACAAAGCCAAGGAGATCATACCATATTTATCAAACACTTTTGAGTCGGGGGGAGTAACAGTATTATTACTATATGTGGACGACGTTAGAATGACCGGTGATGATTGAAAAGGAGCAATAAATGTTGGGACAACACCTACCCAAGGAATTTGAGATTAAAACCTTGGAACAATTGAAGTATTTATTGGGAATTCAAGTGGCTTACTCTAAGAAAAGGATTTTCAAATCCTAACAAAAATACATCACAAATCTTCTAAAAGAAACGGGCAAGATAACATGCAAACTAGCGAGTACAACAATAGATCCAAATTTAAAGTTGAAAAATGCAGAAGAAGAAATTGCAGTAACTTTTAAAGCATTGTATCCAAACTGGAAATCGATAACACCTATCCACCAGCTTGAGGGGGAGTGTTAAAAAATATTTTTGTTTTATTATTAAAAATATCCCTCAATTATAGAGATTTGGTTGTATAGGAGTACTAATAGGGATTTGGTTGTATAGTAATCTTGTGTATGTAATATGTATGTATATAAAAGGCGAAGGACCATTACAAGCATTTCCATCCTAGATAACTAAATCCAAATCATGTTAGTAGGGGTGTAAATGAGTTGAGCCAAACCACGTACGTATCTAAACGAGCTTAACTTATGTATTTAAACGAGCCTAACTTAAAGCTTGGGCTTGGCTTGTTGAAAATTAATAAAATTTTGGCTTGTCTTGTTAAGCTCATTTCATTTGTCTTCATTTTATTGCAATCATGCCCATTTCTCTTAATCTTGAGTACAATAAAAAAAATTCAAAATTCATTATAATACTATCAAGTTTAAATAAAGTTTCATCATAAGCAACGACTAAAAAAGGTTTTAAAGGAGAAAGGGTTTATTATAATAAAAGGTGTAGTAGTGGCTGAAAAGATTTTAGAGGAGGAAGGGTTTTCTATTGATGTTAATTGAAAAACTATTTGGAATATGGAAATCATTAAATTAAAAGGCACTCGCTATTTGGCTAATTTTTGAAAAACAAATATTTTATTTATGTTAATTGATTTAGTTGAAATTTGAAATCAGTTTTTATTTCTATAGACAAAACAAGAGTAGCTAGAAGCTTTTGGACTTGACTATCTTTTTATGTCTTGGGCTTAGAAGTTAGAACCTTCTATATGTATGGCTTGGACTCAGCTCATTTAATTAATCAGCATAGTGTTAAGCTCGGGCTTATTTACTTAATTAAACATACAAGCTTGATTGAATATTTAACGAGTCGAGGGCAAGTAGTTCACAAATAGCTCAGTCATTGACCACACTCCTACATTTTAGGATTTGGATTTGGATTTGTGCATGATATATAAATCTAAAATCTTAAACAACCCATACAGATCTAGGGTGTGCTTGGTGAACAAGTTTATTAAGGGGGCGTTTGGAACGTTATTTTGAAAATACGTGTAAAAGTAGCTTATAATATGTTTATAAATTGTTATCAGCTTATTGTAACAAGCTAACAGCTTAAGTAGAGTTTACCCTCCATTCCCTCTTCGATTTTAGAAAAAAAATCATGCATAATTTCTTCAATATATTGTATATCCAAAAATGTCCCCGTACACTAGTTCAATAATCTATTCTAAAGAGCTCAACTAGATGTTTATTTATAACCTAACCCCGAGGGTTAATCAATGAAAAACTCTTGGGCATATCATAAATTATTGTTACAAGTGTATTCAAAAACATAAATACTTATGTCATAAGATAAATTCAATCAAATAAGCTTCAAAGTTTAAACAAACAAACTAGGGTGGGAGGGTAAAGAAGTGGAGTGATAAGGTGGTCTATTCAATTCTCACCTCCAACATATACTAACAAATTAACAACTAACATACTAACATTAGTCGTTTCAAAAAAAAATACTACCCTTGTTAATCGTATAAAGTACCCCATCTTGAAAATCAAATAAAAACGAATATTCACTACATTATCCAGACAACAAACATCAACACATTAGTTCGCTAAAAAGAGTGAGTTTAAAGACACAATTACCAATCTCAGCACCAAGTCCTCGCATCCCTGAAACAAGAACACTGGAAGCAAAGAGTCTTCTCATAGTCTCACGGCCATACACAGCAAGCTGACGGCTGTGCAGATCCTCATCAATTTCCTGCGGGTTTGAATTTCCAAAAGCCATATTCGAAGCTGCAATCGAATCCCCGGCGCTGTTGCTGCTGTTATTACCGTTCCCGCCGCTAACAAAGCTCTGGTCAGTCTCTTTCACCGTCGATTCACGGGAACAAGTATCAAAACAACCGATCCGAGCCTTCTTAGCAGAACCTGCGTTAGTTTCTTCTTCTAGAACCACTTCTCCTTCGCTAACTCTCTTTCTAGGAAGCATATAGTGCAGTAAGCTGCTGAATACGCGACAAATTCGCACCATCGAGATTATCAAAGAAACAAAAACAAAACACATACAAACAAAGCGATCGAGTTAGAACTAAGATAAAAAAAAAATGATGAAATCGATAAACCCTAACTGGCATGGAATTAGAGTGATGAACAATTAAGTAACAAAATAAAATTGATAAGATTGGAAGATACGTCTGGAACGTACCGATTGGAACTTGGGAGAAGAAAGGAATGGAATCTGATCGGA
>NC_021161.2:40035520-40066339 GCF_000331145.2 Cicer arietinum
GATGAGAAAATGAGAGAGAAAGTTTGGTATTCTTTTTAGTTCGGTTTAGAATTGTGTGAAGTGTGATAAAGGGTTTGGTAATTAAAGAACAGAGGGATATAAGGAGGGGTATTTCTGGATTTATGTACAAAAAATGTGTTCAAATCGAAGTTTAATTAATTCTATCTAGGGTTTTGCCATTGGTAGATTGAATTGAATTTTCATTTTTCATTTTTTCTTTTACATGTTCTATGTGAGACTGAGTGAGAGAGATAGCGTGCGGTGTGGTGTATGGTGGTGTGGACCAGTTCGGACAAATGTGCTAATGCACTGGGGTCTGGAACCAGGGGCACGTTACCGCCTTGATGTCTGAGACACGACATTAGAAATTAAATTTGTTGGACGAAATATAGTACTACTATATCCATGTAGTGTACTATAGAATTTAGACAATTGATTCAAAAGTAATATTTTATAATAATTAATATTGTTTTTTGTAATTTTATGTTTTAAAAGAGAATATTTATTAATGCTTTTATTATCATAGTAATATTCATTGTTGATTATAAAAATATATATAAATTAATTAAGAGAACTTAAATAAATAAATAATATAATTAAATATTTAATGAGTGTTTTATAAAAAGAATAAAGAACTTTATCAAAAGAGCTATATTTATTGATATACGTAGTATGAATAAGAAAACGATTGTATTACTCTTGTTTTTAGCTTTATTTAAAAAATAAAAAATTGGTTGTTTTAACAAATCAATATATAATTAATGATATTTTTCTTTTTGAATCATTATAAAAAGAAAAAAAAAAGCATCTATTAAATGCATTTTATTTTTATTAAATAAAAGGACCTAAATTTATAGAATTTTATTATTTTTTAATATGTATTAAAACTTAAAAGGATCAAAGATAATAGGAAATTTTAAATAATATTATATTTTATTGGTCACGGTATCTATTTATTTTCTCTCTATATATAGTTTAAATGTGCAACAATTGATAAGATAAAAGTATGATTAATATGTCTTTATATTATAATTCAACTGAAAAATGTTAATATTGTTATGTTAAATATCATCTAGAAACATCGATATTGTTATGTTGAACGTCATACCTCAAGTTCAAACTCAGAATCTTATAGTCATGTATCCAAGTTTCTGGTGGTATTTATTATCTTATTTACAAAAAAAGTATGATTAACATATCTTCACCCAAAAAATTTTTTTTATCAAAACAAGTATAATTAACACAAAAGTAATATAAGCTTGATATTTAATGACGATAAATAAAATAGATTAATTTTTATGCATTGATGGTGTAAAACGTTTTTTACACATGTATTCAATCAAATACACTATCTTGCACTTTTTTAGGTTACTTCCTAAAATATCTCCACAAATATCTACATAGATTAATTTGATTGAATGCATGTGTAGAAAAATTTAGTATTTCAGTGTATAGAAGTTAAATCCTAAATAATAGTTTTTAAACAAGGGTGCAAGTTATGATTTTTTTTTCTTGGGTTTTGTTTGGTTCAACCAATGAGAGATAAGTATAGATATGTTTGGTTCAAAATATGAGAGTGAAGAGTCCTTAATTGAGTCCTAAATATGTGTGAGTTTATGAGTGGATTCATCATTTCTTTTACGGACAAAAAGACAAGGAAAGTGGAGGGGAGGAGGAATTTTTGTTAAAAGTGTGTTTGAATCGTTAGGATAAGGGAATTTTAAATAATTTTGTAATGTATATAGCCATCTCTCATCATCTCTCATTTAAATCCCTTAATATATATATAAATAGAGAGGAAAAAAAACAAAACAAAAAAGAGCCAATAAAATGTGATTTTGGAGGAATTTTGCTCTCCTCCCTACCTAAAAAGTAAACCAAATACAAAAAAAAATATAAAAATTTCCTTCCACCCTTCCCTCTGTTTACCTCCAACAAAATACACCATTAAACATAAAATTATATACTAGTATCTAAAATGGTTTGTAGGTGTAATGGCTACTACCTAGTACTTGTAATAAATAGTTGGGAACATCATATTATAGAGTTATTATCTTTTATTGTAAGTGTCTAGGCAACACTTCTTTCTATTTTGGTCAAACCTTTCATCATTACCTATTTTTTCTTCTTGCTAAGAAAAAAAGTGATTGATCTTTGAACTTGTATTCTTAAGTTTATTATTTCATCCTAATTTTTTAGTGCTTAAAAAAAATTCAAATTTAAAAACTAAATATATTTTTATAATAACTGTAACTATATAGTGATAATAATGAACAAATAAATTTATTGAACAAGGGAAAAAATATATACCTCAATACTACCTAAAAGAGATGAAAACTTTTTTGTAAAAGTTAGTCACGGCTTTTTCTTTGTTTTTCTTTTGCTCTTAGCCTCTTACTCTTTTCGTTTTACTTTTGTGTGTGTATGTTTTTTATAAGTGAGTTAGTATAAGATTTCAACCCAAAAAACCTCTTATATTTATGAAAAGCAAAGTTATATTTATAAGTTTTTTTTCACTTGTTCCGTTGTTTTTCATCTCTTTGGGGTTCCAATGAATTTCACCTTTTGGTGCTTTAATTTCTTTATTCATAATATGATTCTTCTACATATCTGATGCATTCACATTTTTAGCTTATTTGTTTTTATCTAACTATTGTTTATGTGCTAATATTCTACTTTGAGTAAGAATCAGAGCTAGTTTGTTGGGCGCTAAAGAGGTTTTTTTTTCTTCTTCTTTCTATTTACAGCTTTGGATCTATACTTTCCAGTACTTAGTTGGACATAGGCACAACAATTTGAGCAACCAATTTGTCTTTTGTTTTTGTTTCAAGCATCTAATTATTTTTATTATATACCATTTTTTTTATACTCTTGTAATATCGTGAGCTCCATTGCATTTTATGTAACCTTGATCTTATGACTTTTAATTCTAATTTATATTTTTTTTAAGATTAATAATTAAAATGAATAGATTTTTTTTACGAGGAGAATTAAATTGACAATAGTCAAACATATTATGATTATTACAATTTAATAAGTCAGACAAAATTGGGGTACGACAATAAGACACCGATGGAATTAGGAATTAATATTTAAGGAGTCTTTGATCAAAACTCCAATATTTATATAAAACTAAAGACTTATTTTGTTTTCTTAAATGTGTGAAGTGCGTTTAGTATGGTCTTGTTTGTATCAAAACTAAACACATCATCAAATCTCCTATTTTGTTAGTAATTATATGGATCATAATGACTAATTGTGAAAGACACATTTTATAATTAAACTAATTAATGAAACACACATTTAAAGATAAAAATTACTAACAAAATACACATTTAACTACTTTTTATGTATAATTTTTTTAATAACTAGCTAGTCGTATGGCCATAAAATAATTAGTTGTGTATAAATCATGTGAACGTCAAGGTTTGAATTATTTTCGGCCTATTTCTGGTTAGATGTATGTATAAAGTGTTGATGAATGTCCAAGCTAATAGGTTGAAGCACATAATTGGCAAGGTGAACTCGGATGCACAATCATCATTTGTTAGTGGAAGACAAATTATGGATGGAATTCTAATAGCCAATGAGGTAGTGGATGAGGCGGAAAGGAAGAATAAAGAGTTAATATAATTTAAGGTTGTTTTCGAGAAAAAATGAATTTCTCGATTTGATGGAGGAGATGGGGTGATGGAATATCTTAGCTCTGCAAATGTGTCAGTGTTGGTGAATAGATCTCCTTCGAATGAAGTTTCTATTTTTAGGGGATTATGTCAAGGTGATCCTATGTCCCCTTTTTTTGTTTTTAATAGTTGCTAACAGATTTAATTATTTGATGAGTATTTATGTGTGAAATGGTATGTTCACGAGGTATAAGGTATGTAATGTGTCACATTTATAATTTGTCAATGATATTACGATTATGGGTGAGAAGAGTTGGTATAATATTAGAGCAATTAAGTATGTACTGCTTTTGTTTGAATTAGCTTATGGGTTGAAGGTTAACTTTAACAAAAGTCTCTTCGTTGGTATTAGTGTGAATGAGCCTTGGTTGGAGGAAGTAGCAAAAGTGCTTCGTTGTAGAGTAGGTCACACTTCTTTCAATTACCTTGGTATGTCTATTGTGGATAATCCAAGACATATGGATTTTTGAAGTTGATGATTGACAGAGATCGATTTCGGTTATCAGGTTGGAGGAACCATAATTTATCTATGGAAGGTTGTCTTGTTCTTATCAATGTCGTCATGTCTGCCTTATTGGTCTATTTCCTTTCCTTCTTCAAAGCTCCTACAAGTATAATTTTTAAATTTGAATCTTTATTTAAATATTCTTTTATAGGGATGGAGTGAGGTACCTAGAAAAGTAGATTAAATGGGACAAAGTATGCCAGATTCGAGAGATGGGTGACCTTAGTGTTCGAATTTTAAAGTATTTTAATCTTGCTCTTTTTGGTAAGTGGTGTTGGAGGTTGAGGAGCAATAGGGAGGCACTAGTAGAATTTAGTCTTTTTAAGTCGGTTAAAATGTGCATTTTAAGTCGGTTTCGTGTTCGAGTTAACAACAAACGACTTAAAAAATACGTTATTTTTTAACTCGTTTCATGAACCGACTTAACAGAGCTTCGTCCTATTAAGTCGATTCAGCTTAACCGACTTAAATATCATAAATTTAGTTCAGCAAATCCTCTTTTTAAGTCGGGTCTTTTGATCAATTGACTTAATATATAGAATTAAAATAATAATTATTTTTTTATTTATAAATTTCTCATTTTGTTTGTATGTTATTGATCCATACAATATTTCGTATTAAATTTCAAAATTTAATATAACCACAATTTTATATAACTATTTAATAACTAAAATATTCATACAAAAATATATAGAGTAGAAAGAAGATGTATCCCATTTCTGACTAATCTTGAAGACTAAAAAAAAATTAACAATATTCAGTAGACATAGGTTAGCATTGTCATTTCCTTCAATTAATTTCATAACAAAATCCACACGATGTTTTCGAACTTCTTTAATTTGATCAGGATGAAATGATCTCGAGTCATCGAATATATGAAGAAAAAAAAACACAATCAGGACTAAATCCTAATTTTTTTATCACATGAACATTAAGAAATACAATCAATAACAACTTATAATTTTTTATCATACAAATATAAAAATAAAAAAACACAGTCAATTATAAATAAATAAAAACTTGAAAACCATACCTGAAATGGTGGCGATGAAAGGGTGCGGCGATGGTTGTAAAGTAGTTGTGACTGTGAAGTCCTGGGGTAAAACCAATATATGCATAAAATACTACTGTTTTTCTCCCTCTTCTGTTCATATACAAATTCTAAACAATGAAATATGTAAAATATGTAATTTAATTTGAGAATGTATTAATGAATTGATGGAGTGGTGACGTTAGAGGAAATGCAGTAAGTCAGAATACAAGTTGGAAGTGATTGACGATGTAGAGATTAGTAATAGAAGGTGGCGGAACAAATGTTATGGGAGCGGGTGCAAAGATTAGTAATAGAATGTGGAGGAGCGCAGATGTTATGGAAACGGGAATATAAAAAGCTAAGTATGTTTTTATATGTCTGATTATTAAACAAGTTTTAAATATTTACAAAATTGTCACTACCTCGTTTTATTAAATCGTTTACCAATATAACCGTGTTAGAGGTGTTTCAAATATTTACAAAATTGTCATCCCGGTTTGTTAACTAAGTTATACACGCAGTCAGACTTAAATATACATCCGTCTCATTTGTTAAGTCTGGTGGCACATAAACAACTTAAACAGAGTTGTATTAAAAACTCAATTTTCATTACTCTTGGAGTTAACAATCTCCATCCATATATATAAATATTTTCAGGAAAATAAAAAACAAAAACAATATGAATTATGAATTCAAACCATCGACACTAACTCTAACTGGACTGGAGAATTAAGTTTCTGAAAAATAGTACTCCTATAAAAGGACAAAAACAAAAAGGGATGTACAACTAATGGGTGTGAATAACAATGTCAAACTTATTACTATTCATAGTTCCCAAAATGAATACCTAGCAAGACCCAATAGCCAGTTGTCAAAATTGAAGGTGTATCAAACAAAATGTGTTTTTTATAATTCTTCTATTATTGGGAATTTTTTTTTCTTCTATCACAAATATACTGATGATATTGCAAATAATAGGTAATATTTTTAGGTATCAGGTAGTTGAAATTTCAATTTTATCACGTGATAACTTTCCACTTTAATTATTACTTAAAATAAATATACTGGTCCAATAGGGGGGAGTATGTTTGAATTCTCTTTTCAAAAACTGTTTTTGATTTAAAAATATAAAATTAGAAAAATGTTAGTTGGTGGTAGTTTTAAATTGGCTCAATGCAAAGAGTTCAACCACTTCCAAAGAAAAACTAGTAAAATATTATTGCATTCGTATGGGTCACACATTATTTATATATTTTGAAGTACGTAGTACAACATTTCGATCAAGTAAATATTATGTGAGATACAATTATGTAAAATGTGTTTTTGAATATTGGATATATACAATTGTTTTTCTCTTAAAAAATTTATTTTATATATTAGTGTCAAATATTTGACATGTGATAGGATAAATGACACATTTGTTTTGAATACTGTCACCTATATTAAGTTAGTAATAGAGAAAAATTATAGGAAAATAAGATCAAAATATATTTTTGACTAATTGATAATATTATAACAAAGTAAAAATAATAATAAATGCAATTATCCATTAAGAACTGAATTTAAAATCATAATTCAAAGCAAAAGTCATTGAAAAATAATTTTGTTTATTAATATATAGTTGTTGTTTATTAAATGTTATTTTACTAGTATGTACATGTTTCGCTTAGATTTTATAGAAATAAATTTTAATTTTATCATCAATGACTCATTTAGTCTCGTATTTATTACACTAGTAGAAATTTACCTTTTTAAGTCGGTTAAATGTACATTTTAGGTCAGTTATCAATATACCCGCCTCATTTTACGTTTTATCCTTGGTTATCAATATACCCGCCTTAGACAAGTGTTAAATATTTACAAAATTGCTCCCGCCTCATTTTATTAAATGGCATAAATATTTACAAAATTGTCACCACCTCATTCTAAACGACGTTTTATCCTTAAGTCGGTTATCTATATAACCGCATTAAACAAGTTTTTATTAAGTGGTTTACCAATTAAATGATTTAGCCACGTGGAGTATGATAGGATATATTAATTTTTTAATTTTATTTTTACCGTATTTATTAAGTCGGTTGTCAATCTAACCGTGTTAATAGTATTTCACATATTTACAAAATTGTCACCGCCTCATTTTGTTAACTCGTTTATATGAGCAACTGATTTAAATATACATCCGCCTCATTTGTTAAGTCTGGTGGCACATAACCGACTTAAATATGTTGAATTAAAAACTCAATTTTCTACTAGTGAGGGGTTATGGTTTAAAGTGTTAAGTCATATGTATGAGTGTGTCAATTGCAATATATACAAGGGTGCAATTAGAGATTCATTGTGGTGGAAATCTATTTATTCCATATTAGAGGGTAAAGGTGGAGGAAGTAGAAGTTTGTTTTTTGATAGTATTTTGAAAGTGGTGGGAATAGTAGGGATACGTCTTTTTGGACGAATCATTGGGTTATAGGAGGTTTTTATGTAAGAGATTTAGGCGTCTATTTAGTCTGTCACATATTAAAAAAATATTGGTAGCGGATATGGTGACTAGGAGATGGTCGTTTGGTATGCAATTGAGTTGGTGAATGGAGTAATTTGAATGAGAGAAGAAGTTGGTGGAAGATTGTGTCATGTTGTTAGATAACATTGTGTTACATGGAAACTCTTCAGATAGGTGTTTATGGATAGACAAACAAGGATGTGAATACATGGTGAAGGAAGCATATAATCTATTTTACAATGCTTTGACAAAAGAAGTACCTAAGTTTTCTTCCTTAGTTTGGAATAAATTGGTTCCTTGAAAGTGTTGGTGTTCGTATGGAGACTCGTCCATTTTTCGGTTACCTACTAAAGACAGTCTTTAAGTAAGAGGTATTGTGTTCGCTAAACCTTAGTTATGCGTTGAGGGATGTGGGTTAGAAGAGACCATTCAATATTGGTTTTTCACATGTCCTATTTTTGAGCGAGTGTCAATAGACCTTTTGAAGTGGTTGAGTTTGGCTGATGCGTTTCATTATGAGGTGGAGGCTCACACGTTTCAATTTCTAGGTTCGTCCATTAGATAATGTGTTCCTGATAAATTTGGAGCTATTTGGGTGGCTTGTGTAAGATTTATTTGGAGTATACGTAATTCTATTATTTGTAATCAATTTGAGTGTAATGCGTTGTTAATGTTAGAAAAGATAAAGATTCTTTTATGAATGTGGATTAAAGATAAAGATGCAAAATTTGTCTATGATTTCACGGTGTTCTCTCCAATAGGAGTGCTTGGATTCGTAGTCTTATCTTAGTTGTATATTATTTGGTTGCGAGGTGTGGTGTTGTAATTTTAGATGAGCTTATATCAGGTCTGATGAATCGTGTATTTTGACTTTTGTTTCAATTATTTTTAGCACATTTTGTGTTAAGAATGTCATTAATATATTATTTAGCCATTTAAAAAAAATCTCATATGAACCTATGAAACTTGGAGGGATTGCGACACACGTCAACCCTCTCTCCCTACGCCCTTCTTGTAAGGAGTTGTGTAAAATAAACTACCATTTTAGTCCCTGGAAATGTAGGCGTTGTCATTTTAATCCCGACTCAATTAAAATTTAAATTAATTATCGGATCATTAAAATGATATTTAGTTTATTCTTTAACCTTATAATAGTAAGAGTCTATTATGACATAAAATTGTATCTTTCATAGACTATTTTGATGATTTAATGAATAAATTGAACTTTTGATTGAGTCAAGAACCAAAGTTAATGTTCTACACTTTCAACAACTAAAAATATGATTTACTCAATCTTTAACTAATATGATGTATTTTAGTATATTACTTAAATGACTACATCTTTAACTATTCTTTCATTTATTAGCAAGCATCACTTTTTTTTTCCCGCTAACATCGCTTATTTTAATAAATTTTATATTTTTAATGAAAAATAATATTTAACATCTTTTATATTAAACCTTCTATTTTTAATTAAATAATAAAGTGATTTTACTTTATATTAATCAATAACTTTACCATACCTATAAACATTAATTTGATTTTAAAAATTTATTACACGTACAATTATCTGAAATAATTTTTTGTAAGTAACCCAACACAATAATATTTAATTATTTTTTAGTTTTGTATATTTATCAAGTGCACTAATTTAAAAATATCTATATTATTATTATGAATAAAAAAATAGTTATACTATAAGTTTTCAAAAAATAAACAGTTAATCATGTGAAATTGTTATATTTCATTTTTAATAGAAAATATACAAGTCTATACTATAAAACAATAGCAATTTAAACGAATAAATATATAAACTATACGTGGCAAAATTGTATGAAATTTGACATAAAAAAATATTTCTAAGTAAAATATGTACAACAATATCTGATGTACTCAAATAAATTGAATGCATAAGATCAACTACTCTTAAAAACATCGTTACTCCTTAAACAAAGGACTCAAAATCCAATGCAATTATATCAATACAAACTAAAAAAGGAATCGTCTTGTTTCTTTTGATATATAATTTATGCTTCATTTGTACTTTTCGAATTTTGTACCTTATCATAATAGAGGATAACATGGCCATTGTTCCTCTTTTTAGATGCCCACTAATGAAATTTGCTATTGTACTTTCTAAATTGTTTAAGAAAGCATTTTAGTTGATTCATTCATAAACGATCGTTTTAACACTCTTCAATACATTTTGATTTCAATTCCATTTTACGGGTAACTTTTTAAACTTGATTATTAACAAATATGGATTCTCAAGATATGGAATAGAATAAAATCTTGTTTGGGGATCTATCTAAAATTGATGGTTTGTATTGCTATTATTGCAATCGAAAAGTAAATAAATGGAATCATTTACTTTGGCATGATAAATTCAGAATCCGTGAGATATTCCAACGATCTATGAGATATATTCCAAAATTTCAACGAGAAAATATTTTAAGGTTATTGAGATCTATTTTCGTATGCAAGATCAGATTTTTAATTAAATGATTTTTTTTTTAACTAATCAAATGGTCAAAGATCTAAATATTTACTACTTGTATCACACCATATTAATTAGTTTCTTTCTTTTATCTTTTTTGTTAGCATAAAAAGATAAAATGAATTTTAAAAAATTTAAAATATAAAATATTTTCACAAAATAAACTCCAATAATAATTGCTACTTTATTTACATGATTGAGAATGTTCTATTTAATTTTATTTTATTTTATGATGCTCAATTTAGAAATACGCAAATACAATAACTATGATAAATAAATTATTTTAATGATTAATTTTTGTCTTAGACATTTAGACATCACATTTAGACATTTATAAATTTGAATTTGAACGAAATCTAATTTAAATTTAGAGAATTATAAATATATTTTTCTAAAACTTAAAAACAAATCTAATAATAGTTTACTATTATAATTTGTCAACTCGGCACTATATGCACATGTCACGATCATAACAAACACATTTATTTAATAAAACTACCAAAAAAGAACATTTTTTACAAACAAATAATAATATAAAGACTAACATTGCAAACAAAGTATCACTTAAATGATTAAATAAAAAATTAAAAAAATCTAAACCGAAATTTAACTAATAAAAGTATATTTAATTAATAATTTGGTGCAAATTGATCTAACCACCCCACCTATGAACAAATATTTAAAGAAGTACATAAATTAAACTCGATAAAATAGTGGGAGTAGCTATAAATTCGTTGTGCCCGACACAGAAACAAGAGTGTGTCATTATTTCCCCACTAATGAAACGCAAAATCAAATTGGACCTCATTTTTTATCCCATTAGGATAACTGCCAACAGAACAAAGACAAGACCAACCAACTAATAAGGTTGGCCCCCAAAACATGTCATGTGTTGGTTTTTCTATCCCTCACAAAATTATACTACTAGTTTTCACACTTAAGATATTAATGGCCGTTTTATCGTGATTAACCAACTTGAAATTTTATTTTATGATGCCATGAAGATATATGGTACAAGATTATATTTCATCTCTCCCATATTTATTGTTACTTTATATTATTTCATATAGATTAAAAAAATTGTAATCAAACAAAATCATCCTTAACAACCATTTAGTATTAATTATCATCACAAATGCATAATAAAATATAATGAAATTACAAGAATTGGGAAAATGGATTTTTTTATTAATTACCATTTTACAATTCTCCACGAGTATATTGAAATGTAAAACACTGTCATTTTTTTCTTCCTTCTAATATGACACTAAATACAAACATACAAAGATCTCACGGTTAAAGAGGAAAAATTACTTATACCAAAAAAAATGGAAAAATTATATATCTTCATTAAAGCTAATATAAACATGGGAAACTCATCTTATCTGTTAAATTAATAATTTTCTATCAACAAATTAGGTTCCATCAAGGCTCTCTACACATAGAAAATTACCTATTATTGTTATATGGTGGCAGCAATATGGCTAAAATTTCAGAGAACTTAGGACGTTTAGAAGGGTTGTTGTTCCAACACTTTGTCATAATGTATTTTAGATTTGGTTGGCAGTCTTTGGGAATTTCAGGTCTAAGGCCACAAGCTGCAATGCCAACTGCTGCTTGCACAGGAGAAAGTGCAGAAAATGCTGCCTCACCAGTTACCATCTCCCAAATTACCATGCCGTAACTATAAACGTTACTCATCCATGTCTCCGTCACACTCTCGGGGTCTCCTGCGATTATCTGTGTTCAATCCAAAAAGGAAGAGCGGCCAACTGCTGCTTGCACAGGAGAAAGTGCAGAAAATGCTGCCTCACCAGTTACCATCTCCCAAATTACCATGCCGTAACTATAAACGTTACTCATCCATGTCTCCGTCACACTCTCGGGGTCTCCTGCGATTATCTGTGTTCAATCCAAAAAGGAAAAGCGGAAAAAAGTTAGCTTGGAGACAGGGGTTTTGTTTGGATAAACAGTTTAATCAAGTGCTTATAGCATAAAAGTTTATCATATCAGTGTTTATGTATAATCTATTTCTATAACAAAAGATAAAATAAAATCAAACTATTTTCATATAAGCTATTTTCATTAATAGATTATAGAAATACGCTGAAAAAAACTTATTGAGATGCCATAAATTGTTTCTATAAACTATTTCAAACAGTTTCACATATACTTATTATGTCAGTCAGTAAGCTTAAATAAAGCAATCGATACTTCTACTAAAAAACCAATTTTGTATTTGTTATCTCACACAATTTTTTTATAAAAGTTCATGCCTATTTAACAAGACAGAGATACATCGATTCTCATTTCCAAAAGTCATAACAACAATTACTGTGACTGAGACTTTTATACTTTTTTTTGGCTCTCAAAAGTTACATGAAAGAAATAGATAATAAAGGAAATTACTTATTATGTTTGAGGTAGAACATTGCAAACATTAAAATCTAAAAAATATATTCTATCACCAGATTTCATTCTTCCAAAAGAATCATTATACAGTCCATGAGAAAAGGAGTCTAGTTATGCATTACATACACATATATCAGTAAACATCTACACTGGAATAGAAGCCAAAACACTACCCTGGAATTCATCGTTGAACTAGCTTGCGTATACAAGAACAAACACACCAAAGAAGAGAAACAAGGAAATTCACATAACAATTTGATCATATTCCTAGAAATCTCTTTTGCTGAAACATTATGTAAGAAGAAGAAAAAACCAGACAAAGGCAATCGGTAAGAACATAGCTACCGTTCTTTCTTTAACACATGCGGGATAAAATGAAATGTTTTAAGAAACTTTCTTAGTGTTAGATAACTAGATAGTTTTTGGTATAAACTTGGTATCTTTCACACGCAGCTACAGAGACTAATCCCTTGAGTTGATAGATATGACATGGTTAGTTGGCAAAGTCCTAAAAGTCCTTGAGGAGAACACAAGTTGACTAAATAAGCATCTCAAGTAGAAAAATATTTTTCTTATCAATGTTTTTGATAGAATTTAGTCTTATTATTGATTTTAATCGGTGAGAAAAAGAGTGCATATACAAAATTTTATACGATTGAGAATGCATACTTATAGCGAATCCGTGAGCATAAGAGCAATAGTATTTTCTCCCCTATATGTACATAAAATTCATGAAGACTTCAATTACATGTCTTTGTGTTAAAGACAACTACATAAAACTAAGAAACATATTTGTGTGACACAATCATTGATACTTGCAACCATTATTTATGTTAACTAGAGAAGATTGTGAATGAGTAGAAACATACCTCAGGAGCTAGCCATCTATAACCATCAGTTTCATACTCCATTGCTTCCCCAACACTCTTGCAGGCAGTGACTACACCCATATCTCCCAAGCAAGCATTTCCATGTCTATCTAACAGAATCCGTTGTGTATTAAGGTCTCGGTACGCAACACCGTGGTCGTTCATAAACTTGATCCCCTCAGCTACATCGACTGCAATTCTAACAATATCCTTACTATGAAGCTTCTTGTTCTTCAACATTAAGGCGTTAACGGACCCACGTACCTTGAATTTAGTCACCACGCATAATCCGTGATTATCATCCACAACAATACCAAAGAACTGCAGAATGTTTCTATGTCCACAAGTCATCAGTTCTAATAGATCTTTGTGAAGCTCAAACTCATAAGAATTTCCTTTTTCGCACCCTTTCAACTTCTCAATTCCAACCCTTTTCCCCATGTAGACACCTTTGTAAGAATTTGGTCCAATCTGTTCTGTAAACTCAACACAATCTGCATTCAACAACCATCTCTCAATCTCATCGCCACCTGACTTTATCGTCTGCCATTCATCCACTGTCACAACGAAAGATGAGGTAGGCAAAGGCAACTGAAGCTGAATCTTTTGGCTTGAATTCTCAAACTCCTTTCCATTACCACTATCTTCTCCAATATCCCCTAATTCTCTCCCCATGAAACTCTCTTCCTGACAGCCACAAAGTCCAAATGGAAGCTTCACATTCACAGCACCAGTTTTAGGCTTCTTTAAAGCAAACTTCAAAGCATTCTCAACCCGGGTCTTGACCAAATTTTCATGCCCGGACCTAACAACAAGAGCAACAACTCCTAAGGTGAAACCTTTCTTCTCAAAGATCTGTGCCCTCTTGCTACAAACAGAGAAACTGTCCAACGCAACCGACATAGCAGGCCACGAAACGGTAGAGTTGCAAGCAAAAATTAGCTTCAACACACACCCCTGAACCTGAACCTCACCATCACCGCCACCACCACACTCTTGTTGAATCAAAATTGCAGGCTGATCACTTTCCAAAGCCTGCTCTATCAACTTGATGTGAAGAAACACATCCTTCATATCAAATTCAGCTTGTGCATAACTATAAAAAAAACACAAACAAAAAAAACATTTTTTATAAACAAATCAAGAAAATCACCATAACCCATTGACCCATGTCAAAAAACCACAAACAAAAAAACATTTTTTATAAACAGCTAAAGAAAATCACCATGACCCATGTTTACTTTTGTTGTGTTAACCTAAAGAACTGAACTTTAAAGGGTGTAGCATTCATTAACAAACAGCACATGCTTAAAAAGCTTGAAGATTTTCAATGAAATGTAAGGAAAATAAAAGTGAGAGTGAGATATAATATGACCCATTTTATCATATTTTTTCACTTTTTATTAATCTGAACCCTCCAATTCTCATAAAAGTAAATGTATAACTTTCTTATCACTCCACACATAAGCTCATTAACTAATTACTTTTAATCCATCAAAATGAACAATAAAACATTAAAAGAGTGTATCCAATTTGGTTATTTTTGATGAAAAAGAAAAGATGTAAACCTGAGAGGGAGAGAATGGTAATGATTCCTCAAATTGGAAATGAGGTTATCAGGAAGTTGAGTTCCAGGATAAAGTTGAGTAAGATTACGAAGAACAGAGGCCCAAGCAAGTTTCTTAGAAGAAGGAGGAGATTCAGGATTATTATTATTATTAAGGTTAAGTGTGTTTTTGAAGGAAGTAATAACATCAGAGAAGTTACGAGTGAGTTTGTGAAACTTGTTGTTGTTCTTTTGGAGGAGTGTGGAAGAGTCTTTGGAAGAAGAAAGTTCGGATCTGTGGTGGGTTCTCATAAGGACTTGTTGTTGTTCATCGGCGGCGGCGGCGGCAGCGGTGGTGGTGGTGCGGCTTGACCAGCACTCTAATGCTGTTGCCATTTTGGTAGTTAGTGAAAAGGTGGGGATGCTATGCTGCTACTAATTTCAATCTGTTTTGTGAAAAGCTGTGTATCTATTATTATGAAAAATTGAAAACTATATTTGTTTTTTAAGATATTTCATCATTTAGCTAGTATAGCCATTTTTATTTTAAGTTACTATATTTTTAATTCAAATTTCAAAAAATTAATAATTATATATCACTTAAATAACTTTTATTATTATCGTCTATGTATATATGTATAATTGTATAGTATAGATTTAACACTTTTATTCTGTGAAAACTATATAGATTATGTCACTTTTATAAATATACCTTTAAACTTGATATTTCTACGTGGAGAGGGAAAGACTAATTTTTAGATAGCGAATACATAAACTAGAAAGTATGCGTTATAAGTTTTTAAATATAAACTTGAATTGTATACTTATCATATATCATTCTTACACGTGTAGCTCTTGCCTCTTGAATAAACGTCTATACTTGAATGAATAAATGTATGACACTTATTAAATAGTTAAAAGAATGTCTTCTATGAAACAATTAACTAAAAATAAGCGTCACCAATATTTCACAGATGAAATGTGGAAAAAATTATCATATATCATTCTTTTAAGGTTGTTATATAGATTATATATACGAATTATTGATAAAATGATTCGTCCTTTATGTGTTTGTTCATTACTTAATTAGATGATTTTGGATATTACTCCAATCCTTTATATAAGTTATTATATTTATTTTCTCCAATTTTATAACTAAATATGTTTTCTGGGCTATTCATATTTATCTACATGCACATAATAACTTAGATAACGTGAACCGTCTCCATGACCCGTGCGAATGCGAAGTTGTTTTATTAGTTAAAAGTAACGTTGAACATGGTATGATAATTTTAATATTGTGTTTCTAAAGGCATTGTGTGTCAACTTTCTATTTCAACCTCTTTGTAGTTTTTTCTTTACACAAAGATATATAAAATTTATTTACAGTGTTAACTACTTTGAAAATTGTATTTAATCATATAATTATAGTAATTATATTTTTATTGTGATTTGACTTAACTATTTAATTAATTGAATTAATCATATTTTTTTAAGTAATAAATCAAGTATGGTTTGAATATACAAAAAATGAATATATATTCATTAGTCATAAATACATGCAGTGAAATTAGTTTTTTTAGTAAGATAAGTTTTTTCTTTGTTAATCACTATGTAAGTATGACATATTCCTATAGTAGAATTTTGTCTTTTAAGTCGGTTAAAATGTACATTTTAAGTCGGTTTCGTGCCCGTTAACAGCAAACGACTTAAAAAATATGTTGTTTTTTAACTCGTTCCATGAACCGACTTAACAGAGCTTCATCATATTAAGTCGATTCACCTTATCCGACTTAAACATCATAAATTCAGTACAACACATCATCTTTTTAAGTCGGATATTTTGACCAACTGACTTAATAGATATAGTTAAAATAATTATTTTTTTATTTTTTTAATATAAATTTCTCATTTTGTTTTCGTACTTACAATCACAATCTTATATAAACATCTAATAATCAAAATATACAATATCACAATATCTCATGTTTATACAAAAAAATATAGAGTACAAATAAGATGTATCTCATTTCCGACTAATAATTAGATATCCATTAACAAAATTACAAAACCAACAATGTAGCAATATTCAATAGACATATATTAGTATCGTCATTTTCTTCAATTAATTTCAAAATAAAATCCACACGACGTTTTCGAACTTATTTACTGTGATCCGGGTGATTTGATCTCGAGTCATCAAATATATGTAAAGAAAAAAAAAACACAATCAATATCGGCTTAATCCTAATTTTTTTTATCATATGAACATTAAAAAATACAATCAATAACAACTTATAATTTTTTATCAGACAAATATAAAAAAATACAATCAATAACAACATGTAAAAATTACGTACTTGCATCCATAAAACAACTATGTTAAGATGTTCAACATATGTAACATGACATAGTAGTCACGCTTATAAATTTGTCATGTTTAACAAATCATCATACTATATTCGTTTTGTATAACTATGACAAATCCCATAATGATTTCTTATTTCTTCAAAATATAACAGGTTCTATTTAAAAAACAACAATAAAATTTTCTTTGGTTTTTATGAAGTTTTTTTTAAAGTAAGTTGTAAAAATTTATCCACATTTGGACACTTATTCAAATAACTATGATACATAATTATTTGTTGCAAATAAGTAACTATTAAAGTAAAATAAAAAATCGTTAGAAAAAAAATGAATTTGACATATATTTTTTCCTTCAAATAATATGATATTATTATCTAAATAAAATCATGAATCTAAATGAATTACTTATATAAATTTATTATTTAATGACTTGAACGACCATACCTGAAATGGTGGCGATGAAACATGACCGTAAAGAAGGTGGCTATGCGATGAATACCGTGGAAGAAAATGGTTTTATATTCTTTACGTTTCTTTTAAGTCGGTTATTAATACAACCGCGTTAAACAAGTTCTAAATATTTACAAATATTTACAAAATTGCCACCGCCTTGTTAAGTCGTTTAACAATAACCACATAATATGATGGGATATATTAATTTTTTTATTTTATTTTTATAATATCTCTTAAATTAGTTGTGAATCTAACCGTGTTAATTTTTTTTCCACATATTTACAAATCTGTCACCGCTTCATTTTGTTAACTCGTTTATACGGACAAACGACTTAAATGTACTTCCGCCTCATTTGTTAATTCTGGTAACACGTAACCGACTTAAATCTGTTGTATTAAAAGACCAATTGATTATATTAAAAAAATACACAAAGTATTTACCACCATTTTTAGCGGTAATTAATATCTATTTATGAGAGAATTGTCGTGTATATATATAAAATAAAGTGAATCCTTTCCTATTAATTACATTTTCTCAAAATAAAGTGAATCCTTTCCTATTAATTACATTTTCTCTATACACAAGTGTGCACATATTGGTGTATGGTAAGTGAATTTAAATAAGCCACGTGGTATTTCTTTCAAAAAAACTTTTTCAAGTCAGAAACTCGTGTATACTTACTTTAGTTTCAATTAATAAGATAAGATACAAATTCTATTCATGTGGTAAATATTTGCTTAAAATTTTTTATAACTACCATTACATTATATAGTAGGCTACCGATTATGTTCAATGACTTCATGTAAGTGGTTATAATGGATCCCTAATTAGCAAGATTTATATATTTAGATTATTTGTAAATTGAAAAAATTAATAGTTATTATTTTAATAAATTTATGATTAATTATGATATATTTATAAATATTTATTTTTAATTTGTTATTCAACAATTGATATTACTCATCGGTATAATACAAGATTTTCATATCTTGGGGGGATGATGGATGAGGGTGGTAGTGCATTGATTAGAGTAGAAGGTGGCGAAATTATAATAGATAATTTAGATTGGTGATAATGAAATGGATGGTTTGTGTGGGGAAAAAGTGGAACATGGTGGGTTTGGTTGGATACAAAAATTATTGGAATTTAATTTGGAACCTCACCTGTCTTATGACCCACACCATAGAAAAATTAGTAGTCAATAATGGACTTTATCTAAGCCGTTAATTAGGGAAATCAATTTAGTGATATATTAGTTGTCCTTTTGTGTTTTTAAATAATAATTTTCTTTGATTAGACCCAACTTCATAAAAGGATTAAGTTTTTTTATAATGAGACAATGGATATAATTTATACAGTATTATATTATTTGTCTTTATATTTACACTTTGAATAAATAGTCGGTAGAATTGAAATTGGATTGATCACTAAAATTTATTGATTAAAATATTTTTAGATTTCAATCATTAAATATTTAAAATCAAACATGTATTTTCTTTAAGCTATGGTAGTAATAGCACACAAAATCGTTTCGAAAGAAGATGAAATCGATATACAAATGGTGGATCCTTTTACTAATCCTCTATTTGAAAGAACCGATTATTTGCTTTGATATTTATTTCAGCTTAGACAATAACTTGAAGAATCACATTTTTTGAAAACATTCGACACAGAAACATCAACTAGAGGATTAGATTGTGCATCATTAATACTTTGAGGCTTCCCGAGTTCAACTAATTGTCTTGAAATGATTTTATGCAATAAAATATAAATGACTTAAATATGCAAATGATTGTTGCAAATAGGGGTCACTTTAATGTTAGTACTTGTAAAAATATTTTCTTTCAATTTGACCATACAATTTTAAAATGTTTTTAATTTAGCCTCTTATCAATTTTTTTTTTCTTCCGTACTAGACAAATTTTGATGATGTGTCACATGTGACTAGACACAGTATTTGTTGATTCACCTTTCTCCAATATTAATCACAAATTAAACACTCTTAATCATTTTTAAAAAATTAAAAAAGAATTGTTTTAATAAAAAAATCTCATTCATTCATCCTTCAACTTAATACTCATCTCTTTCAACCTACAAACCCATCAATCATTCTCCAAACCCAAATGTCATACGTCTTTTTTATGAACGCTACTAATGTGTCATTTTTCTCCTACGTAAAACTTTTTTATTTTTTTAAATTAATTCACAACATAAATTTTAAATTTCAACACTTACTACTTATCTACCAAGAACACAAGTTCTAACATATATATATCGATTTGTAGTTCTAATAAAAGTATAGTTCTTTCATGCACTTTGGGTGCTTACTTCTTTTTAATAAATATGAACTTCTGATTAAATATTCTTTCATGGTTAAATAATTTGTAGTATATCAAAGTTGATGTTATTTATGCATAATTGTACTTGCTTAGTTATGGATGATCAAACCCTTAAGAAAGTTGGTGAGGACAACATTTTTGTACGTTGGGTTGAAAAAGAACATGTTTGTACATGCTTCAACACTAGATTTAGATGTGTTAATAGTCTCAAATTTGATGAGATAAGATATAATAAAATGTTTATAAGTGGTAGTTAGTCTTTACTCTACAAGTCAGTCGGTTTTGTGGAGTTATGTTAGGCAAACCCAAATTCTAAGACAATATCATAATATAATCCATTAGACCACATATTATCAAGTCACTCCTATAAGACTACTTTGAGTGTTGAGAGTCCACACGGGATGACTAAATTTCAATATCAAGGTGTCAAAGAATTTGACTTTAAGAATCTCTTTTTTTCATTTCGTAGTCATATGCATCAAATGATGTTTGGTATGTAGTGAGCTAAAGATATATTTTTTATATGGCAATGAATTGGACAAGCCACTATAATTTCAGCACAAGATAAATAAATTTACTTTTGAAAAAATGAATTTGACTTCATGATATTTTACTGTTTATAACAATTTGTAAATCACTCATTTTCAAAAATTGTGGTATGCTGCATGAGTTTTTATATTTTTTTTTAGACTAATAGCAAACATAACGTTATTATAATTGCATTATGTAACTAACAAATTACTTTGTCCTTCATATGTGTTCCAATGATTTTTCTCTGTATTTCTTTTAATTTGTGTTGCCTTTCATTGTTAAGTCTACAATTCAAGACATTATCCAAATTTGTATCCTAGATATATAAATAATTTTTAGAAGTAACCAATCGATGGTAAAATGCGAGCTTAAAACATGAATAGTAAATAAGCAACATAAACTGTTTTTATTATATTCATTTTGAGTTAAAACAACTATATTATTCATTGACAGGAATGTATCACAATCATAGAATATAGATACTTAAAAGAACAATTATCTAAATAGCACTCACATTAAAATTGAAATTGACGTTAAAAGATAAAGTGCTCAACATATGTAGACTATCTGTTATGAGATCATAATAAAAAATATTGTTTGAATGCTATCGGCAACTTTCCTCGATCGATATAATTTTACTTTTTTGAATCATGGAGATGTGACTTCGAGAAATTCCAAAAAATGTTGAATTGCACTTTTGTTTTCTTAAATTATTTTTAGGTTTTATTTTGGTCATATAAGTTTTGTTCGTTTTATTTTGATCATTTAAGTTACAATTGTTAGACATTTTGGTCTTTCAAATTATTTTTGTTCCATTTTAGTCTCATAATTTACAAACATTAAACATTTTGATCCTTTAAGTTACAAATATTAAATATTTTAGTATTTTCTAATAGTCTTTAACATTGTAACTTAAGGAATCAAATTATCAAATTTTTGTAACTTAGAGTACCAAATGTTTCATGTTTATAAGTTAAGGGACTAAAATATAATGAAAATAATTTAAGAGACCAAAATATCAAAGGATCAAAATAAAACGAATAAAATTTAAAAGATTAACGTAAAACCTACAAATAATTTAAGGAATTAGACATGTAATTTAGCAACAAAAAAAAAAACTAAGACATTTTGATTTTTTTTTTTAAAGTAGGGTAATTTATAATTTTTTTATAAAAACGGATGATAAAAAAATAAATCCGGGAATCAAAAGGCCTGCTTGAGAAAAAATAATAATCTGAAGGCCTGCAGGGTTGAATGTCAAGGGAAAAAAAGAACCTAAGAAATTGAAAGGGCTGCTATTTGCACCTACTTTTTTGCTAATACACCTAAAAAGGTTTTTTATTTTCCTTTTAAATTTACTGGAATTTTATATCCCAAAGGAACTTAAATTATGTTTTTCAAAAACAATGGATCTCCCATTCTCCTTGGTATAATAATTTAATTGAGAGATTGTATTATCCGCATGGAGTAATTTTGCTGTACTTTTAGTCATACTACATTTATATTAGTACTCTATTTGATGAATTTTGTCTTTAATTAAAAAGGATAACAATATTTATTATATTTAATCAGCATAACAAAAAATTGTTTAATGTAACAAATCCATCAATCTTTGTCACAAAAGATTAATATATTATTATTTTATATTTATATATACATTTTTTTTTTCAAACCGCGAGTATTATTTTCGAGTCGGTTAAGAAAACAGTAAACTATAAAATTCTTTCTTAAAAAATTTAACATGTATTCTTAAAACTGAATTTGAATATAAGACCTTTGGCTAAACTAAAAGAGATTTTTATCTTCTTATTCAAGTGCTATTGAATATTGATATATATGTTTCCTTATAAAAAATTGAAAAGATTCGTTCGTGATTAGAAATTTAATTTAATTTTTGTTGTGATTTGATAGAGTAGGCCGTTCTATTAGTTCTTTTTCTTGTATTTTAGGATGTGTGTTGAAAAAAACTACAGATGCATGCATACGCTTCTATAAATAATTAATTTTTTGTGTTAAAGTTTTTGACTTTTGTGCAATAGCTAGATCAAGTTACTTGTGAATATATATGAACACAAATCGTTTTTTAAAGAGTACCCAACTAATTGATTAAGAAAACATCATATTTAATTTTCCAAGTTTTCTTATCTCATAATAGCCTATAATACTTTGATTCTTATAAATAATATATTTTAAGTATATATGTGATTGGGGTAAAATGTTCCATTGATTTTATTCTTGAACAATGCATCACGGGAATGAGGAATCAAATATTTACATGCTGCGAAATTAGATTAAGGATATATGATTATTCTTAAGCAAGTAGGCACCAACCAATGAATTTACAAAACCTTATGGATTTGGATCAAATATGCATGTGTCTATATGTTTATTTATTTTTTATTTTTGGGTACAATCTGTATGTTTAATTTAGTTGCTGATTTAACACGCTCCAATTTTTATATCAAATGTTGTGATCTAATTGTACATATTGAGTTAGATTTGCTAAATCTTAGAGTTCATTCTCATTAGTTAATATTCTAAATTCAACATCACAAAAATCTAGTTAAAATTGGACTTGAATTTTTTCTTTCTAGTGTTGGGTGTGATGGATTTTTCATTTGTGTTCCTTTGATTCAATTTAATACATTTATTTTGATTATTGCAGATTCATTCAATAATTTGTTCGTTAATACTATAAATCTAAGTGTTTTAATTATTTTAATTTTGTCATATTTAAAATGATTTTTATTTTATTTTATACTATTAATCTGAATGTTTTAAATTTGTTCGTAGATTTACTATTTTTTAATTTTAGAGATATTTGATTTGTGTTATCTTCAATTATGGATTCTATAAATTTAAAAGAATGAATACTGTTTTAGTAAACAAAAAATACATCAAACTTTGGCAAAAATGAATAAAAAATAAAAAAATTAATAAATATCATATTACAATTCTTTTAAATTATATTTTTGAATATATTAGTTAATCATAATTATAAAAATATAATATATTTTATTAATTTAGAAGTGTTGGACGTAATATTTACTTAATTATAGTGAGGTCGAAGTGATATTAAAAATAAAATAATATTGAATATGCCATTTTTCCTCAAATAACAGTCAATAGGAAAGGGTTGAGTAACTAATAAAATATTCCTGTTAGGAAAATTAATAAAGAAAAACTATATAAATTTGAATGCGTAATTATAACTCATTTGGTAGTTTTACGAATATTTGATATGTTGGAGAATAAAATCGAATATAAAATCTCCATTTTTTTTTTTTAATTTTGAAATGATTGAAATTAATAAACATCAAGAACCACCTACATCCAAACACTTGAAACAACAAAGAAAATCAATACATAATTAAAAGTGATCCTAAAAATAACATTGAATTTCAAAAGGTAATTAAAAGTGACCCTAGACAAGCCACACCATTGTATTAATTTGAGATTACCACTAAGAAATAATTTTACATGTTGCTTCAAATGAAAATAATCGTTAATTAGTCTAATTAAACATATCATTATTACATACCTTCTAATTATTTATATACACGCAGACAAATTAATCTAAAGTTTTGAGTGTACTTAAATTTTGTCTACAAATATGTAAATTTGGAGAACCAAATTAAAAATATTTAACCATCTCAGCACTAAAATTTGTGATTCCTTATTCACATCCACAAAATATAACGTACCCACACGTAAGAAACACTCGTGTTAACCACAATGCTTGCTAGTTGCAGAAACTCTAATTATTTGATATATCATGTTTGTCTTATTATCTAATAACAAATGTGCATCAGCATCATCCTAACTAATTATACATTATATTCGATTTTATTTCTTTTCTTCCAAATTACTATTTTAATAGTAGCACCGTATAGCTTTTAATATAAGGTGACGTATACTTCTTGATTAACGATCAAATATCATAATATAATATTCTCTATTGCATAAATAATTCTGCTTTTTTTATAAAATCAAATTCTCACATCACTGTTACATTATTTTATTTTTTTTAAGTAGTCTTTTGTTTCTTCATTTTAATTTATTTAATAGTTTTCTCAAGCCATTTTTTTTATAAGTCTTCTCAAGCAATTTTATCACTACACCACATGGAATGGGAGAAAATATATATTTTGTTCCATAGAATCAAAGCTATTAGAAACATAAAACGTAGTGACATAAAAGTAGTAATAGTAATAGTAGAGTAGAGAGGTCGAAAGTAGTGAATTTGAATGTTAAAGCAGTCACATCAAGATGACCCACATATGTATGAAAAAATAATGTGAATACTATACAGCACTCCCTCCATACTCTAAATCGTCCCCACCAACACCTCCACACTACACATTCATTCATTTCAATTCAATTCATTCGTCCAACCTATTTTACGTCCCATCTCTCTCTCTCTCTCTCTCTCCAAAACAAACCCATCCTCTCTTTCTCGTAGAACAAATTAAAAAAAAATAAAAAACAATTTAAGAACAAGTCACTCTCACACTCAAAAACAAATTTCCCAATCCAACACCAAATCAATTATCGCAATCATCAATAATGGAAGCTACATCCGGTGGAAGAGAATCTCCATTTCCGCCGATTCAATCGGAAACTCCACCACCGTCCGCCCAACCTTCCTCACCACCGGCACCACCACCGAGCCGTTACGAATCACAAAAGCGACGAGACTGGAACACGTTCCTTCAATATCTTCGAAACCACAAACCACCATTAACACTAGCACGTTGCAGCGGAGCGCACGTGATCGAGTTTTTGAAGTACCTCGATCAGTTCGGAAAAACGAAGGTGCACGTGACAGGCTGTCCTTATTTTGGACAACCTAACCCTCCTTCGCCTTGCTCTTGTCCTCTTAAGCAGGCCTGGGGTAGTCTCGACGCTCTCATCGGACGTCTTAGGGCTGCTTTCGAGGAAAACGGCGGCAAACCGGACTCTAATCCGTTTGGTACTCGGGCGGTTAGGATTTATTTAAGGGAAGTTAGGGAAAGTCAAGCTAAAGCTAGAGGAATTCCTTATGAGAAGAAGAAACGAAAGAGATCCACTCTCACCGCCACTGCTATAATATCAACAGCAACAACGGTGAATAACACTGCACCTAGTGACGGTGGCGTTACCAATAGTAACATCAGCGGAATTAAAACTAATGTTACTGTTAGTAATAATGCCACCGTCATAACCACTGGTGTCAGTGTTACTACGGATATCGTATAGTATTATTATAAATTTGATTTTTTTTTCTCATTTATATATTTTGAATTATATTATCTTTCTTTAACTTTAGGGGAATTAATGGTGATTATGGTTTATAAGTTAATTACATATTTATGGAAATTTTTAGCTTGAATTGTAGACCATCAAAGTGGTTATTAGTTTATCATTCCTTCTATCAGAAACGTTACTAACAATAAACTGTAAACTTACAATTATTTTTCCTTGATATGAAATTTTGTTAGTAGTTTCTGACATGAAATTTGTATGTATGCGTCTCTCTTTTGTTTTGTTTTTCGGTTATTGTTATGACTAATGATTGAATTTGATGAACTAGTAGGATCCCTTGGATTTGCTGAATTTTTGAGTTAACGCAGTTTGATTCATTAATGAACTTTGGTCGTCAATTTGCTATCCAACTGTTCTAAATTTACAGTATAGATCTCGACAGTTATACACATAATGAATATGGATCGTTGATTTTAGATCGAACAGAATTAAACTTATATATTTTGGTTAGAAAATTAGGAGATTAGTTAGTTGGTGTTACACTTGATTTATTAGTTGGTTAAATGGTTAGGCCTAGTTAGTTGATTAAGTTTGAAACATGAAATAGAACTATTATATTATATATATATATTTTTTTTTTTGTATTTATAATCCGTCATTTGAAATATTTTAAAGGGTTTTTTGTGTATTAAATTCACAAACTTATTTTTAATATGAGATTCTTCAAACTCATTAATTTGCATGGAGTTTTATTGTTTTTGCTCGGCTTTATAGAACAAGTTAGAAAATTCCATAGCATTTTATTTTTTAGTTTATTAAATTATTCATTAGTATGAGCTTAATTAATATTGCAGTTAGGAATGAAAATACACTTAAAATATTGATATTTCAATTTAAAGCTACAATTATAATGGTGGCATATTTTTATGATGATGCCATTAAGGAAACCAGCAAAGCACATAGTTTATTTTCTTTCATTATGACATTACCACTTTTGTCTTGACCTTGGTTTTGAAACTCCAATAAGTGATGTGCAGTTGGAACACAATTTAGTGAAAGCAAGAAATATAGGAAATGGGACAAAAAACAAACCATGTATTTTATAGAAAGAAATTATGGAATTGACCCTTCCAATATAGTTACAATCATTTTAGTTGGTAAATATATAAATAAGGAAAAAAGTTTATTGTTGAACTTTTCTTTTTCATTTTTATTTTTGTCTTGTTTGGGATAAGTTATTCAAAAGAAATCAACAATACTCAATACTCAAATGAATCATCTTCAGTTATTAATAAATCGTTTTAAATAATTTGAATTTAAATTTTAACTAAAATAATATATAATTATATTTTATTTGTTTTTTTAACCGATCTCCAAATTTAGGAAGATTGAATCTATAGAAGAAGTAAATAAGTATAATCCTTGTTGATATGATAAAGATTACTATTTCCAGAAGCAGCAAAATTCAACTGGTCCCAGGGCTCTGAAGAATTTCTGTGCTCAATAGATCTACAATCACACGTGCGTTTTATCAATTACAGCATACAGATTTTGCTGGTATGTTTCAGGTGCCCTTTTGCAAGATCTAAAATTTTGTGTTGTCTGTTGTTTTTAAGTTTTGGACCATTTAAATTGAAGCAATTACACCGCACAAAGTCGTTGGATCTAAGTTGTAGGGTCGTTGAATTTAAATTGAATAGGTTATAAACATGTTTACCCTCTATAAAATTTTATATATTTCGTTTTTTTCTCTATAAAAATAATCATTTTATTTCTGTTTATAAAATACATTTTAGATTAATAAAAACGTATGTGTTTGGTTTTTAAAATGATCAGGAGAGTACCACTTTTAACTTTTATAAAATTATCTTGCAGTTTTAATTTTTGCAATTAATTAATTTATTAAATTAATATATATTTTTGAATGATTTTTTGTATGAATGTTTATAATTTTATAAAAAAATGCTTCATAAAAAATGAGTTCAAAAATTGATTTCAAGATTCATATTTTTGTTACTTTTATATTGAATTTTTGACATTTAAAAATATTCTTATGTATCCCAAACTAAAAAAATTTAAATTCTTGTGGAAGAACTTTTTATAATATTTTAAATATATTTGTAAAAAAAATCATTCAAAAATTTAAAAAATGAAAAATATATATATATTTTTTATAATCAAAAGATGAAAGACACTTAAATATAATTTGATTTAATAGAGATTAAAACTGTTTGCAAGATAACGTTGTTTGGACTAAAAGTTTTTTTTTATTTACAAGAATTAAAATAAATGATGAAATATATAGGACTAAAAATATAGATTTAGAATTTCTCTTCTTAAAATTGATAATTATTGGGATTAACCATACAATTATCAAATGTACTATAACGAGAGACAACAAATTAACTGAAAATATGAACAATATAAGCAATATCAGAATTGATAATTGTAAGATACACCATACTGCCAACCAAAGTACGATACAACGTGGGATCTGGAAAAAAAAATATCATCAAAATGAGTATACTTCACATTCAACTCAAGAGAGGTATCTATTGCTTTAGTATTAGAAAGACATGCATGTTCAAGAATGTTGACAAGGTACTTGGATTTAGAGATAAGATAGTCTCTAGGAGAGTAGACAACTTCAATCCCCAAGAAATAGCGAAGATTGTCTAAGTTCTTCATCTCAAATTGTTTGACTAACTGCAATTTCAACTCATTGATTTCACTAACATCATCACTTGTAATAATCATATCATCAATATACAAGGAAAGTATAATACAACCATAAGCGGTGGACTTGATAAACAATGTTAAATTATGTTCACTAGAGAGGAAACCAAGAGATGTGATTACATTAGAGAATTTTTCAAACCAAGCTCGATGAGCTTGTTTAATACCATATAGAGCCTTTTTTTTTAACTTAAATACTTCCCTCTGATTATGATAAACACCTTGTGGAGGGACCATATAGACTTCTTCATGAAGTTCACCATTTAGAAAGACATTTCTGATATCTACTAGAGAAATATGCTATTGACGAATAGATGCAATTACAATAAGAGTACAAATAGTGATCATCTTGGCTACAAGAGCAAAAGTTTCTTCATAATTTATACCATATTGTTGAGATCAGCCCATAGCAACAAGACACATTCTGTAGCGCTCAACCGTTCAATCAGATTAAATTTTGATCTTATATACCCAATGAGATCCAATATCCCTTTTTGCATATGAAGAGGTACTAATTCTCAAGTATCTATATTTTTCAATGCAAAAAGTTCTTTTTCCATAGCCTGCTCCCAAATAGGATCAATAATAGCCTATTTATAGGAAGAAGACTTAGACAAACTATAAATAGAGGTTAAGCAAGAAACAAACGAAAATGAGTAAGTGGAATTGACAAAATCAGGTAACTGAGTAGACTTACAGTGACATGAGAGGTAACAAGGAGGCAAAGGCGGAGATGGAGGATCAACAGTCGTACAAGGTAGTTGGACAACTGAGGGCATAAGAGGGATGTCATCATGTGGAGTAATAGTATTTCTCCAACAGTTCTCAACAGTACACTCACTAGTAGCATTATCATTAGGACCAAACAAATTAATATGGGTTAGTTTCGAACTATTATTAATCTAAGAATCAAAGGAAATAGAGTAATATAAGACGTGCTCAAGGAAAACAACATGACGAAAAACATAAAAATTTCTTGCATGAGGATCATAACAACGATAATCCTTTTGACCATCCTCATAACCAAGAAAAACACACATGACAGAACCAAAAAACAACTTATTGCATTCTACTTGTGGACAAAGAACAAAATTAGTAGAACCAAATACTTTAAAAATACTTTCAAAGAAGAGTAATCAGGGATACAAGCTTACAATTTTTCAAAGGGAGACAAACATGATATGATAAATGATGGGTTCTTATTAATAGTATGGACAACAGTAAGAATTGCTTCACCTCAAAATTCATTGCGGATCAAGCAGACAACAAAAAGGAATGAGAAGTCTAAATAATACGACGATGTTTCTTTTCCACAACTTCATTCTACTGAGGAGTATCAATACAAGATGTTTGGTGGAAGGTGTCATCATAAGCAAGTATTTCAGAGATTTATTGGAGGTATATTCACCACCTAAATGAAAATGAAATCACTTTATAACAATATTATGTCGATTTGGTACCATACCTCGAAACATATAATAAATACAACAAAGTTTAGACCAATTTTTTATAAGATAAACCCAACAATAACGAGTGTAATCATCAAAAAATGAAATATTATATATAGATCGACCTTTAGTGAGAACCAATGATAGACCCTAAACATCTGAGTGAACTAAGTCAAAAGGTCTATATGAAACGGAAACACTTTTACTAAATTGTAAAATTGAAAATTTAGCAAGTTTAAAATCACAACAATCTAAAATATCACTAGTTTGTAACTTTCCTAAAACTCCAGTAGATGCCAAATATTTTAATCTAGAAGCAGAAACATGTCCAATGCGAGAATGCCATAAATAAAAACTAGAAGACGAAGATTTCAAATGAGAACTGTAAGACCCATAATTTTAAATTATACTTTATGTATTTTAGTATATTTTGGTATTGAACTCGAAGGCTTTTTAGCCAAAGTTATTAATATTTTGGGAGTTTATATGACCAAAAAGATATTTGATGCCAGTTAAAATTACTCGTCGTTAAATAAATTGAATTAAGTACGGTGAATCCTTTACGGATAATTTAATGCCTTATGGGTGAAATGTTAATTTTAATAAATATCTAGATATTTGGAGATATTTGTTAAAAGTAATTAATATATATATATAT
>NC_021161.2:40066625-40068173 GCF_000331145.2 Cicer arietinum
CGGAAACGCACGTTAAAGCTAACGTTAAGGTAAGGGCTCCTTCCAAACTTTTAGTTTGCATTTAGGGACTTATCTGTGGTTGTGTGGAAAGGTTTTTGGTTAGGGTTAGAGTGTTGATTTGGGGGAAAATGAATCTAAGGCTTTATGGGTAAAATCTTAGAGTTAGGTTTTGGTTATATTGATGAATGTTTCGTGGAAAATGAATTTAAACTCATTTATGTATGATTTTGAGTAAATGAAACTTGTTGTGTTTGAGTGGTGGATTGTGTTGATTTGTGTTCGTCGTATTTGACGTGTTCTTAATGAATACTGATGAAATTTGATATGTGTATGGTTGTATTCTGTGGAGAAATGAATTGATGTGTTTTGGTGTGGATCGTGGATTGCATTTGATAATATGTTGAGTTTGTTTTGTGTGGAATTTGAAAATCGGTTAAGTTAAACGAGTATTAAGAATGGGGAATCTCTTAATGTCTTGTTTACTTAATGTTTGCTTTGAAAATCGTTTAAGTTAAATGAGTATTAAGAATGGGGAATCTCTTAATGTCTTGTTTACTTAATGTTTGCTTTGAAAATCGTTTAAGTTAAATGAGTATTAAGAATGGGGAATCTCTTAATGTCTTGTTTACTTAATGTTTGCTTTGAAAATCGTTTAAGTTAAATGAGTATTAAGAATGGGGAATCTCTTAATGTCTTGTTTACTTAATGTTTGCTTTGAAAATCGTTTAAGTTAAATGAGTATTAAAAATGGGGAATCTTTTAATATCTGCATTTGCTTAACGATTGTTGTGGATGGAGTCAGTGTATGCTCATGCATTTCATTTTGGTAAATCGTGCTGACCTGTGATAGGTGGCACCTCGGTAAACAGTATTGACCAGTGATAGGTGGTAAGTTTATGATTTACGTTTTTGGTAAATTGTGCTGACCCGTGATAGTGGCACCTCGGTAAATAGTACTTTGGCCTGTGATAGGCGGTACGTTTACGATTTACGCTTTTTCTTTTAGTAAATCGTGCTGACCTGTGATCGGTGGCACCTCGGTAAACAATACTGACCCGTGATAGGGGGCACCTCGGTAATTGGTACTTTGGCCTGCGATAGGCGGTACAATTATGATTTACGGCCCTTCGAGGAGGGTTTTGGTTTGGAATTCCGAGTCCATGCATTTTGGCATATACGCATCGCATTAGGGTGCTTGGCACGCGAGTCGTGTTTGATTCAAGTTTATGATTGAGTGTTTTGAATTTGAGTTGCCGTGGTAATTGTGTTGAAATTGCTAAGTGTTATGAATTGATTATTGTATGTAAGTGTGATGGGTTGTAAAACTATTTCGAAACTCAATTTGTCGTGGTGATCGTGTGGGAATTGCTAAGTGTTAAGATGTGGAATTGTGTATGAATGTGATTGAGTTAGTTTATGTATTTTTGGAAGAATATGCAGGGAAATCGATTTCCCAATCGATTGGACGAGTTACAGGGACTTCCCTAATTTGACATAATCGATTTGCCAATCGATTTTATAATATGTTTTTCAAAACCACTTAAGAAA
>NC_021161.2:40068407-40090109 GCF_000331145.2 Cicer arietinum
TTTGGAAATCGATTGGCATTAAGTCAGTGGCTCAGCTATTCTGTCAATCGATTGCCCAATCAATTGAATTAAGCCCAGAGTTCAAATTTCACTAAAAACCTTCAGGAAATCGATTGGCTTACTAGAAATTCTTATTTTGAGATAGATAACAGATTACTCAATTGATTTATCAAAGTCTTGGTCAGTTATGCATTACTTGATGGATTGAGAACTTTATTTTGATTTCATTTTTATTTGGCAAGTGTTATATGAACTTTAGCATATGGAAAACCCTTTTAAGGTGCATGCTAGATTGAAAGGTTATCTTGTGCATTTGAAAACTTAAATGTTATGTGTTAACTGTTAATTTTGGTTGGTGACCCTTTACAACTATTGTGGAAATCTGGGCTTTTCCCTCAGATGAGAGCCAGGACAATCCTACCGGTTTGTACCCTGTGGTTGGGAATGTAGAGGGGAATGCCTGACTGGAGCTATGTTAGGAGGATCTTACGGGGCTCGTGGAGATCACTCAGGGCGTTTAGTTTGTTTTGGAGAATGATCAGATTAGGTTGACATAGAGGGAACATACGTCTTTCTTTTGAATTGTATTTATTTTAAAATGGAAGATTGTACCTATACTAATATTGTCAGTTTAACATGTTATTTTTTATGGGTTACATGTACCACTTTTTGATGTGTAAATATTTTGGGTTCATATTTTGAGAAACTTTTCCGCTGCTTGTAAATTATAATGACTCAATTATTTATCCAAAGGTATTACCTTATTTAATTCTCTGATTTATTTTAATTTCTTTTGAAAAAAAAATACACCCTCGCTTTGAAAATTGGGGTGTTACAAGAACTAGCTGATAAGTTAATAATGGATGTTAAGGCAACAATATATGGGACTCGCAAGTCATCCAAAACATAAAGTCCCTCTATCTATGGCATGTCTCAATCAACCTCCCATAATGTGAATCATGCACATAACAAGAAGTGAAATAAAATATAACAGAATAACATAAATCACACAACTGACCAACAGAAGTAAGACTCAAAGAAAGACGAGGAATACAGTAAACATTAGAAAAAGACTAGTTAAGTGTGGAGACATAGCTAATGCTTGTAAATGACTTATGAGTGTCATCTACAATCATAACCAACATAGACAAGTAAGTGTGAAGACATAGCTAATACTTGTAAACGACATATGAGTGTCATTTGCAGTCATAACCAACATAGACAAGGTAGGGTTCATAGTTACAAAAGATTTATCATCATATAACATATGGTGCGATGCTCCAAATCAAAAAATCTAGAAGGAATAAGATATACTTGACAAAATAGAGGCGGGCAAACCTTTAGCAGATGAGGCACACATGACATGTGACTGAGTGGCAAAAAGTTTTCTGAGTTGTTCTACAATATTAGATATTTAAGAAGTAGTCTCAAATGGGTATATAGAACCAGAACTAGATCCAATGGTAGGAGGAGCATAAGTAACAACATTGGAAGATGAACTCCTAAAATTCTTTAAGTATAATCTCCCCAATTTTGGACATTATGCTTTCCAATTACTTTTTTCTTTGCAAAAAGCACATTCATCATTACCAAATCGACCTATCCCTCGAGGTTTTCCTTTTTGAACAAGAGTAGCAAAAACATATAGAGGAGTTGAGAGAATTCCCATATCTAACATAGTGGAGTGAGTCTTTAAGTTTGATTTCTTCTATCAATAATTCACTAACTACTGATTCAACATTAAGAAGAGAAATATGATGCAAAATACCCCCACGAAGACCCTCAAAATAATCACGAAAATCTATCAAAAACCAACCAGACAATGGTATTCTCTTTGATTAATGTATGCTTTGACAACTTTTAATTCAATTGATTCTATAATAGCTAATTGATCCCACAAATTAGTCATTGTCGAATAAAATTCTGGAATGGTCATATTGTTCTGTTTAATGACCCTAATATCATTTTCTAACTGATACAATTTGCAAATTAGACTGAACATACAAATGTTTCAAGTGATCCAAAATCTTTTTAGTAGTATCATATTTTGGTAGTTGCACCTCTATGGATTACTCAACAAAGTTATTAATCCAAGTAATGATTTTTGAATTACTAAAATTCTATATTTTCAAATCTTTTGCATATTTAGCTTTATCCTTTTTTATTTGTAGGTTTAATCGAAGTTCCATCAACATAACCTCACATATATTTTCCAAATAAAAAAATTTGTCACACAACTCAAATAGGTAATTATGTTCGTTAAGGTGAACACTAACAACTCGAAGAGAATCATCTTTAGCATCAACCATGTAAACAATGTCATAAAATACAACGAACACAATCATTGAGAACAAAAGAAATTAGCGATAACTTGTCAATAGCACAGTCAACCAAGAATCAAACAAAATCGCGTCGAAAATAAAAGAATAGAACTACGCCAGAAATAAAGAAGCATAATTGGATCAAAAACAAAAATTGAGGGAGGAAACCGGTACCAGCCGCAAAACGGATCGTCCAAAAATCAACTAAAGTTCTGATATCATGTTAACAATAATAATCTAACATAAACTTAGATGAAAAATAACAAAAAGGGAGAAGAGAATAAACCATTGGCTATGATTTCATAAACAAAATGAACAAATTTATGTTTGTTGGTGTTACAATATGTATATACTTGAGAATATAAAAGTTTAAAGTATTCTTACTACTAACACATAGTAACAATATTATATAACAAGAAAGACATTCTAGTTCATTAAACATTAGCAAATATATCAAATCCACAACATGTGGAGTCCGATAATTATCTTTTTACTATTAAACCCAACTATTGGAGTTAGGTCTGACAACGGGGCAGAGCAAGACATAATTTGCCTCCTCCACTTCGCACCCTACTAATCGTGGAAAACCTGCATTCGCCCTTATTTCGTAGCGGGTGTGAAATTTAGGCTCTCATCCCCCTGCAACGGAGTTCAGATTTTCCGCCCACACCCGCACTCATTCGTATATATAATATTATAAATTTAAAAATTATAATTATAATTATAATTAATATAGTAAAATAATAATTATTAGACAATAAAAAATAAAAAAATATTTTCTATAGAGATAAGATTATAATTTTTAATATTTAAAAAAATATTAAGTATATTCAATATATATCAAATTTAAAATTACAATAGTATTATATGCAGGGCTGATTTGAGTGCGGGTGCATGGTGAATATTATCACCTCAAATACGTTTCCGACTCAAATTTTAATTTTAAGGAAAATCTACACCTGCATCCAATCAAAGTGGATTTTTCCTCGTTCAAATCAAACAGATTTGGATAGGGAACCGCACGAGTGCCGGTTATGTTACCATTTCTAATTTGAATTTAGTAGCATTTCTTTTTGTGATAAATTAACTCATTCATCTCTATTTTGCTTTCGAATATAAACAAAATTGTAGTTTTATCTTTTTTGTTTTAAATCCAAATTAGTTTTACTTGATGTTTATTTTAAAACATTTTCAATTAATATAAGTTAAACAAATTTAGACGAAGAACACTTTTAACATTACATTTATATACTTGTAAAAAAACAATACATTCATACATTTTAGATAAAATCGAAAAGAATAATTAGTTATTTTTTTTTACCAAAAAGTGTAGTTACTTTTATTTATAATCTTCAGATGTAAGAAAATTAATTAATGAAAAGAAAATTATGATTCTTTGTGATTGCTGCTTATATTTTATTTGAGTAACCACCACCTAAGTGTGAAAACGACCGACCACCAGCCAACCGTTCCTTACATTCTAGGTATAATTTACTTTATTCATTTGTATAATTAAAAAATTAAATAAAATAACCCAATATAATTTAATATGTTTTGTTTGTTTTTGTAATAGAGACTCACCAGCCACTTCCAAATAATTGAAACCACATATTTTGAAATTTAATTTTGGACCCATATTCACTAAAATCATTATTCAATGATAATGTATCGAAAATGTTTGTTTTATTAGTTTTTTGTTTGTTTCTTTTTCTTGCATTAATATATTTTCTCTACATGGATAAATATTCATACATTTTCATATTTAGAGGAACTTTCGCTTTCTGGCCTTATGTAGAACCACGTAATTTCTATAGGACACTTTACTTCTCACTTTCTTTTTGTTTTTTTCTTTATTGTGTACGGTGACCACTTTAAACCCATTTCGATTTCTGAAAAGTTTAAAAGAAAAAAAATATATCATTAATCACCGACTTTTGAAAAATATCGAAAAAAAAATTAAAATCCACATTTTCTTTTCTACCCTCTCTTGTCTAATTATATTTCTTTTTTTCTTTTTCTGACATTTATATATATTTGTCTAATTTAATATTTTACACAATTATTCAATTATATCACTTCATTGATTTGTAATATTATGGCTTAAACTATTTGAGTAAAATATCACATAGTAAAATATGTTTGATGTATATACATAATAAATAAATTTATGTATGAAATTAGTTTCTGTGTTCAATTCCCTCTTTGTTAACACATTGATATTTCGCATAATTAAGATTCTATGCGTCTATTGTAGACTTCATTCAATATTAGATTAGGGTAGTTGAGAAGAAAAAAGTTTGTTGTTGTATGGTGCAAACTACTACAAGGCGTTTGAGATGTGTGCTGTCTATAAAGTTCTAAATTTTTAGTGGTATCAGAAAGAAGAAAAAAAATTACTGTATATATATTTAACAATAATATTTTTTAAGTTAAGATATTTACTATAAAAAAAAATAGAGTCATACTAAAATAAATTTAAATAAAACATTATTCTCAATTTAAATTATATAATTAACTTTTGTTGATTCGATTATTTTCTATAAAAATTATATAAAAGAATATTTAATTATGTTATAGTATGGAATATTTTCATGTTTCAATCTAAATGATACATTTAATATTTTTTTATCAACTATTAAGTTGGAACAAAAAATTCAGACATTCTAAAAAAAACTTTAAAGAAAAACAATAACACAAACTCACCGTCGTTTATAAGCAATAGACAAATTTATTAATTATTTTTAGTAAAAAATCTCATTTAATGGACACAATTATATTTTGAGCTGTGCTAATCAGATTTTTAAGATTCATTATTTTTTATGAATTGTAGCTCAAATATTTTGAATTTTGTTTTGTATTGAAAGACTTAAATCATTTAATATATATGAAAACTTAAAATTATACTGGAACAATCTTGAAACATATTTAAAACAGCGATTTTTACAATCTTAATAATAAAATTCTATTTTAATAATTAAATTAAAATTATATTTTTATTATATTGAAATTCTATTAAAACATTTCATCGTTTTCTTATTACTTTCATGTCTTATAAAATAAAATTAAATATGTCCGTTAATGTTGCATCTACTAAGAAGAATTTTTTAAACTGAAATTTTTAGAATTTTATTTACAATGTAAGTAAAATAAATTAAACAGAAGTCTTATATTGATTTCAATTAAAAATGATTTTTTTTAACCAATTTTGATTTTAAACAAATTATTAATGATTATACATCTGTATAAATACATGTCTATGTAATTTCAAGATTTTAACTTGATCGCTTAATCTTCTTCATGTTCTTCTCCATTTCCATCGCCCACTACATCTACACATAAATCATCATCTCGCAACACCAATTTATAAAATGCACAATTGCTTTATCTCTATTTATCGAATAAGAAATTGTTATGTAAAAAGAATTGTTTTCTTTATATATGAATTCATATGGGGTGATGGTGACGTGGTTATCATGATTAATCAACCAAACCGTCACAATCCAAAAATTGGGGTATAGAAGATAGAGATGAAGAGAGGCACTTTATAAAAGAAAATATATAGCCAGACCAATCCTAATAAAATTGGTATAATCAATTTTATTTTAATTTCAAGATAGGACTTGTACTTTCTTGACCATAAGGATTGAGCTAGTGTGAATGGTTGATTTTTATTGTTTTTTGACAAAGTGTGAACCATTCTTCCAAATAAGATAAAAATAAAAATAAAATCTGGACACTAGCAAAATGAACATGGAGAAATTGGTGGTTATACGAGATTTAGGCGCAAGAAACGAGAAAATAATTGGTTATGTAAGAAAATGAGGATGAAAACAAATGCAAAGATAGAGAGTAGACACAAGCACAAGACAAGGTGTGGAAGGTACAACTTAAGAAAAATAACTCTCAACCATTTATTTTAATTATATGGTTGATATTTACTCCACTCATCTCTCACACTACTATCTCATCTTATTTGATACATGTTTTATATATATATATATGGTGCAAAGATTTGGTGTGGTACGTAGGTGTACCATTACATATGGTGCAACTTCAAAATCTATTGGTAAAAAACACTATGCAACATTTAATTCATTTGTGCATATTACACTAAGTCTATATGGACAAAGCCTATATTTGGTTTAAGTGTTGTGTGGGATAGAAGAGTTTTTAATGGGGAATGATTCAAGTCTTCTTAAGGCACTTGCATAATGTTACTCTTGTTGTTTGTATCTAAGACAACGACTATTTAAAAGAAGTTACTATTGAGACATGGTTTATAAATAAATAAATGATAGGATTTTTTCCTTTATTTTATATCCCTTTTAAAAAAAATTTAATACTCCACTTTTTTTTAAAATAAATTAAAATATTCTACTTTTTGAATTTTTAATGAATCATATCCTATTAATACGATCGTATAAAACAAAAATAAAAAACGATTGAAGTAGACTAGTAGGTTGTATTTCAGAAACGCTACCTACTACACATTTTTTTTGTTGATAAAATAAACTAAAATTAATAAATAAATAATTAAAAATATTAATTATTAATTAATAATAAAATAAATTTAAGTTAAATTAGTAAAAAAAATAAAAATTATAGAGGTCAAGTAGAATTGTCGATAATATTTAGATAATATTTTGGATTATAATAATCTATATAATTTGTATATATTATACATTTTATTCCTAAAGATCATATCATTTTTAAGGTGAGTATTATTTGAATGATCATTCTTAAGTATGTGCATTTCAGCATTGTGGTACATATTATTGTGTTTATATGAGGTCAATTAATTACGCGACATACTACAATTAAAATTTAAAAAGAGACTTAAACAAAAATAATATATATAAAAATACATAATTAATTTTAATGCTTAACAAATTATAGATAAAAAAATATAAAATAACAATGCATGAGAAAAATTATAGATAATTATTTGAGACAATATTAAACACTAAATATTTAGCTTGTTGTAAAATGAAAAAATCTTAAAGAAAAAAAGGTTAGAATAATTTTACCTTTTATATATTCTACATTTTTTTTTAGTATTATTAATGATGTTAATGTAGATGTTATTTTTAAAGGAATGTTGTAGATGTATATATAGGTGAGTTTTATCGTATTGGAAATATACAACTCTGATGAGATTCAAATTTGGAAGTAAGAAAAAATATCTTCAAATATGAGATTTAAATATCTTGGATTTTTATATTTGACTTAATTCATCATTACCAAATCGACTTGTAAGGTTAGAGATGTCTCAATTTATAATTAATTATAGGACTTTATTTTTTAGAGATATGAGACTTGAGTTTTTCTCAATACATCTTTTAGGCCCAATACTATTAGACTTGGTGCACATATATAAATAGTAGGTGATTCAATTGAATAGACTTTAATACAATCTTAGATTTTTATATTGTTCATAATTCATTCTCACAAAATCGATTTATAAGATGAGATGTGCATCTTTTTTTAAACTATTATAGAGTTGTATCTCTTAGACATCTAGAACATTAGAAATGTAGGATTTAGATTTTTCCAATAAAATATAATGTAAAACTTATGTTATATGTTGATTTGTAAATGCCATTTTAAAATGAAATATCTTGATTTGTAAATGTCAATTTTAAAATGAAGAAATGTCAAGTAAAAAGTTAACATTTTTTTATAAAATAAAAAAGAGGTGCAAAAGCATATTACTGCAAGTCTCATGAAAACATCAGCACCTAGTTCTAAAATTTTGTGGCAGAAAATGACTTGTAAGTAACAAACTTTATGCAACTTGAGTAATTCGTATAGAAAATATCATATATTAAGTTATATTTGTCCAAATGATATGTTGTTTATATCATTAGAAAGTTAAGAAAAATCAACCACAAGTTTAAGACGCGAAATATATCTTTCAATGGCTTCTACTGAAAATATTTTGAAAATTGTTTTAAAAACAGAGAGATTATCCAAATTTATAAAATTGTTTTAAATAAATGTTAAAGAGGGAATGAAAAACGAACACTTGTATAATAAATAAAGTAAATTTTGAAATTTTTTCGAAAAAAAAAAGTAAATTTTGATTTGGTAATGGAAGAGTCATAAAGTGGGAGAGTATCTTTGTATTGGCCCAAAGAAGAGGTGTGGGTGTGAAGTAGGTCCAAACTCCTTTGACAAATTGCTCCTAGAGTCACCGACATGGATTACTAAGTCTAACATGTAGATTGGGTTTATTTGCTGACACACTAAACTACTCTCATTAACTGAGTTTTATACTAGATTACCTTTATATATAATTTATTGTTGATTAATATTTACAAATTATCATAAATTATAATTATGATAGAAGGTACTTTTTATAAACAATAGTTCAGAACATTTTTCGTTTTTATAATTAAAACGGCAATTGATGTATTTCGTTATAAGATATATATTTATTATTTGTTTATTTTTATAGAATTATTATTATTTAAGTCATAAAAATAAATATAATCTCTAATGTATATTTGTAATAGATAATGTTTGTAATCGTTGGAGTTTTAAATATTTTTTAAGTATTCGATGATGATGGAGCATAGTCCAATTTAAAATTTGCTTCACTTTTATATGTGATCTACCATGAATCAATATTTAAAATTTGTTTTAAGGTAATCTATTGTAGATTAGTGTTTAAAAGTATAAAATTCTAACGACAATCAAAGATACTTTTCTGAAGTATAATTTTTCAGTTCTTTTTATTTTTATGATTGAGATGGTAATCTGATTGATGTCAACTCGACAAATTGTATTTTGGTCGACATATTTATTTTTCTGTTAATTTATACTTACGACAAGTGTTGTCGATCTTTGTTAATATTTCAAATAACTTTTAATCACTAGTCTACGATGGACCATAGATAAAATTATGTGATCGTTGTCAGTTTGATGAAAACAATAAAAAATAAATAAAAGTTGAATTTTGATACATTTATTTTCTCTTATTTTTGTTAAATTGGTACTGACCAGATCACCTTTTCAAATATTACGACAAAGAGGATTGAAGACGCTTATGTTAGTCATTGTTTGAACGATTTTCAAGTTTCTAACTAGTTGTCGTATACTAAATAATACTTCATTAATCTTACAACGGGTGTCATTTAAATTTTTTACACACTTATTAAGAAATTTAATAATTAAAATTAAAAAAAACTCATTTTATCAATAGAGTATAAGATAACTGAAATATCACATTGGAGACATCCCTATCAAATGTGGATATCGCTTAAATATATATATTTTGTTAGATCTTCTTTAAATAAATCCACAAATCTTGACTTACTTCACTACTGCTTAAGTTTAAGTTCAATTTTTGTAATAAATAATGTGTAATTTCCTTTTCTTTCTATTTTTTTCTTTACGAAAAAGGAAGTCATGAAAGATTAGTCATTAAGTAATCCCCGTTTTTTTGTCTTTATTCTAAAGCCACTGCAAGTAATTATAAACATTGCATTTGTGACTTGACCTATAAAATCATTAGATTCCCTATGCCACGAGGAAAGCTTGTTTTTTTCTATAAGCAAGCCGCAATGAAAGTTATTATCATCTTGGTAAAATGGATCAGATCGCAGTATATTTTTAAAAACATCCAAAATATTTCTCTGGATTAAAAAACTCAGTGATATTTTCTTGTCAAATTAAACTTCCGAATTAACCAACAACCAACTTGATTGAAGTATCTAATGTTTAAGAAACATAAAATCACAATTTATGTGAAGAAGTACTAGCAAGAGAAAAGGGTCAAAAGTAAAATAAATAACAAAACTTACAGCAAAATTATTTATATATGAAGACACTATCGAGCTGGAGTTTATTTAAAACAAACCAAATTGTCAATTCCCTAACCACAAGAAAAATACTTTAAAAGTCAATTTTTATGCAACAGAAGCACAATAATTCATGAAGGGAAACACACTCTTTACCTTTCAAGTTTCAACTCCCACATAAGTTTTTTATTAACACTTGCATGTTTTTTATTTTGACAAGTAATAATTTACATGTATTTTTTGTGTGGATAGACTATACATTTACATGTATTGAATTAATAAGTTAGCATCACAGTTTTCATGTTTGTATGTCCCTAAGCTGAATATACAAAAATAAATCACACCCAGTAGTCATCCATGACTGCAGCATTAAAGATCAAGGGGGAGAATTCTGTGACTCTTCTTGTTGACATTTATTCTACATGACAAGATCAGCTAGCTATAAAATTGAAGTTAACTTCGAAAGAGACCACATAGATATGTCACTCCATAATGTACAACACTCAATTATTTCCGGGGGAATTGATCAAATCATTAAAATAAGGCTACAGATATAGTTGGGTATAGTATTCAAAAAACCAATTATTTGAAACCACATCACTTTTTAATATTTAATTACTACCTTTTAAGCAATTGAACTTTCTGCTAAAAAAGTAATTTTATTCTAAGTTAATTTTGTCTAATGAGTATTTGTACCCAAGTTTTTTATCATGGGTAAATAAAAATTCTCCTTAAAATAATAAGAATCCGAATATATACAGATAAAAGTGGGGCTACACAGATAGTAAGCTGTTTTGTTGAGCCAAAAAATATACAGAATTGTTTTCACCATATTTACCATTTATCAATTTTTAGATTTGTAATGCAACGGTAAATAAAATAACTAAACATGGTAAATAAAATAACTAAACATGTTATATTAACTCAGTGTTGAGATTAGTATTTCAAAAATGAAAGAATTTAGCTGAGATTAGTATTTCAAAAATGAAAGAATTTATCTAGTACACATCAATTTTAATAAGCATCAAACTATGTGGATGACAGTGGCATGGGATGTGATTTGGTGTTATAATTTTCTCAATTCTTTCTTAAACCAAGCTGATTTGAATGATCTCAATAGTGAGATAGATGTTAGAATTCGTCAAATTAAACACAATATTCTCTCAATCTATGTTATGAAATCACATGAAAATTTATCATGTTGTTCTTTATATGATTGATAACAAAACTCATCATACAATTTTAAAATCTTTAACTAAAAATGATCGAAATGAGATTAAAATTAAAAGTAGTTCAACGTTGTAACTTTTACAAATATAAAAGACTAACTCAGATACAAAAAAAAACGATCAATTTAATATTTTCATGTATTTTAAAAGACTACCCGATGCATTTTGCCTTTATTTAACAGGAGCTTTATCTATTTTATGAACTCTGATACACCTTCAAAAGCTTTGCTTCATTGTTGGAGGCTACTTATTGCAAGGCTTCGCATCAGAGATGAGCTGCATAAACATGGTGTTATTGATGGACAACATTATAAAGCTTGTGTTCTTTGTTTTCACGAAGAGGAAACCTGTCACCATCTTTGTTCCACCTACAGATTTGCGAAATCTATTTGAACAGCTGTCTTTGAATGGTTGGGCATGTCCACATTTGCTACAGAGGTTGGAGTAGAACATTTCAACATGTGCTACAAAACATTGAGCAAAAACATACCAAAAAGAAGAAGGGGATTGATTTGGATTGCTACAGCTTGGACACTACGAATTATGAGGAACCAGATTTTATTCAAAGAGGATGTAGCAGATTTTAATCTTTGTATCTACAATATTAAACTTGTTTCTTGGACTTGATTCCTTGGCAAATGTTGTAGAAACTCTTGTTGAACTTTTTCTAATTGGTATACTAACCCTTTGATTTGCTAGCAAAGTGGTTAGTTTACTCTCTTTGTAGTGGATTGGGTACCCCTTGTACTCCCTTGTCATTTGCTTATAAAACAAAATGGGAAGCCTGGTCAATCGCATGCATGAATAGAAACTTAACTTGGAACTCAATCCCTTGTTCATGCATCAAAATTATGCTAAAAACAACCTCATTAATTCAAATTCAATTTTATGGTGAAGTTCATGACTACTTACAACACACTAGAAACACATTGGAATCCAGTTTTCGCAGCAATTATTATGATGTGTCATCTAGAGCATTTGATAGGCCATGCTTTTGTTTTAGGCATTCGGTTTGATTTCAAAGAAGAGTAGGAAAATTGCTGTAAATGATCAAAAACATAATCTTAATATTCCATTAGGGGTAAATGTAACAAAGGGAAATAGAGGCATAGATGAAGGAAGCACAATAGAAGGGGATGATAACCTGAAGGAGCCCCTCTCAGCAAAAACATTTGTAACCAGTGGAGGCTTTAATTAATAGTCTGTAAAGAATGAAATGGATTCTTCAATTTTTACGTTTTGCAGTGTCAATTACCAACAACGCAGATGGTTGGAGCCTGGTTGAACCTTCTTACCTTCTTTCCATCACGCGTCTTTAAATTCATTAACTATATTAGTTAAGAGAAAATTTGAGCTACATCAGCTTCGGCATCCATTCAACTAGTTGAGGAAGTATAGTAAACTTAGATTTTTAAGAAAACTCTACCAATAGTGTGCTTGAAGTACGTGTGGACCAGCAGAAAAATGGAATTTGGGTTCTGTTTTTTTGGTGGCTGCTAGAACCTTTATCTTTATGCATTATCCCACAAGAAACTGTACAGTTTGAGCTCAATGCAGCCCAATACGAAAATGCAATACTTGCTATAATTCTTCAATCTATGTGTCCTTTCTGAAGATAATATAAGGTTGGCAACTATATTCAGAATGTGTGAGAGATGACCATACAGCCTATAGTCAGACAGCAGAAAACTAGCACAGGGCACCAAAGTTCAGATTTGATCAAACTCAAAAGTTGATAATTTTATCGATAAGAACTCCGAATGTCCGTTAAATGTATATTCCCCATCTTCAAAAAGGGAAGAAGGCATTTCAAGCAACAAGGTCAACTTCATCTCGTTCTGGGGAAACCACGTCTAGTCTCATCATGCTCCTATATTGATCAGGAACGGGAGCACCAGCATGCACACAGAGTTCAACCACAGCGGGAGCCTTGCCATAATATCTCTTCAGATTGTTATTCAGAGCAGGTCCATTCAGATCCTCAACATGCCAGACATAATTCGGACCAACAAGATCATCTAATATTGCCTCTTGCCATGCATGCAAACCGTTCCGAGACTGATGCTTTGAAGCCTTGCACATTCTTAACTTATGTCCCTTAGGACCAACCTGAACTTCAGGACAATAACCACAAGTATTCACAACATACTTCTCCATTATCTTCTTTGCACCTGATGTCATCTCAAACCATGAGTTCAATGTATGTTCACTTAAAATCCTTAATTTGTTCCTTTCTTCATCCTTCAGCTCATCGATATGGCTTATATTCTCTACAGGCTCTATCAACATAGAGGATGGATCCATTAAAGGATTGAAATTTTCTAAAGAAGGTTTTCTTTCACTTTCATCCTCTTCCACAACAGATTCGAAATCCGCAATTCTTCCTTCAATACAATAGACAGGTTTGGTTCTCCTCTTTGTCGGATATTTTTCAAGGTCTAGACCCGCTTGTATACAGAGTTCAACTATGGCAGGGATACGAGGAACGCTAAACCTCTCATCATGTCCAACTCTTGGCTTGCCAACACGGTCATAGAGATGAAAGCATTTGGGGAAACAAACGACATCTCGAATACCTCCTCTTCTCCAAACATGAGTTGCATTTCGCGAGAAACTGTTTGGTCCAGTACATGTTCGAATTTCATGACCCACATAACCAATGTGAACCTCATTACACAGCCTGACAAGTCGAAACCATTAAATGTGAAGCCAACAAGCACAAGCCAATGTAACATATATTTCCACTCTAAAAACAGTAGAAAGCTCCAGAACAATGACACAAAAATCCACCACTTAAAAAATCAAATGTTGCTAAGAATACTCAAAATTCATTTGTTTAATTTAAGAATCACACCAAGGCATAATGGGCTCCTTAATTGAGACTACTTATTGTAAGAAAAGTGATATTAGGCAGAATGTCACACCTCTATGTTTTGCTACTTTCCTCTCACATCCGTGCAATCTTGCATGGATCCGTACTAGTTGTCACTATAACAAGAGCTTGATCACATTGACAAATGTGAATTTATCTACTGACATAAACACATATGAGACTGTTTGAGATAGCTAATATAAACAACTTATGACATGTCCAGATAGTTTATAAAAACAATTTGACTTTTTTTTATCTTGTTATAAAGATAGCTTCTACATAAACACTTATGTGATAAACTTTTATGCTATAAGCACTTAATTAAACTTCTTATCCAAATACAGCCTAACCCATACTTTGGAACATTAACATTTACACTTGATATTTTTTAATCAATTATTAAGAGTTGAATTGGATAGGAGCTAAAACCTGGATACTAAACATCAATTTGTTTCTTCCGCAATTATTCATGCCACCTAATTGTAACGCAAAATCTTAATTTCTTGATTAACCTCAATTTCTACTTACAGAACTTAAAAGCAAACAAACAAAGATTCACATTAGAGAGAGAGAGAGAGAGTGCATACTCGCAGCGCAAAATGGGAATGACTCGGACGAGTTGACGCAAACCGGATAGTAGAAACCCTCGAGCTCGATAAACACGATGAGCAACCTCAACAAGCTCCGGTACAAGCAACCCGTTCTCAGGAGGCTCTTCCAAAACCCTACAAGGTTGTGCCTTTCGTGCTTCTCTTTCTGCCTTCGCCCTCGCAATCAGAACCTTCATTGGTGTCACGTACGGTTTCCTCTCAGACTTTATCCGGCTAGGATACGGCACGTCGGAGTATGGGAATCCGTCGTCGGGATCGTCTGCAGACGGCCAAGCCTCCGACGTGAAAGAGAGGGTCGCATTGAAGTAGTGAGATAGTCGCTTCAGAAGAGAGAGTTGTGAAAAGATGATGGTGGCACGCATGTCTCCGCCGCTGGGACGAGAAATAGAAGTGGCGGAGCAGTGGCGAAGTAACGAACCGGTGTTTCTGTTCGGTTTTTAGACTGGCTTCTGCTCCTACTTTCCTCGTGAAAAATTATAAATGTTACAGTATAATATTTTATTAATTATATTATAAATTTATTTAATTACATGGAAGTTCAGTTGAAAAAGTGTCAAATTTCGAGTTTTTTTGTCTATGGTTAAAATTTAGACTATATATATTAAATCTTACTTGTATATATATATATATAATATATATATTTTGTAAGGTTCATAATTTTATATTATTATTCCGCATTAAAAATAATCTCATTTATGTACTATTTTTTTTTCTTCATTTTTAAAGGTTATATGCCTTTGAACTTGTTGGTCCTGTGACACCTTAAGTCTAATATACATTTTTGTAGGAATAATAGAAAAAATGAAAGATAGATAATTAGTAGAATTAATAAAAGTACTTACTCTAACATTTATTTTTTTATTAGATGAAATTCATATAGATCCATTACTTTATGTGAGATTTATTTGGACCTATTTCTAAAGTGTGAGATTCACATTGATTTTATTTAAATAAAAGAGTAAATATTGAAAAGTGAATGTCGATAACACTGCTTTAAACAAAATACATCAAATAAATAAATAAAGGATCTGATTTTTAAATCAACGCAAATTAGGTTAAGACATCACAATTACACCACATACACCTACAATTAAATAGAATTATCGTTATGTAATAAAATAGATTTTGACTTAAATATATGTTTAGTCTCTCTAAATAAGTGTTATATTGACATTTGTCTCTGTAATTTTTTCTTTTTAATTTAATTATGTAAGTTCAATTTTATTTTAAAATCGTTTTTGTTGTTAGAGACAGTTAAAAAAAGTTGACATGACATACAAATAAGAAACGAAAAAAAAAAACACAAACTTACAAATAAAAAATAAAAAAAATGCGAACTTATAAGATCAAAATATATAATTTTCATTTGATTTTCGTCTTTATAGATTTATGTTTTTCTTTTATTTTTGTCTCTTCTCCGTCCTTAAAAAAAATTATAAAAATAAAAAAATACACTTAATTTAAGTATACCAATCATATATTTAAACCTTAAATTTTTAATAAATTAGAGTGCTTCTAATATCATCCATTAGAGTAGAAATCCAAAACAAAATAACCACGAGCTCACATACACATAATCAAGTGCAATAACAAGTAGCAACATAGGGTGGCAAATAATAGTAACATTTATTTATGGGAGTCAAATAAGGAATACATTAAGCATAGTAGTCCAAAAAGCACAACACACATTTAATCATACCAAGTCATTCACAACTCAACAACAACACTTAAGTATGCAATATGCAAGTTTTACACAATTCCTATCACTTCAATGTCAATGTCATGTATGGTATTAAACTAATCATAAGTGTTTGATGAGTATACACATTACTATGGCACCTATAGGTGGATAGATAATTACATATATGACTATATTCTTATAGATCCACTTGACTTATTCAAATACTCATGTAAGTGATTGTAAAGATTAAATTATGGTTACTTGGTAGCTTTTGATTATAAATTGCTACCTCTAAATGAATTCTCTCTATAATATTTCAAGGTTTGATCTCTCCCACATATTTGTTTGTGATCTCTACTATCAAACTTATTCAATTGTATTTTTCTAATACTGGACTAAAGACCCTCACACATATTTTTCTCTCTTCATCGTCTTAAGTCACTTTTTATTAAAAGAAGACCATCATAGACATGAGTTAGGTACAACACATTTTACATTTTACTAATGTAGTCACAATTTAAACAACGTTTTAGTCACAACTCAGATCATACCATATATAATGCATTGATTATACTACCATTGTTCATGATATCACAATCAATAAAATAACAATTAATGTCATAGATGTATAACATAACAATTATCACATAATATTCATTATCACATAATATTCTATCAACATATTTTCATACATAAGCAGTATTTGCAGCATAATCGACAACACAACAACATCATAATAATATTGCTAACCATTTCTACTCTAACCATTCAAGTGACATATTTAGTTCATTTAATTCCTCGATAGGGCACGAGCATTGGCTAGTTCCAGACGGTTGGGAAATATGATTGTTCGATCCTGTTCATCTTATCCGTTTTATACCTATAATCCGATCACATTAAACCTACTCTTACCTAGATAGTCTAGAATGCTCGACGTCGACAAGCAAAGTTATGCTTCTATCTTGATTCGAATCTACTGCTCGACTTGGCAAAATATTAAGGGTGTTTTAGAAACGTTCCATCAATTGGAAGTAAATTCAATGCTATATGTAACACTCCAATATTTTCATACATATTATATATGTGTCTTTTAGTAATTTTCGTAATTTATTATTTAATTAATATTTTATTTTATATGTAAAGAAATTAAATTAAAATTTATCACTCTCTATTTTACTTGAATAATTATAACCTTTATTTTTATTTAATTGTTTTGATGTGACAATTACATTAGAACGGTTTATGGCATAATTATTTCCTACGTGACAATTGTGTATTTGATTAGTGTCGAAAATCATGAAATTGATGTGTTAGATACGTTGGTTTTATTTTGTTATGTGTGATCTGCAGTGATATTTTTGTCTTACTTGATTTATTTTAGTTTATGAAAACATTAGTTGAATTATTTAATTAAATTATAATTTATAGAAGTTATATTGTTTATTAGTTTTATTTTATGCCAAATAAGTATTTGACCTAGGAGATAGTAGAGTTAGTGAAAATCCTTAGTTTTATTTATATATTTAATTTAATTAATTTAGTGTGACAATAATAAGATAATTGTTCCTTGATGTTTAATTATTTGATGAAGTATATTTATATTAATTAATTAATTAATTGTTGGGGTTTTGTTAGTAATTAATTAAAACTCGTAGGAGTATTTTTTTTAGACTGAACAATGATCAAGTTAATTTGGGTCAAAATCTAATCACTCACACTACTATATAACTATATTTTATTTTTAATAGCATTTAGTTATAGAACCGTGTGTTTTCTACTTTACATTCACTCAAATGTGTAACTAGTAAGAATAAGTACATGAATGCCAATTAATTCATAAGGGTTGGTCGTTGAATGATATTATTCCAATTAAATACCTTATTGATGTGTGCAATTAACCTCAATGATAAGAATTATTCTCTTCCTCCAATCAGCTTCACGTCTCCATATTAGTCTCATACATCTCTTCCTCATAGAATACGATAAAACTTACAACTAATCACCCGTACCTCACACGCGATTCCCAACATTATATTTTATTTATCTCAAATATTTTCTAAGCAACTCAAACAACCACCCACATATTCCCTCTCTTTCTTGTGGAAGTTCTAAGCTTTCGTTCCTTCATCTTTATGAGATTTTTCGAGGGCTATGTAGTGTTACGTGGAAGGAAAACGTTCAAGGTAATGGTTTTTCCCCATGTAGAGTTAGACTAGATATTAAATTAGTGGTTCGTAGGATATTGATATGATGTCTAGATGTCTTAAAAGAAAAATGTTGATTTTATTTTCGTCGTAAAGAAATTAGCTATAATGTTTTGATTGTTTCTTTTGAGTAATAAATTTATCTTGATAAATTTAATTATAGAATTATATTTTTATTATTATCCCTTAATAAATATGTTTGTAGTGAAAATGTTTAACGTTTTACGTGTTTTAGAGTACTTAATTATAAAATTATAATTTTTATGATGATATCATTAGTAATATGTTTGTTATGATGTATTTGATATTAAATCTTGACTTTTTGAGTATTTAAAATTTGACTTTTATGAACAATATATGTGTCATGAGGAAATTGATGAGAATTTTATATTTTTAATTTTGACAATATGAGAAAATTAATTTATTGAAATGTATTAATGTATAGTTTATTTTTATAATGCGGAAAACTTTATAGTGAAAATAATTAAATTTCTATTATTATTGTATTCTTGGTAATATGAGTTTTAATTTTTATCAATAACAAGTAGCCAAATCAAATCTTATGAATTATTAAAATGAAAATGGTGATTTTGAGATATTTGTTCACGTGCATATTAAATGTGTTGAAGTTATTGAGCTCTAACTATGAACATCCATAAGAATATAAATTTGATACTATGAACATTCATAAGAATATAAATTTGATGTCTTATGTGATTACAAATTTTAATCTGAAATATTTTGTGGTTGGTGATTTGTGTTTTAAATATTGTTATCTTTTGTGGTTGTCTACGTGGCCGGTGATTTGTGTTTTAAATATTGTTATCTTTGTAGTTGCCTAAGTGGCTGTTGATTTATGTTTTAAATATTGCTATCTTTGTGGTTGCCTAAATATCTTGTGATTTGTATGATTATCTAAGTGGGTGGTGGCATGTACCTTTTGAGCATCATTATCATTTCATGACATATCATATACATATTTGTGGACGCATGCGTGACTGGTTTAATTTTTTTCATTGGTATGAGTGACTTCTGTGTGGACGTCTGTGTGGCTGCTTATATCCAAATCATATATGTTTAGGAGCATGCATGACTTGCATACATTTTATTGTTATTTTTATTTTGATCTAATTATTTGCTCTATGATTGCTACTTGATTTATTTAGATACATTTTATGACTTTTGACACACCTTTGAGAACTATTAAAGAATCAATTTCTTTGAATCTTTTATAACAAAAAAAATTTATATTCATATTTTATGGCTGTTAATTTATTATTTGGTTTAATTTTTGTTGTGGGATGAATGAATTATGTTTGATTGGTGCACACACGTGGAAAAATGAGACTTTTACTTAAAAATAATGTTTTGTATTACTAAAAAATTTGTGGTACATGGTAAAGTTATTTACTCTTCATCATTAACTTTTAATAGAAATGCGGAAGTGAGATTTCAATTGCTAATAAATAATTGAATGTCATTAATTTAAGTCAACCTTGCTTCTTTTGAATTTCACTTAAAGATAATTTATTTTAGTATGAAACATAAATGAATATCGATCTAACAACTGACTATTAATTTTTCAAATAAATGAATAAATAATATTTTAGTAAATTGCATTACGTTCTTTTTACAAAAATAATATATCAAGTCATTTTCGGAGGCATCTTCAAATTATTACATGATAAATTACTTCTAAGAGAAACAAAATATAGTTGTTTCTAAAAGAAAACAAATATTTTTATGTAATTTTTGAAAAATAAATTTGGAGTGTTACACTATAGATATCAAAATGATAAATAGGATCAGAAAAAAGGAGTTTACTATGTGACTTAAAGGAAATTTATCTAAATTATTATATATTATCTATATTTATATAATAAACAATCTCGCACAGTTTTGGTCTATATATTTTTACTAATTTTAAAAATTGGTCTTCTTATTTTAAAACTTGACAATTTTGGTCTCTCCCTTATATTTATTAACTAAAAAATATGATAATTTAACATATTTTAAATGACATGAACATACGATTTTATTTTATCTAGATGAACTAATTATTTATATCTTGTTAATCTAATAACAAAAGTGAATCATTTTTAAAGTTGAAACTAAAATTTTTGGAGTGTTTTTTATTGCATTTTTATGAGTAATAACTAGTCAACATCCTCATATTATATATATCACATCGTTTAAAATATGTTATATCATCATTTTTTAGTTGAAAAATTTGAGGGAGGGATCAATACTTTTGTATTTTAAAATAGATTGATCAATTATAAGAAATGAAGAAAATAAATGACCAAAATTACAATTAAGCCAATTATTTATTTGATTTAACTGCACTTTTTGGTTTTCTATTTTATCATATTAACGAAATAGTCTTCTTATTTTAAAATCAAATTTTTAGTATTTTAATTATCATATTTATTGCAACATTGAGCATGACCCATAATTTTACCTAAAAAATAGTAATTTTTTTACTTAATAAATGGTGAATTTTAGCTCTAATAGTAGTATTTTCTTTATTCGACCTATAATTAAGCCAATAAATCACCTGTAAAACATAAGTCAACTAACAAATATCTATATTATTATGGTAGACATATAATTCTAAATTCGAATTCATATTTTGCAAGTGTGTGTGAATTTTAAGTTATCGCAATTTTGATGAAAAAAAATTGACCATCGTAATAGTAAAAATAAAAATAAATTGAGACTAAAATTGCAATAAACATGATAATTAAGGATAAAAAGTTCCATTTTAAAATTAAGGGTAATAAAATAGGTTAAATTATTTAATTTTGTGCTGCTCCCGTTGGTGTCTAAAACCTCCTCTCATCTCAGTGAGTGAGTACTGAGTAGCAAAAACCCTCTCATCTCTGCAAATTGCGAACGTCGATAAACTTCAGCTTCAATGGCTAGCACCAAAGTTCAGAGGGTTATGACCCAACCCATCGTATGCTTTCTCACACACTCTTT
>NC_021161.2:40090150-40125986 GCF_000331145.2 Cicer arietinum
CTCTTTCCCATTTCGATTTCACTATTCTTTCTCTTTCACCACTTAACCTAATCTATACTTTTTCTTTCCTTTTCTCAGAACTTGATCTTCAGGTTTCTTCAAAGCGTAACTACTTCTTACCCCAAACTCATTTCGTTAATCATTCCTTCTCAACTTTCCCTAATCCCTAAATTATTTATTTTATTTAACTTGATTTTCTTTGTCTGATTTTATTTTTTTTGCAGAAAGCGCGTATTCAGATTTGGCTCTTTGAGCAAAAGGATTTGAGGATTGAAGGAAGAATCATTGTGAGTTTTATTTTTCAATTCTTTTTTTTATTTTACATTGGTTGCTTATTAAATAAACTTTAAAATGATTTTGTGAAGAATGAAAAACCTTTAATTGGGATTTTGATGTCATGATTTGTCTTTCAAATATCTTGTTAATAATAATTATGCAGTCATATTTTTAGCAAAGATATGATTGAGTAGTTTATAAGTGTTTATGCGACAAAAACTTTCGTGTTTCAGTTTCATGTTGGCCAACATTCAAAATGGTAGTAGTAACTCGTTTTCCCAATACCGGTGTCAGCCTGTCAGTGTTGTGTCTGGTATCTGTGTTAGTATCCGTGCTTCATAGTTGTAGTGGTAGCTTATAAAATTTCACTAGAAAACTTGTGAAAATAAACTTGTTATTGTTCCTATCATTAAACAGTCTTAAAATGAAAATAGTCTTGAAGGACACTTTCGAAGACCTTGAGACACGCGACACTACCAGTCTAACTTGCAGTTTCTATTTTTTACTTGCCTTTTCTCCTTTCTTTGTATATGGTTGCCGGAAGAAGAGTCTATCCAGAAGGTTTGAAAACCTTTTACTCTGCTTTGAGTATTGTGATTTGGCTTCCTGACTTGAACAATTGAATTTAAGATTATTGTTACGGTTGGTATGAGTTGTGTTTCAAAGGGTAGGAGTTGAGGAAGAAGAAAAGGGCAAAGGGAAACTGGTAGACCAAAGAAGAAAAGGGCAAGTGGTAGAGAGGAAGAAGGGATTTAGTTACGGGGATGGAAGATAGGGAGTGAGGGATAGGCGTTGGCAAAGTTGGTTATAGAGGGAGACTGAGTAGAGGAGATTGGATTTTTGGGTGTAATTGGGCTATTATGGCTTGTGTTTTTGATATGGAAATTGAGAGATTTTTTTTCCTGCATTTTCTTTCAGTTTCATGCTAGTATTTGTCCTTTCCCTTGGGGCCTCTTCCATGGAAACTCCTCCATTTTCATAGATAAGAAGTATTTATATTTCATGCTTTTTGTATGATCAATTCTGTTCTGTCACGGGGAACAGGATTGTGAGCTTTCCAGATTGTTGATTTGTTCTCACAGTAGATTTTCATAGGTGTTGAGTTGCAACTCATAATTTTGTGGTAGATTTTCAATCCTCATAATCTCATATAATCCATGGGCCATTGATTCTAATTCTTTTTTAGTACTTCTCCTAGCCACCTCATTCTGTTTCTCACGAGGTTTCCTTCAATGAATATACGATAACCAGAATTGATATCCTATCAGTTGACTACCAGCCACTCTACATTAGTATGAGCTTCTATATGCACGTAGCCCTACTTAGTATGCATCCGTCTTCCTGGTGACCTGTTTTGATACATCAAAATCTGTAAACAACTCAAGGTGTTGCAGTCCTGGTGAGTGCTTTAATTGGCATATCAAACTTACTGCAAAAGATATATATGGACTAGTATGATATAGATAAATCAGTCTCTCTCGATTAGTCTTTGATATGCTTCTCTATCTAATATCTATCACATCATCAACCTCTGAGATTCCATCTTTGTATTAGTTTTAATTGGAATTCTGCTGATTTAGTACATACTCTCTTTGGGTTATGAGTATACCTTTCTTTAGATCTACAAAACTCAATTGCTAGAACTTTCAAATCCTTAATTTCAAACATTCTGCCAAGTTTTCCTTCAAGCTCATGAGTCATGTGATGGAGCACAATCTTCAGCTGTGTTATCTTGTTGCTGCTATTGTCTCTCTTAGCTTTACACACCTTTTCAACATGCCCAAGCTCCTTGCGAAATCTGCACTGAATATTGTGTCTGTACCAACAAAACTTCTCCTAGTGATTAGGTTTTTTTGCAACTAGGACATGGTGGAAATTATCCACTCTTTTCACTTGCATCCTTTTTATTGCTGCTTTCTTCCTTCTTCTTGCTCTTGTCCTTCTCCTGGTGACTGTATTTCTTGCTTACAACATTTTCCTTTGATTTCTGATTAGCCAAAAAGGCCACTTCTTGTTGATCCTCCATTCTGAATTATCTTCTTTGTTCTGTGGCTTTGTGGGAGTTCACTACATCTGTCAAAGACATTTGAGAAATGTCCCTTGAATCCTCCAAAGAGGCAATCTTTGACCCAAACCTCTCTGGTAGGCTTATTAACATTTTCTCCCCTACTCTTTGATCAGAGAACTCTTCACCCATTAGACGAATCTGGTTTACAATCTTCACTATTTTACCAGAAAAGTCTTTGATAGTTTCACTATCTTCCATTTTACGCGATTCAAACTCCCTTTTTGAGGTTTAGAATCCGCATTCTTCTTGTCTTCTCACTCCCATGAAATTCCTCCTTCAATCTGTCACAAGCCTCCTTGGCTTCACTACAATCTATAATTCTTGTGAGAATATCATCACTGACAGAAGAGTGTATAAGCACCAATGCTTTTCCTTCTTTTGCTAGCTCTTCATTACGATTTCTAATTTGTGCAAGAGTTGGGTTGTTTGGGAGTGGTGGTGGCTGAGCACCATTACTCACTATCTCCGAAAGACTATTGGCTCTAAAATAGCCCTTCATTTTTGCTGCCCTCAACTCATAGTTCTCTCCAGAAAATACAGGAGGAAGAAGAGACAAGTTTGCGGAAGCCATTTCTGTGGGTTCCCTTCCAAAGATCCAACGATCGTGGCTGAGCACCATTACTCACTATCTCCGAAAGACTTAGGCTCTAAAATAACCCTTCATTTTTGCTTCCCTCAACTGATAGTTCTCTCCAGAAAATACAGGAGGAAGAAGAGACAAGTTTGCAGAAGCCATTTCTGTGGGTTCCCTTCCGAAGATCCAACGATCTTTGGTACCACTTTGGCAATTACTTTTGGTATAAAATTGTAGCCCCCGTATGCATGTGTGTAGAGGGAAAAAGTGAAAGAACTTGCTGTTTTTTCACAACAATAATATCATTCACATAGACAATTAGTGCCGTAATTTGTCTTTTGGATGAGTGTAACAAGAAAATACGACCAGCCTAACTTTGGGTGTATCCATGACTCATCACCACCACTCCAAACCTCTCAAACCATACTCTAGGATATAGTTTTTAGTCCATATAATGACTTTTTTGATGTGCAAACTGTTCATTCACCTGATTTGTCTTAAAATCCAAGTGGGAGGTTCTTAAAAACCTCTTCTTTGAAAGTTTGTTTGGAAATGCATTACTCATGTCTAGTTAATAATGTAAAGGCCTGTTAAAATTCACTATTAAAGATAGCAGACTCAAATTGAGTTTATTTTTGTAATTTGGGCCAATGTGTCTTGATAGTTAAATGCACAGATTTGTGTAAAACTCTTCCTTATCAGCCTGGCTCTGTATTTTTCTGCACTTTCATCAGCTGTGCATTTGATAATAAACAAGCATTCACAACTCTTCCATCATTGCCATTCTCCAATCAGATCTAGAGCTTTTGTGATGTTTGTTTGAACAAACACAGAAATTTGTACTCGAGAGAAAAATGAAAAGCTCTATGTTACTTGACAGGTTTTTATATGAAATGTTTTGGAATAGGGGGGAAGAGCACATGCCTCCATGCTTGTCAAACTCTGGAGTCTGGTGTAGTTAACTCAAAATATGCATGTTTACAGCTTTTGATATCAAAATTGAGTTAACTCACTTACATAATCGTTTCCATGTAAACTTGGCAGATTTGTGAGTTTGAGGAGGATTTAACAATTCTACAACGTAATGATTATATTTCCAGACATGCTGAAAATGATTTTGGTTTAGTTTTTTTCTATCTTTCAAAAAGCCCAAGATGCCAGCTGAAAGATAATGCTCTATAGTGCATAAAACAATATCTTATCATTACAGTTGTAGTACTCGACTCCATGTATGCATCTAACATCTCAGTGTGAATGATATAACAAAGGAAGTGAATGTGTTTCATGTAGTCTCGACCCCGTAGCCCCCAGAATAAATAAATTTGCACATTAAAAATCATAAACAAGTCCATGCTTTGGGCGTTCGCATCTAACTGGTTAGCAAGGTGAACAAACCCAACTTTGATAAGTTGAAACTTAGCTCCACTTAGTTGAATTCAGCTCTTACACGGGGAATCAAGTCCCACCATTCTTTGTTCTCTAGTAATTTTGAACCTGGTAATTTATCAATTTGGCAATCAATTTCGGATTTTGGCCTTTAATTTAAAATTCTGATGCTAGACCAGGCCAACCAGGTCTGCCCAACCTGAATCATAAACTTGGGATTTGTTGACTATATCTGAGACTGAAACTATTAAAGAAATTCGCCCCATTCAATTGAATTAAAGCAATCTGAATGTATGTCGAATTATTCTTTGGGATCATTTGTCTTGTTTGTTGACGTGGAAGGGATTAAATAGAGTTAATTTCCGGACAAGATGATCCAGAATTAGCATCAATCATTGTATTGAAGCAGTACTGGAGTTATTTGTGCCTAGCTTTGAATCTACTTGAAAGACATTTTTCATTTCTAACTGACTACTGAAAAAAAGATGTATTTGGATAGTTGGCTAGATGGTTAAAAATCTTGTGATTTCATTTCTAACTGACTACTGAAAAAAAGATGTATTTGGATAGTTGGCTAGATGGTTAAAAATCTTGTGATTTCATTTCTAACTGACTACTGAAAAAAAGATGTATTTGGATAGTTGGCTAGATGGTTAAAAATCTTGTGATTTCATTTCTAACTGACTACTGAAAAAAAGATGTATTTGGATAGTTGGCTAGATGGTTAAAAATCTTGTGATTTCATTTCTAACTGACTACTGAAAAAAAGATGTATTTGGATAGTTGGCTAGATGGTTAAAAATCTTGTGATTTCATTTCTAACTGACTACTGAAAAAAAGATGTATTTGGATAGTTGGCTAGATGGTTAAAAATCTTGTGATTTCATTTCTAACTGACTACTGAAAAAAAGATGTATTTGGATAGTTGGCTAGATGGTTAAAAATCTTGTGATTTCATTTTTATTTAAACAGGGTTTTGACGAGTACATGAATTTGGTTTTGGATGATGCTGAAGAAGTAAACGTCAAGAAGAAGAGCAGAAAGACATTAGGTGAGATAAGTTTCTCAATTTTATGCTATTTGTCTTTGCCACTTATGCATCTTCTGAAGGATGTTATTGTTTTGATTAGGGAGGATCCTTCTTAAAGGAGACAACATAACTTTAATGATGAACACGTAAGTGAAATTTAAATGGCATTTTTGTCTATTTTTAAAGTTTTCTTCTCCTAAATTTAGGTGAATTCATTTTTTGGGTATAATTTCCAGGGCAAAATGATGAGCACATTGGTCCGGTCGTTGCATCCAACAAGAAGGCTTATTTATCTTTACCTTTTCAGTTTAATTACAATATCTCTTGTCAACATGTTGAATATGCTGTGTGAGAAAATATTATGTTGACAATGTGAATTTTTTATGCACCAAGACAAATACTTGATTGATGGTCCTCTTAGTTATGCCTTCTTGTTGGCTGTATTAATGCTCAGATTCCAGCATGAAAGGAAACTAACTGTATTGTGATTGAGAGTATAGCACCATATTATATAACCTTCCTCCATTTATTGTCAATTTGATCCCTTCTAAAAACCCAAATTTATTCTCAAATCATTGTAATGTCAGTCAATTTAGTCTTTGTTATAGCGGTCATGAACTATTTTGATAGTATGTTGTTTTTTTTCCTAAACTTTTATAACAGTAAGTTGTAATTTAGAAGAAGTATTTTTATAATTCGAGGATTAATTTGGGTTTATGATTGAATTAGAGAAATGCACAAAAAGTAGATTTGATCATATTCTAACACTTCTTAAAACCATTTCTTTTTTTAAATTGAAATCCTATTAATTCTATTAAATTTTTGTGGTACCATAATATAGTCATATCCTTTTCCTTACTAGTATCTGAAAAAAAAATTGTGCCTCTGAACTCAGATTCGTATGTATGTTCATCAATTCCTTCCTAGGCTTATTTCTTAAATGTATGAGGTTTTCTTTTTGTACTTGATGTATTAGTCTAGTTAAAGTAGTTGGGTTGAGGTTAGATTCAGCAAATTACGTAACTTCTGCCCGTGCATAAATGTGTTAATCATTTAAACAAAGATCTTGTGGTTAAAAAGCCAAGTAGGTGTCCTGTAAGTGCATTTCAAATGGTAAAACAAAGATCTTGTGGTTAAAAAGCCAAGTAGGGTTACTGGGACGTAGGTTCAAATCTGTGATACGCCACTTTTCAGCACTTAGTATGTGCGAGTCTTGCTGCTAAGCTCTTTAGAACCAAAGAAGCACTTAAACATGTCAAATAGTTAAATTGCTTAACAGTTGTCATATTTTAACTTGAAAGTTGAAAACAGAAGGCATTTTGAGAACAAAACACACGTGCTTCCAAATAAAGATCCAAGAATAAATAATGCAGGGAATCAATAGACTCAATAATGAAAAAGAATAGAATAATTTCTTTTCTCACTCCCCTTTCTAAGTTTCTTTTCCATACACTTTGCTAATGAACTACAAAGAAACACTCCTTAATCATTTTCTTTTTCAATGCTACAACTTTTTAGGCTATAAATTCTTCAAATCTAGTAAGAATCAATTCGACAAAAGAATCTGCTATTTCCATATGTTATATATAGTTGGCAGACTCATCATCCCATTTTTTTTATTCATAAAAATATCATTCGTCAATTGACGGTCGAGTTGTGTTTGGCAATCTCCTACCATTCACAAAGGAACTAAATAGATGCAATGCTCTTGAAGGTTGTGCATATGGTACCATGTGAGCCGCTCCTCTTACGGTCGCGAAAGTCAACAAATTTCCATATTCAGTTACCCAACCTCCGACCTACACATGTTAATTTGGGAACTAAAGTGAATAAAATTTCAAAACCATACCAAATATAGTGCTGTTAAATAGTTAGTATAGCACTTTAACATAGCATATAGCATAGCACAGTTTGAACAAATTGGTATTAGATCTGCGATACACTATTTAGTACAAATATTGTCAAATAACATCTAAAGCAAAGCAGTCTATTGCATAGTGAAATTTAAACAAACTGCTATTTTCCGCGGTCAGCAATTGACCACATTGATCTTTGTGGTTAAAGTGTAAAAAAATAAAATACCTGGCCTTTGTGGAACCAAGCTCCATATGGGACTGTAATCTTGAACTTCAAGTCATGAGCTAGTTCTCGAATCAGTGTTCGAGAACCTAGTAATGGCACAACAGAATCTTGGTCTCCGCTGACATGATTATTTAACATAAATGAATATTACCAAAATGTATAAATTAAATAGCCAATGTCACTCCTTTGTTGAAATTAATTACCTGAAAACCCATACGGGAATATGGTTTTGAACAATCCGTTTCAGAATTGGAAGCATATTAATGTTAGGATCAGTATCACTGTAATTTAAAACACTGCAAGGAAGAAAAAGTGAAAATCAGACATTTGATCAGTAATGAATGACATGCTTATTGTGAGTTGTGACTATAGTATTCAACATTTCAAGTAAATTCAACTAGCAATATTACTTTGCTTGTCAATTTGAAAATTAGTCTCACAAAATCAACAAGGCAAATGATTGCCTAAATTTATAAGATTTATTCAAACCATATCTTTATTTTATGGGAGATTTTCCAATATCAAAGTATGTATTATAATTTATACTTACCCACTGCACATGGACCATGGATAAGGCAGATTGGTACGGTTAGCATGAAGAGCCTTTTGAACCTCAGGGAGGTTGAAGTAGAATCTTCTTTCATAACTCATACAAACATCTACACCTATACTTATTTTAGTCGCCTGCATTAACGAAATAACCGAATTAATTAGGTTAATAAATTCATCAAAAGTTAAAAATATCATCACAAGAACAGAAGAAATGAAAGAGGCAAAAAGTACCATCTTTTTCAATCTCAACTCTTGTTCAACTATGGATGGATAACAAACATCAAGAATCACATCATAGTTGTTTATATAGTCGCCGACAACTTTATTCGCATCGTTCATGGCATCGTTGCATGATTTAGATATATTATGAGGAGATGCAAAGGTATAATCATCAAAATCACAATCATTCGTAATGGCAAGACCAATTTCATCAGAAATCATTCCGTGTGACCAGAAATAATCATACGTTGCTTGTGAATCGCGATCCAGATTGAGAAGGGGGTTTCCAATCTAACAAAGCCAAGGGAAAAGTCATAAGATTACTTTAATCAACTCCCCAAATTTCTTAATAAATAATCAATAGCCAAATATACAATATCAGTCTAAAAGTGACACAAATATAAAGTTACGAGTAAATTAACAAAAGATATCACATAAATGGGTTCTTACTGCGACTCCTTTCGTGTTGAATTTGAAACCGGTTGAATGAGCATTATAATCAAGAATAGCATTAGCTAACTGAGGTATGTAATGTCCTGAATAACATCATAAGTGTTAGTTATAAGACACAAAAATTGATCAAAGATAATAGGAAAAAAACAATTAACAAAAATAGAAAAGACAAACAAAAAGAACTAAGGACATTCAATTTAGAAAATAAAATAAATTATTTCAATAAACATTTTATATTGCAACTAGGAATGATGACATAGGTTATGTGCATGTGCATGTGCATAAACAATAGAATATGAAGTTTAATTATATATAACTGAATTACATCAGCCAAACAGAATATTTTGTAAAACGAGACCAACTTTCGGCAATTTCAAAACGATAAATTAGTTTATTATAATTGGGATCTGATTATTGTGTTTGTTGGACGGACCTGCATAGCTTTCTCCGGTAAGAAACAGATCCCTTGATTTGTATGAAGGAAACTTCTCATACCATTTCAGCAAGAACAAAACCATATCATCGGCTGCCAAAAAAAAAAAATTAAAGAATTATGTTCCTGATATAACTAATAAATCATAAGCAAAAATAATATCTGAAAAGTTGATGTATCTGGTTAAAAATTAAAACTAGATACATCAACTTTTAGATGGTCATTTTGCTTATATTTCATTCCAAATGGTGTAACTTTTTTCTTTAGTATAGATACTAACTACATAAATTTGTTCCTGCAAATTTTAATTCAGTACCTGTGGAGGCATCGCCGGAGTTATAATCGGAAGATGTATTTGAGTATGACCAACCAACTCCAGCAGGAGACTCCACAAAGAGGAGATTGGAAGCTATGAAATAAATATATCATGAATCAATGTACAGCCAAATTATTATTCTCCAATATCAAAACACAAACAAAATTGATACCTCTATTCCAAGACATTGAATTCTTTCGTAGACCGCGTCCATCACCAGTAGGATAAAATGGACCTAATTCAGTAAAGGCACCTCCTCCAATGGAAGAACATCCAGGACCTGAAAAATCAACAAGGCTGCTACTTATTTGTTCTCAATTACAGTAAACCACAGTTTATGAGCCTTATAAGAGGATTTTAAATTTGAAATTGATGCAGCTGTTGTAAGAAATGATAAAAAAAAATCTCTACAGTTGAAAAAAGTATCATCACATCTTTCATAAAATGTATTGGAAAAAACCCAAGTCCTACATAAAATAAAGATAAGGTCTCAAATGAGTTTATAAAGAGAGATACCCCTCACTTTACAAACCAGTTTTGTACGGATGAGTTAGTCCTATGTAAAAAACCTAATATTTATTTAAAAAGCCAAATCACCATTTTTGACCCAAAGGTTCTGTTCTTGTCAAAGAAACATGATTCTCTCTACAATGCAAGACAACAACAAACACAAACTGAATTGTAGGGACAACAAAACACAAACACAAGGACAAATACATGACAACAACCTATACTTTTTTCACCAAAAGACAACAACATGTGAAAAAAAAAGGAGACAGAATAGACTACAAAGAACAGAACACAAAAATTAAAAAAATAAATAAAGCAAAGTAGAGACATCAACAAAGAAAATGAAGAGCATGAATGAAAATTGAGTAAAAAGGATAATATTATAATAATTAGTAGCACCTCCATTGAGCCAAAGGGTGAGAGGTTTTTTGTGAGGGTGATGGTCAGCCTCAACAAAATAATAGAAGAGACTTCTACCATGTTTAACATCAATATCAACATAGCCACCATATTGACTGAATTTAACCTTAGGTTGTCCTGGAAGCCTCACAACCAGATCCTCAATTGGGTACCCTTCAACACCCCAAACACTTGTTTCAAGAAAATTACACAAACATGCCACTGCAATCAAAACCCCATAAAACCAACACTTTCCCATTTCAATTCCCTCACAACAAACCCACCCACTCTATCCACTCGCTAACATGTCATTTAAATAATGCCTCCAGATTCAAATTCAAAATAAAGTACTAATCAAAAATATATAATTACTATTTTTTTTTTTTTATCAAATATATTATTATTAGAGAAAGATAATCTTGCATCGTTATAAATCAATTTTACATCGATAATTAATAAAAATTATTTATTTTATTATCTCACTACGTCAATTGATCGTTAGTGTAAAATTATTTATTGACACTAACATGTTCACTAAACTTTTATTATTATTATTATTATTATTATTATTATTATTATTATTATTATTATTATTATTTTTTACATTTATGATATATTAAATATTACGTTATTTATATTTATTATTATTAAAAAGAAAACTCGCCTTACCCGTTTTGTAGTATAGTGACATAGACTTGACGATTGTTTACAGTTGTTCAGTGTGTTTTTCATCGCCATAGCGTGAAAATTGAAATGCCTTTCGCTGTCTTTTTTTTCTTCTAATGTGAATGTGTGGGTTGTAACTTGTTGCTTTCTTACTTTTAGTCTCTTAGGAAAAATCTCCCAATCTTTTCTTGTCTGGCTTATTAGAAAAGCCAAGATGCTTTCTACAAGGATAATACCATCTCATTTTGATCATGAATATTAAGGTGTTCTTACCATAGTCTCTAAATATATTAAAATAGTACGTACATCTTTAATGTTTTTTTTATAAATTATTTTATGAATTATATTGATCAATAAAAAACATTTTTAAAAATTAAATTAATTATTAAAAAATACATATGACAATCAAAATAACTAGATTTGTTTATAATTTTTATTAATTCAAATATTACTGTCACATCGTCTCACACATTAAGTTATCAAAATAATTATTTATTGTTTACTCAATACCAATTAATCTCTTTCTTCGTTTCATTATGTATGTTTTATTCAATTTTTAATATAATTTTAATTATTTATTTTTAATTTAATTTTTCAATTATTATATTCATTGTTCAAAATATTAATTTCATTTTAAATTTATAATAATGAAAAATATATCAATAGTTAATAAATATAATTAAATAAAATAATTATTTAACTTATTGTAGTTTTTAATATATATACATAAACCTTAAATAAAACCTTATTTTCTTGATTTTATGTCTAAAAAAATATAATTAGTAACGTATGGTTACCGCTCACAACATTAAAGAATTAATATAAAATCATTTTTGAAAAATGAAATTATATATGTATAGAATATAGATTAGGGCCATTAGGCTAATAAATAGATGTACTTTTTTATTTATAATTGAGGTAAGAGGAAATAATAACAGTTATTTTAAAGAATTATCTTTATTAAATATTGTAATATTTACCATTTTCATAAAATACAAAATAAAATATAATAATTTGAAAGTGTAGCATATAATATTAATTAGAGAGTATAATTATATAAAAAAAAAAGTATTTTCTTTATTTCAAGGAGATTAAGGAAAAGCCTAAGTGAGAAAGAATGTTATTTTTACTAAACTACTTTTATTAATTATTGGTGTATTTATTATTATCATCAATACAAAATGAAAAATAGTGAATTAAAAGTTATGCATGTAACATTAATTAGAAAGCATAATTGGAACAAAGTAATTAATATTACATTAAATATTGAAATAATAATTCATTTTAGGACAAAATTTATTTTGAAAATGGGTCATCATTGTGAGATAAGGGGAGTAATTAGTACTAAGTTGAAATTTAAAATAATATCATTTTAAGATAATTTATTTCCACGTACATGAAAACAATTGGTTAAAATAAACGGAGGGATCGCTTAATTGAGTAGGTGAAAAAGTTCTATGATTAAATTGGCGATCACATATGGTTCTAAATCGATTAATGCATCTAGAAATGACTTCCTCAACACTTGTTTGATCGGGTAATTTGTTCTAACCACGATCTTGTGGCTTTGGAAATATGGTTGGATGTGAGGTGCCATTGTAACTACTATCATGGCTAGATGCTCAACTTTTTAATATTGGACCTCAATACATTTGAACACCTTGTTGACGAAGTAATTGAGATCTTTTCCCCATCTATTTATTGAATTAGTATAGAACTCATGACATTTTTGGTAACCGACAAGTATAGGTAAAGTAGAACTTTTGTCTTCGGACAAGTTAGTATTAAAAGAGAGACAAAAATTTGCTTAAGCTTGGTAAATGCGTCTTTGCATTCCTCTGTCCATCTAAGTTGACCTCCTCCTTAGTAAAGAATTGAAGAGATCGTTCTTCGACACATGACATGAATTTGATAGTATTGTTATTTTTCCAATTAACTAATGCACTTATTTTTTATACACATGACTTCTCATCTCAATAGTGGCTTTGCACTTTTTAGAGTTGACCTGGATTATCGTATTAATCAGCATAAAGCATAGAAATTTGTCGGCTTGGACCCCAAAGGAGCACTTAGTTGGATTTAAGCGCATATTGTATTTGCAAATCGAGCTTAATATTTCATCCAAATCCCTTTGATGGTGCCCTTCCTAGTTAGTTTTTACCACCATGTCATCAATGTACAATTCAAGATTTTTACCAATTTTATTAACAAAGGCTTTGTCCATTAACCCTTGATATGTAGCTCTCATGTTCTTTAGTTCAAAGGACGTGAACTTGAAATAATAACTGCAAGTGTTGGTCACAAACATTGTTTTGCTTGCATCTTCTAGGTCCATCCTAATCTAGTTATAGCTTGAGTGCACGTCCATGAAGCTTAACATTTTATTGTTGGATGCACCATCGACAATCTTGTTTGCGCTTGGCAAATGATACAAATCTTTTGGATAATCCGCATTTAGGTTGGTGAAATTGACACACATTCTCCACTTTTCATTTGAATTTTCACAAGCATAACATTTGTCGATTATATGAGTTATTTTATCTTGAAAATGAAGAAAACCTCCAATAGATTTTTTACTTCCTCATCAACTTCCAATTACCTCTCATCACCCATACGCCTCTTTTGTTGTGAGATTGGTGTAGGTCCCAGTTTCAAGGTTAAGCGGTGACGTATTCTATTGAGGTATATGCCTAGTATATCTATCGTGGTCAAAGAAAAGAGATCAACGTTATTTTCTCAACAATGTGATGGTTCGTGTCTCTTATTCAATGTCAATTGTAGTTCCCAACTTAGTTGTCTGGTTTGACTTGGTTCCAATATGCACTTTTTTGGGATCTTCAACCGAGGATATTTACCCTTTGGCCTACTCCTCTCGAGGGTCAAGGTCTACAAAATTAATGTTGTGGGAAGTGAATCTTGGGGGATGATTACCTTATGCATTATTCCTTCTTGCCAGGAAATTGTCTTGATAACATTGTTCAGTCATCTCGTGGTCTTCTTTCAACACCCCGACTCTTCATTCTATAAGAGGTCCTTGAGGGTTACGTAAGTGTGGAAAGGACATCGCTTAGGGCGTTAAGTGCAGGCCATCCGATGATCATGTTATAAGATGATGGGGCAATAATTACCAAGTACCTTACTTCAATTGTTTTACCATTTTTCTCGCTGCCAAATGTAGTTTTTAGGGTTACATAACCCTTGACTTGGACTTGTTCTCCCGAGGAACCGACCAACAAACCCTTAAAGGGCTGAAGTTGTTCACTGAATAATTGTAACCTTTCAAACACATCTCAGTACATGCAACGTCTATAGCGGGATACTGTTATAGATGGTCTACTAAAGACCAAATTTATTTTCAAATTTCGTTGTTTGATAATGTAGAACCACTGTATCTAACCGTAATCTTGACACGCTAATTTTTTTACCTTTCCATCCCCAACCTTCTAAAATCTCAAAGGTCGTTGATGGCTTCAATTTCATCACCACCACATTGATTTTATTGTATATATTTTTAGAGGAATGGGTGAAAAAGAAAAGAAAGTTTAATTTTATTTGTATATGATTAATCATGGTGTCACCTTGAATGACATGTACTGTATCACTTCACACGTTAAAATACAAATCAATATCGATAGAAATTCATCAAGATGACTGGACAAACCACAACAAGGTGTCATTGTTTCATGGAGTTGCAAGCGCAATGGTACCATTTTGTAGTTAAAGGATATTGCATGTATTCAATGACCAATAGTGCACTCGTAAAAACACAATTTGTAGTGTAAAAGTAACAATGATTGTTAGCAATAGTAATGACAAGATTCACTTTTTCTAATGCCAAGAACTGGCCAACAATAGGAATGTTGATGAAACAAACTTGGAGATTTTGATAGAAATTATTTTTTAGAAATTTTTAAGAAAAGTATAATTTATTTTGTGTTTGATTAAAATTATAAAAAGAGATTTTATATTTCTCTCTCTTCTATTAAAATTAAGTTTCTTTCAAAACTAATCAAATTAGTTTTTCATTTTTAATATAAAAATCATTTGAAAAAGACTTACACAAGTATAATTAAAAATCTAAAATAATTTTTCTGTAAATAATCTTAAACAAATGCACTCTTAGCATTTCTTTTTTTCATTTTTTTATATTTTGTTTTATATAAATAAATAAAAAATTACAGTTGTCAATTTTGATCATGTATGATGGATCGCCTCCTAATTTTACCTTCTCACCCCCTAAATACAATACTAGAAGTTAGAATCTAGTAAAAAAATCGAAAAAATAAAAAGGATTGAACGAACATTCACCTCTAAAAAGAAACTTAAACATTTTGGTTTGGCTGAAATCTAAGTATGACTCTTATTTTATGCACTCTGCCCGTTTGTTAGTTTGAAATGAACTATAAAATGTTAGTATAACATAATTCTAGCGAAAAGACCGAAGCACACATTTCTAGTGTGCTTAGTTGTGTACATTTTATCATGTTTGTAGTGTAGTACAAATTTTTATATAATTTTTGATTCAAAAGTGTTTATAAAATTTCATTAATAATTATATCATAGATACAAATTGAAATATCAATAAAGATATGATGACTTGTTATAGATGTAATTAACCTTACTAGTGCATGAGTCGCCTCATTTATTTGTATAAGGACTAACTATATCAATAAATTTTTATATAATATGTTTATACCTTTTTAGATCTTTTTATCAATAATATGCCATGGTTTTAATCAAATATCAAGTGCTTCAAAAAATAAAATAAATGTTTAAATAAACCGAATAATAAAAATAAGAAATTCATTGTCAATTTCCATATTAGATATTTTAAAATTTGAATTTTGAAAAAATTGTGTTGTTAAGAGAAAATTTGTAAACAAATAGATTATACTAACATTGGTAGTTAGTTTTGGCAATCCTATAATTATGATGTAGATATAATTGTAAATTTTAAAAACCATAATTAAAGAGTAAATTTGTTCAGAAAAAGGTCCGATTAAAATTAGTTGTAATTAGTAGTTAACTATTAAGTGGCAATTCCAAAGGAATGTATTTTTTAATAAAACAAAGGAAGGGGTAAAATCATCTTTCTAATATAAAAATGGGTTGATCCAAAATGGACCACTATTGCAACTTGGTCCGAAAAGCCGGTCAACTCGAGCATGACGATCCAATTTATTATCTGTAGAATAAAGTTATGCTATATCTTGCACATTTATGAGTTTATCTTGAGTTTATATACACAATAAACTATTCCTTTTGTTTTTAAGATTCTAGATGTCAAAGTCACACATATTAAATACAGAGGATTAAAGTATTGCGAGTTTGAAAAAATTCAAACACATTAAATGTCTCTACAATTTTTTATCTACATTGAATTCATTTAAAGTTTTTGAAATACAAAATGTGCCAACAAAAAAAAATAATTGCAATCTCAACAAGATAAGTTAATATATGGAACCACCTAACAAACATTTCAAATACTAAAATCACTTCTAAATAAAACCCCTAATAATAATCATTAGAAGAACCATGGCAAGCACGGAGATTAAGCTACCATTGATTATGATCATACTCAAAATATGTAGAGTTAGCCTTAAACCACCAACAAGAGACGAACTTCATTCAATCAATTAGATAATTCAATAAATTCTTATTACGACAAAAAATCCAACTATTATTTTCCTTCCGAACTATCCAAATGTATATCATCCAAATTACAAGAAGTTTCAAGTGTGAATTTTTTTTCAAAAGATGTAAACCACAAAATTATTGAATGCGATTGATTACACTCTACGAGAAAGCACTAAAAATTCCTAATCACTCTAGAATTGTGTGCCAAACTTGACTAAAACTTAAAAAAAAAATAAGATATGGTGTGAAGTTTCTTACTTGCCACAACCCACAAAACTAAAAGTAGAGTTGTTGAACAAAATGACACGTTTTGCTAAATTAACCTATATGGGCACCCTATCATTGAACAATCTCCAAGAAGATAAGAAAACTTTTATTGGTATCTTATTATTCCAAATGAAATCATATATCGATGATGTCTAAACCTCGTCATCATATGTAAGTAGTTTGTATGTATTTTTGACATTGTACACCGTCCCATGCTCAAATCCCCACATCTACTTGGCAAAGACATATTAGCCACAAAAACACAAGAGTCCCTTACCAAATCCTCTTCTCAAGAAAGGAAGTGTCTACCCCCACCTCCACCCATTCCTTTCAACCCCTACCATAAATTAGTCATCTCCTCCTTTTAGCAATTTGAACTATATTTATGAGACAATTTGTTTCAGTTCCTTATAGTTACAAATTAATGTTTGTCTTTTCTTTCTTTCTTTCTTTCTTTTTTTGACATTAAAATACTTAATTCATATGATATAAATAAAGACCATCACCTCCAATTGTTTAAGCAATGCAAGAGCATTCCCATAAGGATTTAACACTAAAAGTTAAACCAATTAATGCATCAACTAAGGAAAAAGACACAAGGATAGAGAAATAAAGTCTACTTGAAGCATTGAAAAATAACCTGCAAAAAAGAGAAATAAAATTTAGACGGTATTAAGGAGAAAACTCTAATATAAGAAGAAAAAAAAACATTATTAATTGAAATTGATTACGAATTAATGTTTCTCTATAGAACTTCATATGTGAAATTTTAATTTCATATGTTTGATTTATTATTTTATTCTTAAAATAAGAAGCTGGTTGAAATTTGAACTAGAAAGAAAGCGATTAAGAGAACAATATTTTAATAGAGTAACAGTATCTAATGTCTTTGTCTAGATTCTAAAGTCAGTCATATTCATTTTGATGTTTAGTTGGACTACTTCAATTTCAACACGACATCATTCCCAATTAATTAATTCTTCAACACTGGTTAATTAATCAAATAAAAGTACTACATTATTAACATCATTATCTTCAAATTTCAATCTTATTCTATAATAATATTTTTGGCAATGCCGCCAAAATCATAGACCACAAAAATCCCATCCAAGCCGTTTTCGTATTGTCCAGAAAAACAACATCAATACTTAAAAGTTAAAATGGGTGAACCAAAAGAGAGCACATAAATAAATGATTGACTATGTATTCTCTCAATCCGGATCACTAACAACTAGATATTGATGGATAACACATCTATCTTTATGCATATTGTAGATGCATTTTTTTTTCTTCTTTTCAATTTCTTGTGGATACAAATTCCCAATATCCACTCAAAATTACAAAAACATATTATAGAGGTAAGATGAATTATACTCAAAAAGTCACATTAAAATTTATATTTATTTATTAGTATTGTGTCGGATATATTGTTAGTCATATAAATTATTAAATTTTGATATTAACTAATAATTATTTTCTATGTCATCGTGATATATTAATATTAACATCAATAGTACAATTGTATATAACAAAATATTATAAATTAATATCAAAATTTATATATATTATCAATATAATAGTAGCTTTCAGTTCAACAGTTGATTTAAAAAAAAAAAATTTATACGACTATATATTATTGAATATATATATATATATATATAAAGCAACATTGAAAAAAAAGCTAGGGTGGCCCGAGTTCCTATAGCTTACCCATATCACAATTCTTCATCTTGCTATATTTATACCGAAGGTGATTAGTTATAGACTTTCTTTTGTATAAATTTTTATCAGAAAATTGTAATATATTCTTCAAAAATCAGAAAAATATAATATATGTATAAATCTTTTTATTAATCAATAAAAAATCTCAATACATCTCTTTAAAATTTGTCATTACCTTTTGAAACACCCATTTTTCGCATAGATAAATTCAAATCAACAATTTGTTCTAAAGGTAGATAAACCTTTTTATAAAAAATAAATAAAAATTTCAAAACTAATTTAGATAAAGTAAACATTAAAAATAATATTTATATTTTCAAAACAAAGTGAAAAGATAATTTTGGCAATTAAGATCAAAATAAATCTCCTTCATAGTGTCAGATTGTGCCTATTGTTGTGGGATTCGAACATTTTTTACTCCGTACGTGTTGAATGTTTATTACACAGAATATATATATCCTCCAAATGTGGAGGATTTAAATCTATCTATCTATATATATATATATATATATATATATATATATATAGAGAGAGAGAGAAAAATTAAATTAGATTAAAAAAATTATGTATGCCAATAGAACATGTTAGATAAAAGATTTGATGATATTATCACAAACGTTGAATAAGAATTTTGATGAGTAAAGGTTGAGCACAAGAATTAAAAAAGCTAATCAAGTTCTGATTTTTAAATAAGAATTAAATTAGCTATACATACTTAATAATTATATTTAAATTTATAAATATAAATAAATTGAGCATAGGCAAATTGAGATATATGGAACAACAAATTTAATTCCAATAATATTTCTAGTAATCAAAGTTGCAACGAATGATTCATAAAGTTACATATGAAACGGTAGTACTCACAACAGCTTCTATGTCGTATTCTATGAAACGACAGCCTTATTATCGTTACTATCAGCTATCGAAGAATTTGAGCGTGGAGTAGTGGTTGATGAGCTACGATGTAAACGACAACGGAAAGAACCTTCATGTGTCGTTGGAGAACACAAACACTGAGCTTTTTGCAAAGATGTTTGAACACTACCCCTTTCACTTGTTGGTGATGTTGAAATTGTGAGTTTACTTCGAGATTCATATCTAGATGCCATGATGATGATGAGGAGGAGGACACGATTTGAATTTTGAAGCTCCAATTTGATTACGGAAAATCAAGAATCTTTCTCTATATATAGAGAGGGGTTAACATCAATTGACACCTATTAGTATAATTTTTTTTTTTTAAATTTAAAATTATTTAATATATTATTAACATAAGTCAAAATTAACATCTCATTAATTTTTATTAGAAGAAATAATTTTAGTACATCTCATTGATATAATAAATTATTTAAGGTGCAATAATTATGCATCGATCGTCGTTCAATATGAACCAACCATCTTACCATGTGTATATAAATGAGTAAACCATCACTTTAGTCTATAAAAATATAGCACGCTTTCACTTTAGTTCATGATTTAGTAAAAAATTCAAATGAATTTTAAAATTTCAAAATGTCAGTCATGGACAATTTTAGATAGTAAGTTGTATCTTTCAGTAACTTTTATGGTACTAAATTATATCTTTAAAAAACTATTTTCAGCATTCGAGAATTAGTTTGAAGTTATAGCTGAATTAATGATCAAAATGACAATGTCTTAAACTTTCAAGGATGGAAATGATGGTTTACCCATATGTAAATTGTAAAATCTCTTTTGAAAAAAAAACTACCTTTTACTCAATTTTTATTAGACGTCGGTGTAAAATTTGTTTACATTGATGATGTGTATCTATTTTTCACTGCAAATTAATGTCAAATTTTTTACATATGGTTTATGTGATAATAACTTTCAATCAAACGGTGAGTTTAAGAATATGGATATGCAAATTACTAGAGGTGTCATAATATGAAGTTTGACAGTGTGGTGACAATTGACCATAACCCTCGATGATCAAATGAATAGTGGATACTATGCGTACATCAAGGGTGGTTATAATATATTCATTCACAAGTAGGGGTGTCAAAAAAAAAATTAAAAATGACTTTTATAAAAAAATTTTCAAAATTACTTTTCATTTTAATGGATTAATAAGAAAAAAGTTGAGTGCACCTTAGCTTTTTATAATATAAAATGAAAAAAATATTAACTCGTGTACTTTCTAAAAGATTTTTATTTATATATATAAAAAAGACATAAATGTTAGTAAAATTAAATTAGATAAAAGATATATAGTATAATTTATCTTATAAGTAAAATAGAGTTCTAATTAAAAATCATAAAAAATTTTAACGACGGTTGATAATATTATTTAGAAGTAGTAGTTCATAATTCTAATTGTTTTTACGAATAAAATGGTAACTTTATTGATGCTAATCCAATACGAGATAATCATTATGATTTATTATGGTGATTGATGTTAGAAATTATTTCAAATATATATATATATATATATATATCTTAAATTTAAAACATCTGATATCAATTAAACAACTATTGATATGTCGACTTCGTGAATGCAAATATATGAGCCAAATAGAATGTGAGTGCTTTATGATGTGAGTGCTTTTAATATTATAATCATCATAATTGGTTGATACATTAATATTAAACATATTTGATTATTAATCTTTCATATTATTCACACATCATACTAGATTTGGCCACTAGCAACTAAATAAGATAAAAGATATATAATATTAACTCAAACTAAAAGATTAAAATTGATCCATTAGCTTATCCAACTCAAACTAAAAGACTAATGTATGAAATTTTCTATTTTGGAAAATTGCTATTAATTTATTGATAATTTAATTATATCTTTTAATTGATAAATTTAATTATCGATAGTTTGTTACATATGTAAATTTTATTTTATTTTTAAAAATTACATAATATAAATTTACTTATTATAACTTTAAATATTGTTGATAGAATTAATTAAATATTTTTTATTATTGAAAATGAGTCACTAAATAGACAGTTGACGCATATAATTTATACACAAATAAATGTTTTTCATTAATCATTGTTAAATTTAATTTTTCATATCTTTTAAATAAAAAGAGAATAATTAAAATATACTAATTATAAAAAATATACATGAAACAAATATTTATCGCTAAAAATGTTAAAATTAAAAACTTTATATCGTCGTAAACATAAGAACAACTGTAATATATCAAGTATATCGTTGCCACTCAATAAAAACTTTTAATTTGATAATTGAGTTAATAAAATTTATATTTTATATTGAATTATTTAAATAAGGAACTAATACAGAATTATTCTTAAACCAACTAATTTTCATCTTATGCATATATATATATATATATATATATATATATATATATATAAACAGAAAAGCAAAGGTTTCGGAATTTGACAACAAAACTATAACTAATCTTTAATTTAATAATTATCTCATAAAAAATACACTAATGTATAATTATTGTTCCTATACACGTGTAATAATGGGCTTTTTCGCTATAGATTTTAAAGACGATTTAATTTTATATTATTAATAATAATTTTTATGAAAATTTATTTAAAAATAGTAGAAGTAATTTCAAAAACATTATTTTCGATTTAAAAAATTAGTTTTGAGATTCATTAATTTAGATATTATTTATTAGATATTTTTCAAAAAAAATATCTCTAAAAATAATTTTTATGAAAAATTTCTCAAAATAACTTTTCATTTTAAATAATTAATTAATTAAAATTTACAAAAAAGTTGACAACATCTTAGCATTTTATAATACAAAAAAATTAATTTGCATACTTTTTAAAAGATAAATGCTTTATATATAAAAAGATAGAAGTATTACAACTATATAAGATAAAAGACATATAATATAATTTTGCCTATATTTAAAAATAGAGGTTTACATTGGACCATTTTTATGGACTAATAGTTAAAAATCATCGAAAGTTCTAATGACAATCGACAATATTATTCAGAAATAATAGGTCATGACTCTATTCGATTTTATAAATAAGATGATGACCGGTCGAGGCCGACCTTCTCAGGAGTGTGTAGGGGTCACGACATCCCCTTTTTTTTTTTTATAGAATCTTTTTTTTAATAATTAATAATGAAAATTATTAAAATAACATTGATAATTTATTAAAATATCCCTAAACTGGTTTGGAGAAACTCGCATCGCCTATCTCCTCTCCGCCCCTCCCCCTCAATTTTCTCAATTCTCTGCTCAGATTGCTCTCCTTCTCTTTTCTTGGACTCTCCCTCTAAGTCGCGTCGACCAACCAACAATGTTGCTTCTTGGTCTTGATCATCAAACTGCCTCAATCTTTTTCAAGTTCTTACTTTTTTCCTCTTATACTTAAGTAAATTTTTTTCGATGAATAGATTACAAAACAAATGCCAATGGTTCTTGTCAATAATAATATTCTTCTTATCTTTAACATAATGTAAAGGAAATTATTCAATGGTTCTTAAATCACAATCAAGTCGTTGATATCATATCAATAATTACGCGATTGAAGAGATAAACGAGAAATAAGATAGACATCTATTAGAATTTATACTGATCAAATATAATAAAATTAATACAACTAGCTCTATATACATATAAACTATCTATTATCGAATGATAAACTAACTAATATCAAACAAACAAACTCTAACGCCCTAATTAGCAACCCAACTACTAGTAAGTCTACTACCTATCAACAAACTATAACAATTTCTTTTACAATGTTAACCGTTGATATATGATTTTGTGTGATATTATTTGTTAATTGTAATTGTTTTAGTTAATTTGTGGATTGTTTTAATTAATTTGTGTATTTTTTTAGAAGTGACACAATGTTTAAACAAAAAAAATTGATGCATTTTTTAAGAAGAAAATTTTCGACAAAGATGAAAATTGCAAAGCTTTAACATCAACACTTGAAAAACATATTTCCAATGATCAAACAGTTCAACCAGATAAGCAACAACCTTGTAAGATTCAAAAAATTACCATGGATACATTTGATGTCAATTGTTTAGAATGTGACCCCGAAAAACGTCTTCAAATTGGGGAATATGATTCAGTGAATCAAAGAGATGAAGTTCAAAGAGTTTATCTTAATTGGGGTCCCTGTCAATGTGTAGTTGAAAAATATCCCCTAATTGAAGACAAACATCCAAGACGATTTCAAGCAACCTAGTTCAAAATGTTCCCTTCATGGCTAGAGTACTCCCCGACTAATGATGTTGCTTATTGTTTGTTTTGTTACTTTTTTCAGTAAAAAAACCAAGTGAGAACCCTACAATTGACGTTTTCACTAGAAAATGATTTAAAGCATGAAAAAAGGTCAATGCTAGAAAAAGTTGTGCTATTCTTAAACATATTGGAGAGAGTCGTTGTTCGTTTTACAATAATGCAATGAAAGCATGTCAAGATTTCAGCTTTGTTGGAGATTGGTGAACTTGAAAATGATAGTGAACAAAATGATAGTGGAACTCACATTTTTCTTCTGTTTGTAGTATGATTAATTGACATAATTTAATTTGTGCAGTTCTTCAAAATATTAGAAGAAATGGAACAGGTTATTCTACACGTGGTAATGCTACTGTTGCTCATAAGCTTATGAAATCATTTGAATTCATACTAATTTTGCTCATGATGAAAGAGATTATGAGAATTACAAATCATCTTTGTCAAGTTTCACAACATAAATATCAACATATACTTAATGCTATACAATTAGTCAACAATACAAAAACATTAATTCAAAAGTTGAGAGATGATGGTTGGAATGATTTATTGAAAACTATTATATGATTTTGTGAGCAACATGATATTGATTCCCCCAATTGTAATGCTATTTATATAGAACGCAAAGGACACGCTCGCCATCAACATGAATACATCACAATGGGTTGTGAATCTCTTTTGTGTTACAATTGATCAACAATTGCAGAAATTGAATCACAAATTTTGTGTGCAAACAATGGAGCTTTTGAGTCTAAGCAGTAGTTTGGTTCCTAAAGATATTTACATAACATTTGATATGGATAATATATGTGCTCTTGTAAATAAATTTTATCCTTTAGATTTTAATTATCAAGAGAAAATTAATTTGAGAGTTCAATTGAAACACTTTATTCTTGATATTGTTAGTCATCCAAATTTAATAACTTGTCGACTATGTCTGAATTGTGTGAAGGTTTTTTTTTTTTTTGTTTTTTATAAAAAAAATAGAGAAGACGAATACATATTATTTTATTGATCGACTAATCCGTTTTATCTCAACTCTTCTTATTTCTACAGCTACTACATAAATATCATTTTCAACGATAAATATTATCAAGACAAGACTGTGTAACAAGATCGATGATGAATTTTTTGCTGACAATATGATGTTTTATATTGAAAAAGAAATAACTGACAATTTTAGTTCTGATTCAATTATTGATAATTTCAAGACTTTAGGATAACAAATGATTAAATGTCTCTTTTCACATATTATATTTTTATTTTGTATTGATGTTATGTTGATTCTTTGATAAAATTATATAATTTTTTTTATGAATTTTAATTATAATATTTTAGTTAATATTTATTCATCTCTCAATATTTCATGCAAAATCCATCATTAATAGTCGATGTTAATCTAATATATATATTTCTTTATTTTTATCTTTATTAAATAAGTATAATTTAAATATCTATTTGGATAATAAAAATAATGACAATCATTAACATTTATTACTCTAATGTGAATCATGTTAGAAATTTGGAAAATCCAATCTCAATTACACAACTATTTATATCTATTATTGATATCTAGACTATCAATACAAATATTTGAGCCACATAGAATGTGAGTCCTTTACCGGTAAGTTCTTTTGATATATAATCATCATGGTTCATGTATGTAATATTAACATATTTGATTATTAATCTCTGATATTATTCACACACGAGGCTAGATTTGGCAGTTAGCAAACGCAACAATAGTCTGTCTCTACACCAACATGTCGAAGGTAGTTTGCGTCACCGGCGGCAGTGGTTGCATTGGTTCATGGCTCGTCCATCTCCTTCTTCGCCGTGGATACACCGTTCACGCCACCGTTCAAAATCTCAGTTGCCTTTCATTTCACACTCTCATTTCCCTTCAATTCATACAACACTTCTAAATTCTAATCACTCACTTTCCCTTTCTTCTCAGACGATGAAACCGAAACAAAGCATCTAGAAGCTCTCGAAGGAGCACCAACTCATCTCCGTCTCTTCCAGATCGACCTCCTCAACTACGACACTATCCTCGCCGCTATCTACGGTTGCTCCGGCGTTTTCCATCTCGCTTCACCTTGTATTGTCGATCAAGTTCATGATCCTCAGGTATTGTTATTATATACAATATTAATCACACCAACACCAGTTAATTAGACTAATTGATTAGTCTAATTAACAACTAACTAATTAGTCTAACTAACTTGTGGTACTAATGTATTTAATTCTCTTTATAAATTCCAACTTTTGAACTCCATTTTGGTTTTGAAGCTATTTGGTTCCTTATTGTAGAAGGAGCTTTTAGACCCGGCAATTAAAGGGACCTTAAACGTGCTTAATGCGGCTAAGGAAGTTGGGGTGAAGCGCGTGGTTGTCACTTCTTCTATCTCTGCGATTACTCCTAGCCCTAATTGGCCTTCTGATGTTGTCAAGAGAGAGGATTGTTGGACTGATATTGAATATTGCAAGGATAAGGAGGTTTCTTCACTATTTTCCTTCTCTTTCTTTTCTTATGTGTTTTTGGTTCAACATTTTTGCATTTTCATCTATAAAGCATGGTTATTGACACCATACACGACACTGACACGTCGAGGTCGGTAATAATTTGAGAGGATGAAATAATTGAATGTAATTAATGTATCTGACACGTGTAGGACACTGCTATAGGCCTTCGATGAGAAGTATATGTGCTATAGAGATTTTGATTGAATTGATTTGTAAAATTGATATTATGTTAAAAGTGAGTTTAAGTTAAAGTGATGTAAGTTAGGATATCAAAGTTAGTTGAATAATAAATTTGAGTGGAAAAATCATGTTTAGATGCAAAATGCAAAAGCTACATACAAATCATGATTCATGTTAGAATGAATTCTAGGCAAAATCAATTCTAACCGAGAAACTCCAAATCCAAATATACCAAAATCATATTTTTTAGTCTTTAGAATCACTTCATTACTAAAGTCGTAGGGATCTAGATTCACTATTGTAATTGCATCACACAATTACAATTACAATTACACGCAACTAATAATTTCAACTATTTATTTGAAATCAGATGAATTAGTTTACGCCTTTACCAAATTAATTTCAAATAATACTCCATCCAGAAGAATTATAAGAAAAAAGAGTATTTGAAAAGTTGATGTATGAGGTCTAAAATTTAAACCAAATATATCAACTTCTCATATACATTTTTTTTATATTTCATTTCGAAGGAAGTATCTATCATTGATTTAGAGGAGAACTATGTCATACAGTTACAAAAGAGGATATGATTCCTTGTATTTGAGGTATAGAGACATGTATTTCTAAAACTAGTGATATAAGTAGACATTTATACATTTACAACTTTAGTAATGGAATATTTTTATTTCTTTTGAAAAACGGAGATGTTCTTTACTTGTGTATGTCTAGCAATGACTTTGGCCGTTTTGAAGTAGTTGTGGTATCCATTGTCTAAGACATCGGCTGAGATAGCTGCTTGGAATTTTTCCAATGAAAATGGTTTGGATGTTGTTGTGGTGAATCCTGGTACTGTGATGGGCCCTGTTATTCCACCAAGGCTTAATGCAAGCATGCTCATGCTTCTCGGACTGCTTCAAGGTGACATAGACTCTATTTTTTCAAAAGCTTCTCAAGAAACTTAAAAAACATATTAAAAACTTGCAATAAGTATAAATCATTTTAAGCAACAGCTTACATTATATAAGTTCAAAAACATTTTCTTCATGCCAATTGTTTTTTATAACCTCTATTGTTAAACTTTTTCATGTATTTACACCATTACTAATGTTGAACTTATATGTTAGATAATCTCATTTTATAACTTTTAGGGGTTACTAAGATTTGTGATTTTGTCTCTATTCTGGTGAAGGCTGCACTGAAACATATGAAGACTTTTTCATGGGGTTGGTCCACTTCAAAGATGTAGCATTGGCACACATTTTGGTGTATGAGAACAAAGAAGCAACCGGTAGACATTTGTGTGTTGAAACTATCTCTCACTATGGTGACTTTGTGGCAAAAGTTGCTGAACTTTATCCAGAATATAATGTGCCTAAGTAAGTAAGCCACATAATTGCAACTAATGAATAATAGTAGTGGTTATTGGTTCTTGAATGAGCTGTTGAAGAAGCTTTTCGTTTATTGTTTTTATTAGTATTAGAAAATATTGCATTAATCAATTATTTGTTTGTTTTATGTAAACGACAATCTACTTGGTTTATGTGTTGAGCAACGGTTTTCATTCATGCACCAACTAATCAAATCTATTATGCCATAAACTATAAGGTTGTTGTTATGAAAATTATAAAATTTACTCTATATAATATTTTTTGGATAAACCAATGTATCATGCGCAACAGAGACTAATCACTCGACTTCACTAAGATCAATTTAAGGGGTTGACCTCTCCCAACATATGCTTTCCCATATGCACCAGGCAGAGATTGAATATCTGACCAAATGGTCCAAGGACCCAAATATCTACCACTTGTGCTGTACTCTATATGGTTTTTTGTTGTAATAGAAATAGTGTATGTCGTACATGTTTTGTTTCCTTCTCAAACATGCAAAAAGAGGAAGCTATTTTAGAGTAGGATTAGGATTTGAAGCTGAACATGTCTTTTAGACTGACTTGTGTGTGACTCAGAAATTTGCGCTCGTTCTTTCTGCCTGTTGTGTTGCTGGCTGTTTTTTGTTTTGTTTTCATTTGTGCTGGTATAACTCTTCAAGGCTTTTTAATGTGCTTGTAATTCACAACAATATATGGTTGATGTAACCCAAATTTTGCTCATATTGTGTGTCATTTCCCTTTTTATTTATAGGATACCACGAGATACTCAACCAGGATTGTTAAGAGCAAAGGATGGATCAAAGCGCCTGATGGATTTAGGATTGGAATTCATTCCAATGGAGCAAATTATCAAGGATGCTGTAGAGAGTTTGAAGAACAAAGGATTAATTTCTTGAATGATGTTGTTGGGTCAGATTATGAGTACTAGTGTTATGCCACGAGTTGACTCTGTATAATCTGTATTCTCAATCTTTATATGCAAAATGTCTCTAACTTGAATAAAAAAATGCTGAAGTAATAAATATGGAGACATTAAGGACTTGCAATTATCATCATGTGCATTTTCAATATTTTCTTGAACATTTCTTTTTGCATTAAAGATGCTTGGAATCAAATAATTAAAAATTTATCTTCAATCATGGTGAGATTCGAATAAACATACAAATACCCATTTTACTCTATCGGTATGGTTTAAACTTAGAATCACAATCACTCTAAGAACTTCTTGCAACAATGTATTCAAGGCAACACATCTCAGACATATTCTTATGTAGAAGACATTCTGAAAGTGTGCTCCCACTTGCTCTGAATGCACATTCATTGTGCATCCCACTACCCCTAAATTAAGGTATTTTCGTGCGCAACTGCGAAGATCAAATTTGTATGTTTTGTATGATACTTAATTTACTATAGGTTAATTGTGGATTATTTTACTCTTTCAATTGATAAGGTATCAAATGACACTTGTGTTCGTTCGTCTTACTTGAAAACGCTAGACAAGTTAAGTTTTGTTTGCCATGTACATGTTTTTGTAACAACCAGCAGCGAACGTGCCAGTTCATTTTGTGGAAATTAAAAATACAGACTTTATACAAATAAATTTTAATTATATATAGAAAATAGTAAGAATCATCTATAACTATGAATTTATCTATTAATTAATTGATTTGTGACATAGAAAATAGTAAGAATTTTAATTACAAGGATTTCAAACAAACAAATAATTTTTTTGACATTAAACAAACAAATATTAGAATTAAAATTGAAAATAATTTTAGTTACATGGAAAAAAAGATATTTAAGTATTTTTCAGTTTCTTGTTGACTATACACTACTTTAATTGAAAGCTACTATAATCTTTTCTGGTTGAAACAGATGGTAATTAAGATATTTGACTTCTTAATAAATCTACATAATATTTAACTTCCTAAGGATATTATTCAACAAAATTTAAATAAGGTAATTATTCATTAAAAACATAAGAATATCTCTTTTCAATAGATTAAATACACAACTTACCATAAACAACTTATTTTCTCAAACTTGTTAAACAATGCCCTATAAAACTCATTAATATTTACCCAAGTTTAATTCACGATACTTTGACACATTATTTTGTTCTTCATATTTTAGTTAAATTTGAATATTTATACAAAATAAAAACATAATCAGTTATCTAATCATATTTGAATAGTTTCACTTCAAATTTTATGGAAAAATACTAAGAAGTCAAATATAAATTGGAGGATCGAAATCTCCCCTAATAACAAATATAAATTTTTGTTTAGACGAGTGATGCCTCGAACCAAAGTGAGTCCTCAATTCTCCAATTATTGATTTGAGTGTGAAATAGAAACAAAACAAGTGGCGCTGAGAGTGAGTAGTTAAGACTAAGAAAAGCATAGTAAATAGAAATGGCAGGGCGCAAACATCATCATTTACACTCATCTCTCCCTCGCCGCGAAGAAACTCGCCTCTCTCATTCTTCTTCCTCCTCCTCCTCCACAGCCGCCCTCCAAGACCGCATCGACGCCCGCCACCGCCAAATCCAATCCCTCCTCCTCGACAACCAGCGTCTCGCCTCCACACATCTCGCCCTAAAACAAGACCTATCCGCCACTCAACAGGAGCTCCGTCAGCTCTCCGCCGCCGCTGCCGATGTTAAAGCCGAACGAGACGCAGAAGTGCGTCGGATCTATGAGAAGTCGCTCAAGATGGACGCTGAAGTACGCGCCGTCGCTGCGATGAGGTCGGAGCTCGATCAGGTGCGGGCGGATGTACGTGAACTCGCAGCCGCACGGAAGGAACTCGCGTCTCATTTGCAGTCCGTTCAGAATGACCTCGCTTTGGCTCGTAATGATTCGAAACCCTTGCCGGCTATCAAAGCTGATATTGAGGCCTTGCGCCATGAGATTCAACTAGGAAGGTAAATTTTTCGCTGCGTGCCAATCAATTCATATTCTGCTTCTTATTTTATTTTTCATTCATTCCGGTACTTGGTACTTGAATGTGCGACACATTGTCACAATAGTCTTTATTTTTTATATGCGAATGTTAGTGGTTAATATATATGTTAGGGGAGCGGGAAATGTTAGTGTTAAAGATTGAAACCTCCTTAAGCCCTAGCTCAACTGACAAATGTGTTGGACGTCTAACCTGAGACTTTAGTTGTGTGAGTTAATTATAGTAGAATTTAGTATCTCTTCTAAAATAAAATAAAAAGATTGAACCTTGTACCTCCTGCATGTAACTCCTTTGAAACTATCAAAATTACAAAAAATACTTAAACGACAGTTTGTTAGTTTGGTCATCGAATGTGTTAGTCAATTTGATTGGTAAAATTACTAATAAGACACTTGGGTTTGTTTTCACAATTTTGATACATTTAGAGACTATAGTGACGGTACCTCACATATTTAGGGAAGAGTATGATGGTTATCATTTGTTTTGATGACTTTGGGTTGTTATTGAATTGTATCATGTGTGCGTGAACGTTCTAATCTCAAATAGATGTATTAATTTGGGTTTTTGTTTCTGAATGTGACTGAGAACTTGCTCTTATAGTGTTGTGATGTGAGAACAATTAATTCTTTTTTTCTGTTGTTGTTGGTGCAATTGGTAGCATGTGGAAATATTGAGTTTCTAAAACAAGGGTTTAGATATAGATGAACAATATTTGAAGCTTTTAGATATTGATTGTTGAATGAGTTTGTTTTTTTTTTTTTTTTTTTGTGGACAATTTACCACAGCTTTGAGGCTTTAGATATAGAAGAACAATATTTGAAGCATTTAGTATAAAAAATTACTTATACTGTTTAGTCTGGTAGTCTATAGGATTGATAAATTTTGGACAATTTACTCTTGAGGTGCTACAGACTAAACAGTATAAGTATTTTTTATGTAATTTTCATATCAATAGGTAGTTCACAACCTTGCTCATGATACTAACTGGATAAAGCGTGGTTGTTATTGTTGTCTTGTATCAGACAATCAATAGATAATACCTAGATAGCTTACTAATGCCTATGCATTTAATTTAGTAACTTCAAAAGGGCCCTTGCAGTGTTAGTTTGATACGTGCTAACTAGTGTTGTCGATTGCGGAATACGGGAAGCAGTGATTTGTTCAAATTCCATTACGCTACAGTACTAAATAGTTTATTGCTGAATAGTAGCGATTTTGTTCAAATTTCACAACAATATAGCCACTATTTAACAACATTGGTGATGAGTTATCTTATTTATAATAAAATTAAACAATAAATTGAAATATATATGGAAAATTTTCTGATTCTTGGGTTTACCATACAAGATGGTGCACAGTAAGATGGTACTTTTGGCATTAAGGACTAATATACTAGACCTTATTAAATCACAGACTTGGTTCTGGATCAAAGTATAAGCTGATGATCCCTCATTACCTTTTTCATGCTGGTGCATGAATCCTATATTTTGTATTCTTCTCTTCAATATTGTTAAGTAAGTTTGCTGGGTTGAATATCCTGCAAATTAGGATGCTGGGTGCTTCTTTTTTATTGTAGTTTGGATTGTTGTATCTGAGTGGTTCATCAAATTGCAGGTGGTTTTGGTCAAGTAATTCTTCAAGTAATCCTTAATGTTAGCTGAGAATGTTACAATTGATTATTGGACAGTGAAAAATAAGGTAGGATTAGAAACGAATGTCGGAATGTGTAAAGACAGAGTTGATGCCGTACCTGCTATGGGAAAGATGGTAGAATATCACATTAGAGTGATTGGGTCCGTGTGTGGAGAAGACCTACATAAATTCTGGAGAAGAGAGTAGATCAAATGGAGGTTGGTTGAATAGTTAGAGGGAGACCAATAAAAACTATAGACTAAATTATTAAGAAGGATTTAAACTTAAATGGTTAATCATTAGACATGATTTATGGTAAGACATTATAACATCCATTGAGTGATTTGTGTAGTCAATTCCACCCAGTGGAATAGGACTAGTTGTTGTCTTGTTTCGTTTACAATGTTAGAGGCATGGCTGAGTCTTGATTCAATTATCTGATTACTGTCAATCTTATTCACTTTGTCTTATTTTAATCCTATCAAATTATGAAAACTATTTTGGTATTTCCCCTCTTCAATGAAGAACCTATTAACCTGATATTCTGTGTATCAAGTTACAACTTATTGTCAAGTGTTTGGAAGCAAGTCTGATTTATCTCTCACATTTTTCTTTGTTTGCTCTGATTTCTAATATTGAATCCTGCACTCAGTTCTGTTGCTTATCAAACTCTAACCAAAACGATATTTAATTTGAACATCTAGATGTTGTAAATAAATGCGCACCTCCCTATTGATCCCTACCAAATATACCTACTGTGTTTTCTTTCTTGGACCTAGTCAGATGCTAGGGAAAAAGTCACTGTCCGAAACATTGGGCATGTTTTAACTCGATTACTGATGCATGTAGGAATGCTATTGAATTTGAGAAGAAGACACATGCTAAGAACCTCGAGCACAAACGGGTAATGGACAACAATATGATGATTATGACCCGTGAGGTTGAAAAATTACGTGCTGAGCTGGCTAATGCAGAAAAGGGAACAAGGGCTGCAATTGTTGCTTCTGCTAACCCAAGTAATTTGACTTTCTTTGTTGTTCACCTTGAAGTGCTTACTTAATAATAGAACAGAAATATAAATAGAGACTTTGGATGCAGATCCTGGATATCCTGCAAACAATCATGATATGGGGTTTGGTGGAATCACATACCCTCCTGATTCTTATAGCATGCATCAGGTATGTTGCATCTTACTAATTTTGTTTACTTTTCATGTGAGAAATATAGTCTCAAAATAATTATGTCATCAAATTATACATCTGAAATATTATTTACTTAAACGGGGGAGAAAAGGAAGCAATACTAATTATTCTTAAATGTAAACATTGTTTTTAATTAATGGATGAAAAAAATTGTGATGTTTATTAACATACTTTATCTGAAGTCTAAACTACTAAATGTAGTTATGAGAAGAGACAATAATAGGTAAATTTACAAGGTATTACTGGCCAAGTCCCTTATTATAATCCCTTTTTGTGATTTTCACATATATTAAGAAAAATAGGTAGTGTATTTAATGTATATTTTGTTAAAGATTTTCCAAAAACACCCTTTTGTATATGGATTGTTCAACTCTGACTTCTCTTCTTCCAAGACACTTAGTAGTATACATTATCAGAAATATTTAAAATAAATTCTAAATGTATCTAGTAATTTGAAATGAATCCCATATTTATGACCTTTTTTTTAAAGGGAACTTACATTTAAGAAAAGTGGTAGTTGCAGCAAGTATGCTCTGTTTCCCTTCTTTCTTTCTTCCTTAATTTTTTTTCTTTCTGGCATCATATTTCTAGTAAAGAAAACTTGCTTCCTATTTGGAGTACGTAACTGTTAAATACATGCATGAAAATGAGATATTTTGTTTTCAAATTGGATAATCTTTTCCCTCAAATCATGAGACATCTTCTATAAAAACAAAAGATAGGCGGATGAATAATTTAAATCTGCAAACCTTTTCAGATCCAAGCTAGGGTTGAAGTTCATCCACAATATACTTATGGAGCAACATTACATCATCTCTATGACAATCAACATACACAAGTGCCAAGATAGGTTTCCAGTTATGCTTTATTTTATGAAAGTGAAAGGAAAAAAATGTAATTGTAACATATTGTGAAAATTTCCCCCCTGAAATTATCATCTATTCAATAACGCTTCATTTTTCTGATATCTAAAAACGGTAGAAATTAGTATGTATATATAATTTTGTATGAGAAACCATGATTTTGGTTGCTGTTAAGTAGATATGCTAGAGCTAACAACATTTATTTGTTCTTCTAACTCTACATTTTCCCCAAATTGGCCAACTCATGCTCATCAACTTTCAATACTTGGCTATTATCTTGCCTCTATTTTTCTTCCTTATATGTAGGTAATCCCAACTCCAACAAGTAAACTGTCTTGAAACTTCTAGTCTACTGCATGTAAATTGGTGAGGTAGTATATGATAACTGGACATGGTACTGCGTACTCATCAAACCTTAACTATTACTAGAGAAAGGTGAATTATGACTATTTTTTGTTGGAACTAGAATTAAGATAAAAGTAAAAGATGAAAAAAATAAAATTCATTTCTAAAGTTAGAGTTTTCTTTAGTCGAATTGTGTTTGATGAAGATAATGAATATGGAATCTCTTAATAGATACACAGGCTTGCCCGTTGTTTTTAAAGGATAAAGAAAGATTGCCTTTTCTCTTAAAGTAAGTTAAGAACTTAAACTATGATTCTTGTTTTGGAGTAAAAAATGAACGAATGCTCTTAAATCAAATGTGGCAACTTGGGGCTCACCAAAAGCAACTTATGAACATCAAAACATGGTTCTTAATCTTCTTGTATTGGAGATGCTCCCAACATTTTGAAAATCATGCAAATAACTAGCACCCTCATTCTTTTATACTCCCTGAGGATATGCATGGATAAAATGGTATATAATTTATAAGATCAACTTACCATATGGGGCTTTTTTTTGGAATGTCCTCTTTCTCAAATTTATATACCAATATGCCCTTTTTTCAAAACAATATACCAAAATGCCCTTTTTTTTTCAAATTTTTTTTCCCTTACAAGTCGCTATTTGGAATGTCGACTTCCTTAAGGAAGGCCTACTCCCAAATGGCGACTTTCCACTGTTTTTTTTTTTTTTTTTAAAAAGAATTTCAATTTTTTTTTGTTAAATTATATATATAAATTATTTATTATAATTCATAAAAATACATAAAAAAAAATAAATAAAAATTTAAATTATGAAAAAAATTTAGTAAATCCAAATGGGCATTTATAAAATAATTTTTTTTTTAAAATATTTTAATTTTTATTAAAATAACAAA
>NC_021161.2:40401469-40404080 GCF_000331145.2 Cicer arietinum
CCCAAAGCTTGGAATTTAAAAATTTTGTTGACACATATTATTCAGTAACTGGGTAGCGGACTCAGGTGTACTATGACGACTGTTGAACGTGTTATACAACAATTCCTATTCGCTTGATGCAAATGATAGTCGACGATTGTCTTCTTGATGTGGTTATTGACTGTCAAAATTAAATTGTTCCCCTGGCGTGAACCCGTAAGATTGATGTGGTGTGTGGATAAAAGTATGAGGATGTGGTGTGTGGGTAAAAGTATTAGGAGGCGGTTGAGTGTCAGGAGGTGTTGGTATATAATATTGATTTTGTTGTGTTGTGTTGGACATTGATTCTTGGAAAAAATGTTGGCTAGATTGTGGTGGAGGTTAGGGGTGAAAAAATAATTGACTAGATTGCGATGGAGGTTGAGGGTGAAAAAAATGTTGGCTAGATTGTGGTGGAGGTTGAGGTGGATTGGCACGAGGATCAACCAATTGGTTTTCTACAGAAATAAATCGTTTACAATTTTTGCAAAACCAAACCATGTATTCATAACTTGGTTTGAATTCAACATTTAGAGGTTGACCATGAAGAATATGATTCTCTCGTTCATTCCACTCTTTGTTCTCATTTTCGTAGAATAATGTCCAACTATAGTCAACTTGTTTATGCAAATCTACCTTATGATACTTTTTCATGTTACTCGGAGGATGTGGAATTTCTTGAGGTAGTCCAAATTGTAGTTTCACTCTATCAGTTTGATGCATTTCTATTATGTAGAAACAAATTAAATATGTAGATGCATTCCATAGCCAATTATCTTCTGGATGATCGTATGTTAGATGTAGATATGGCCTCCAGATAAACTGATATATAATAAGTTTGTTAGTAATATATATATGCATAAGAAAAATAAAATAATAGAAATAATGTAATGTTTTAATATATTACATCGTTAACGGTCATATGATCAATTTTTGATCGATATACATCGGTATGATAACGAGGTGTGTCCCCAAATTTCATACCCTTTCCACTATATCTACGAAAATAAATTTGAATATGTTAGTGAATCAATTGATAGTTGTATAAATATAATATTTAACTTTTTTTTGATATTTACCTTTTTGCGAATGGAAAACGAGGCTCAAAATTACTTATTGGTGCAAGAAACGGCATATGGTACCATGCCCACGTTTGAAGTAGATGTGAACATCCGCCGAACGACATAACACCGGGTTCAGATGCACGACACAATTCTCTATAAAGTGTGGCCAAGCACGCTGAACCCCAACTATATTCTCCTGTCTCTCGCAAATCTCTCAACAAGTGCAACCACATAATATGTACTCTGTTGTGGGATTTGTCAGGCATTAATATGCCGCCAATCAATTGTAAAATGTATGCTCTACAATGTATAATTATTTCTTCATTAGATGATTATGGAGTTAACATTGAAAATGTTTCTCTCAGCCATTTTAATTTTATAAAATTCACTTTTCTTTGTGATTCAGGTGGCATGACTCCTAACAAATCTAAAAAATCATCTGTCTATGACACCATAGTTGATCCAGTTACAGCTTTACCCCCAACACGTAAGCCAAGAAGCAACTCAACATCTTCTAATGTTATGGTACATTCACCCGTTGGAAGATGAAATGTGTGGGTTTCAGGTCTCCATATTTCAACTAAAGCTGTAACAAGTGAATTATCTATTTTATAACTTTCTATTTGTGATACGTTACCAAACCTGGCTTCATTCAACAATGGAATTATTAAAGAATTTGGTGAAATGTGTTTATGGCTAAGTGATCTTAAATTTTGAGATGAGTCCTGTAACAAGCAAATAATAAAAGTATATTTGAAGATATTAGAATGAGATATTTGAATAAAAATATATTAGAATAAAAACATTAGAATAAAAATATATTTGAAGATATTAAAATATATTTAAAAAAATATAAAAATATGGTGCAATGTGTATAAAATATATAAAAAAAAATGTTTTAGAAGATATTCTAATAAAACTACATTTTAGAATAAAACTGAGTATAAAATATATAAAATATAGTAGTGTATTACTTACAAAATTTTGAATGTAGTGTAGCGCTGATCTGTGATTATCATCATTCCATAACAATGCCATTTAGATGAAATATAAATAGCAAGGAAGAAATACTAATAGTGAAATAGTGAAAATATAAAGAAAATTGAAGTTGTTAAGTGTGGAAGAGTGAAGAAATATGATGATGGCCTTAGCCTATTTATAATCAAAACAATAATTTGAATGAACATTAAAATATTATGCATGCAAGGATTAGATTTGACAATACACAAGTAGGCTGAACACAAGGCAAGGCTGACCACAATTAGGCTGAACACAATGCCAATGCTGCACACAAGCAAGTTCCAACGTGAAAGAATCAGATTCTCCCTAAATCGCCTTTTGGAAAGGCGATTTCTCAAGTGCTTTTCAAGGTCGCCTTTGTGAATGGCGACTTGCTTCAGAGTGTGTCACGAAGTCGCCTTTGGGAAAGGCGATTTGTAGGTGTGCATGCATGGCTCGTATAGGCAAATCAGAATGACAATGGAAAAGCTTTCAATTAGGATTCAATGGGATTGGACAAGTGTTGGAAG
>NC_021161.2:40404414-40405273 GCF_000331145.2 Cicer arietinum
TGAGAATATATTCTGATTCTCCTCTAAATCGCCTTTTGGAAAGGCGATTTCTCAAAGGTTTTCCAAGGTCGCCTTTGTGAATGGCGACTTGCTTCAGTAGGTGTCACGAAATCGCCATTTGGGATGCGACTTATCAAAGGGGTGTTAATGAAGTCGCCTTTGGGAAAGACGATTTGTAGGTGTGCCTGCATGCACATCTGGGCTATCAGAATGGCAATGGAGAAGCTTTGAATTATCACAAGGGGATTGAATGGGATTGGGCAAGTGTTGGAAGTATTTTACAACATTGCATGTATTACAATTGGTTGTCTATAAATATGATATATTATTTCCATTGCATTTCATCTCAATCTCAATATCTGATTTTCATATCAATGGCACCAAAAAATATAGTTTTTCTTATTTATTACAATGGTGAAATATGTGAAAGACAAGATATTGGTAAATATTTCAAAAGCGACGAAAAAAAAGCTATTCGAGTTAATTTTGGATGCAACCTTACCTACTTGAAGAAAAAAATTGAAGCAAAGTTGAGGTTAGAAAATCAAAAGGTGTCTAATATAATTTTTCGACACCCTATCTCATTTGGACAAGGCCTAGTTCATTATGAGTTGTTAAATGTTGAAGACGACGAAGATGTTGAACTCATGTTTGATGTTCATAAACAGTGGCCGTAACTCAGATCTATCGAGTTATATATCACATTTGAGGATGGTAATCCATTATACGATATTGGTCAACCATCATCCTCAACCACACCTCACCCTGAATACCATTTTGAAACACAAAACACTTATTCTTTTCAAAATAATGAATCTTACCAGCCCGACCCATACCAACCCGAACCATACTTTGACCA
>NC_021161.2:40406939-40430089 GCF_000331145.2 Cicer arietinum
TATATATATATATATATATATATATATTACTTTTGTTATTTCAACAAAAATTGAAATAATTATTTTTTACAAAAAACTGACCTTTTAAAAATTGACATTTCGAACTTGAATTTCCTGAAATTTTATCGTAATTTAAATTTTCTATTTATATATTTTTATGAATTATATTAGTTATATATATACATTACTTTTGTTATTTCAATAAAAATTAAAATATTTTTTTAACCAAAAAATTATTTTATAAATACCCATTTGGATTTACTAAATTTTTTTCATAATTTAAATTTCTATTTATTTATTTTTTATGTATTTTTATGAATTATAATAATTAATTTATATATATAATTTAACGAAAAAAAATTGATTTTTTTTTTAAAAAAACAAACCAGTTGGAAGTCGCCATTTGGGAGTAGGCCTTCCTTAAGGAAGTCACCATTCCAAATGGCAACTTGTAAGGGGAAAAAAATTTGAGAAAAAAAGGGACATTTTAGTGTATTATTTTAAAAAGGGGGTATATTGGTATATAAATTTGAGAAAGTGGGCATTCCAAAAAAATTGCCTACCATATGATGTATGGAGTTCTAGATGAACACCTCCCTGGCCCATTCTGTGTCAAAGTAGTGGAAAAGAATGAACACTTATTTATGCATTGTGAAATACCAAAAAGCTCATTTGGTTTTCTTCACAAGAGTGCTCAAGTTCCAAAATTCATGGACCTGAACCAATTGTTTGTTGTCATGGCTGGCCATGAATCAAGCTATCTTCTCCCATAAATCAGTTGAGCCTACTGAAGTGGCTTGCATAGGTTAACTAGGAGTTTGCCCAAGAATTCAATAATGCCAATAATGGAAGGCAGAAAAAAAAATGAACTAGAATATGCAGCATGACATTGAAACCCATTAGTCAGATTGGAATTCAGGTTTTGTTGATGCAAGGGTGTTTTATGGGGTTACTGGCTAGGGGCTGATGATCAAAGATAAAATTACACTGTGGACGAGGGCACCATGACATTGTGGTGCTATCAGCTTGCAAAAGAGAGACTTTGTATGTTGACCCTATACTTTTAATTAAGCTTTGAGCATGAAATGGTTCCTTTGCACATACACATTGATTAGCTGAAAACAACCGGTCATAAAAATGAGCTAAATCAATATAAATTTAAGGTAAACCAATAATTTATTAACTTGTGCGGTCCGATTCAAACAATAACAGTATAAATAAACTTGTGCGGTCCGATTGGTAGACAATTCAAATCTCTTTAAATATATATGGTTAAAAGGTTTGATTTTTAACTAACATGTATGAATGCGTTTTAGATCTTAAAAAAAAATTAGTTTATGCAGATCTGCACATAGAGGATAAGCCTCTGGATAAGCCTCTTCAAGTTTGTGAAATTTGAATTTCATTAATAATAACTCATAATGGAATAAACATTTCTCTATTAACTATTTATCATTTATCAAATGTGAATTTATTCCGTAACCATTTTCAATGCAAGTCCAAATAAGCTGAATTAAGATTTAAGAAGACACGATACCACAACCTCGAGATATCAACCATTGCTTAGCTAACTTCTTCTTCAATTTAAGTATAACAAAATTGCTTTTGTGGTGTTTGATGAAATACAACTGATGTTAATATTCATTTGAGTAACATTGATATACTTTTCTCCTTCATGATCATCTTTTTTAGTTATATAATTTTTATGTTATCTTTCATTTACAATATCAATAATAAAAAAAATCTAATTTATTTAATTTATGTGGATGTCAATTATTGATGTTACATTCAACAAACAATATGTTTCACCTCCTTTCAGTCACTTCTTATTTGCTCTTCTTTTTTTAAACCACAAAATCATGATAGTTCCTAATTTTTATTATTCAAAGTAGATCTATTTTTACAATGCATTTTTTTAGCGCAATAGATTAACTGGAAATTTACATAATTCTTGGAAAATTAATGTTCCCACGGTAATTAAGGAACAATAATAACAACGAATTTGTTTGCATGATAATTTGAAACCTCTAATCCATGTTTTTAACTTTACGTTATCTAAATCAAATTTCAATATTTCATTATACTTTATAATTGTATCATGAATGACATTATATTTGTTGCTTTTGACTCATATAACTCAACAAGAAAGATTCGACACAAGAGGCATGTGAGTTGTAGATGAATAGATGGAGACTATAAATTAGGTTTTAATCGAATGTTTTAAATTTTTTACAAATTTGTAAATTGTCATTCTATTTTGAGAAGTCAAGTTTACAAGGAAACAATTATTTCCTCCATCTCATTTTGAATGCCTCATTTTTCATTTCTTTTTGTCTCAAATTATTTATCATTTTACAATACTAATACAACATTAATTATTTTTTCCATTAATACTTTTGTTTATTATATTTCAACTCAACAAATTTTCCGCTAACTGCAATTAATAAAAATGTTTGAGTAAATGAAACATTTTATCATTGAAATCAAATCAACTAATCATTTTCTAAAGAATTGTACACAACTCAAATGAGATATTTAAAAAGAGACAAAAGAAGTATTTATCTTGAAGAGTGATGTTGCTTTTCACACTAATACAATTAAAACAAAATTTCTACTAGGTTTCATAATTATTCTATTTTAAATGCACATATTTTCATAATCGAATTTCATTAATGTCTTTCTTAAACTACACTTAAATTATCCATTTGTTTTAGTTCAATTTTTTTCTTTAAGATAACCTGTTATAGTAGAAAGAAAAGTAATTATTACTATCAATTCAAATCAATCAACCATTTTTTAATTTCTTTAGTTGACTTGTGAATTTTGTATATGCTGATGTCACTTTTAATATTTTTTCAAGTTATTCTTTTGTAATGTGACTAGAACTTTACCGACAATTTCCTTCTCTATAATTCATACAACTAATTAACTATTATTATTTTGAGATAATATTTACAATAAAACTGTGTAAAATAAAATTATAAATACAACTTTTGTGTTTGATTTGATATCTAAGTCAGTGTGTTTATGCTACTAAGATATAATATTTATTTAATAAGAGTGTTCGTTCACAAACCAAAATAAAAAATGAGATTTATAAATAATTAATTTTAAAAGAAACTTATAAATTATATATATGTATATATATAATATTACTAAATTTTTGAAAATAAATATCAAGACATATGCACTAATTATTTTAAACAAGTCGGTACTAAGAAACCAAAATCAGTGAGTGAAATTATGAGAAGATCCTATAATCATAGATATTTCAATTTTTGTCACAAATTTTACTTTTTATAGCAGTGAGTCTAGTATCTTTTATACGTCAACAAGTTTTTTTTTTCACACGTTGACAAGTTATACAACATCAATATCTTTTTAAGATTAAATAAATTAAGTCTTTATAAATTTTTTATTCTATTTTGATTTTATTGAAATTTTTTTAGAGATTAAAATCATCAATTTTTATTATATTAAAAACACATTTAGAATAAGTATACTCTGTATAAATAATATAAAAAATTATCATTTTCACAAAAATTAATTAATAGGTAACATATTAATTAATATTATTTATAATTTAAACTAATAATGATAGTCAAATTGTTACGATAATAAAATAACTTTTTTAATAAAACATAAAATTATAAATTAATGGAAAGAAGTTTAGGGTCACAGTTTCGATCGTATTTGAATTCATTTATTTTGATTTAATTACAAATTCTTTTACTAAAACTATTAACATGTTTGGTGATTATTATTCTTTTTATCTAAATTAACCATTTGTTTGACCATACAAAAAATTTAAACTCAAGAAAATCATAGAACATAAAAAGATAGAATGATTGAAAAAGTAAAATTAAGTTTGGTCATGTAATAATTTGTAGTCTCAGTTATCTTATAAATCTACTAATTTATTATATGATCACTAACAACTAATTAATTAAAAACATACGAAGGATGATATCATAATAAATATGATTAGAACAATAAAAAATTTAATTAAATAAGTAATTAAAATAAATCTACGACAAATAAAAAAATATAATAAAAGATATCTCAATTATAACAATGATACTAAAAAAAATTAAATTACTCATTATTGTATAAAAATTAATAATAAAAATTAATTACTCATAACTTAAATCTTTAAATAAACTCATATTTTTCATTCTTTATTTGTTGAATTTAATATTATTGGAGATGAAAATATGAGTTTATTTGAATATTTGAGTTATGCATTTGATAAAATTTGCATTATATTGAAGATGATAATTAATTTTATGAGTTTTGTTTGAAAATTTTGATGAATTTCTTAAATTTTTGTAATAAAAAGGATAACATTGTTGATATTTTAAAATATAAAAGATCAAATTGTCACTTAAAATTAAAATAAATGACCAAATTGAGAAGAAAAAAAAGATAAATGACTAAAAGATTAATTGAAATTAAGTTAAGGGACCGCAAGTGCTATTTAACTTATATTAAATTAAATAAAAATATAAAAATAAAATAATTTTTACTTCAAAATTTGATACTTAATTCAAAACACTAAAATCTAAAATATGAATACTTGCTATTCTTTCTCCTCTGTGGGGCAATCCTCTTTCTAAATTTGATGCCGTCAACCTTTATTTTCCACCCATGTGCAGATAGTGCCTCCATTTTCTCCCTGGTTTTTTTTTACTTCCATATTATATATCTTGTGCATGATAATAAGTAGCGCCACAACTTTTGTTTTTATTTTATGTTCAATCTATTTAATCTTTTAAACATATGAAGAATCTAGAAATATATATATGATAATTTAATTTATACTATAAATATGTTATATTAATAGAGAAAACCTATTTATATTTATTATAATTAATGTAAATATAAATTATTAAATATTAAATATTAAATATTATTATAATTATATATCATTCAAGAAATAATTATAATATTTCACGAATATGTATTATTTTTTGATTCATAATTAATTATGAAAAGTGAGAAATAAAAAATGGATAAATAAGAATCAAATTATAAAATAGGATCAAATAAATTGTAAATACACTCTTAAAATTCTACAAATTATGAATTTATCAATTTTTTTAAAATAAAAACTAAAAGTGAATATAAAAAATTTTAAGAACTAAAAAGTTGAAATTTTTTTATAAAGAATAAAATTTTATAGGGACTAAAATTTTATTTTAATTTTTTTATAAATAAAACCAAAAAGAAAATGAAATATGTCAAACATAATTAAATTAATGACGTAATTCTTAATTCTACTATCTTAATAACATCTTTACTAGACCTATGTACACACAAAAGTTGCCCTTTTAAGGGAAACTATTTCCTTCCTTTACATAATAATGTATATGTACCCTACATCAATAGTTGCATATATATATAATGTCCATATATATCATTGTAGTAGCACGAGCATTATTATGCAAAATACAAAAACAAAAGTTTAGAGAAAAATTCATAGACAGAGAGAGAAACTTCTTTGTAGAGATAAGATGAGATACACTTCATCCCTTAGAAGTCCAAAAAAAGAAGAACAAGAAGTACCAGAATCTATCACACCAAACTTTAACAAATCTTACACTCATGAAGATTTCTATCTTTTAGATGAACTAGAAGAGTACTTGAACATTGAGGAAGAACAACAAAAAATTTCACCACAAAATAGTAGTGGTGAGCTTCATTGGGATATCATGGAATGGGACGAATTTAACCGTGTTGGCGATGAAGCAGAATATAGTGAAGAGAAGAATATAAAGAGAGAAAACAATGATGAATTTGGTGAAGTGAATGATGAAAAGAGTGTGGCTTTGAAATTGAATTTGAATTATCAAGAGGTTTTGGATGCATGGTCTGACCGTGGATCTCTATGGGCTGATGGTTGTTCTTCATTGTCTACCAATAATTATGCTTCCTATGTTAGTACTCATTTATCCAATCTTCACTTTTTAATATATTATTTTCTAATGTATATGATTCATAGTTTTGCATTTTTTTATAATTAGCAACTCTTTTTCTCCTAAAAAATTGTAACTATTACTATATTAGTCTTCCTTAATATTTAAAATTAGTAGAAAAAGTTGAATTATAGAAGAAAAAAAATTAATGACTATTCTTACTAAACTCTTTGTTATTGTTGTAGAGTCATCAAATATAATGAATATTTTATTTGTTGATGTCAATTTGGTGGTGTGTTGACTTTTGCTGTTCTCTTTAACTTTTAGATTAATAGATTTTTTGTCATTTTAATTTAAATTTGTTTGATATGTTCGATTGTGTAATTCTATTTTTTAGTAGTTTCTTTTTTTTAATGGTTTTTAGAGACTAGTAGTAATAATAATAAAGAAATAGTTAGAAGTTAAGATTTATTGATAGTATATTTATTTTGGATAGAATTACCAAGATATTTATTTATTTGAACTCTCACTTGAAAATGAATTTGGTAGAATTGTTAGATTTTATTTGGATTCTCATTCACTTGCCTTGTAAATAAATTTTGTATAGATGGGAGAAGTACCAATATTGGAAGAAGAGAGAAGAAGAAGAGAAGCAAGTGTTCTTAGGTACAAAGAGAAACGTCAAAACAGATTGTTCTCAAAGAAGATAAGATACCAAGTTCGGAAATTAAACGCTGATAAAAGACCAAGAATCAAGGTCACTCACTTTTTGAATAATTTTTTTTTTTTTTTTGCAATAGCATGTTTATTTTGTTTTGTAATGAAAACATCTTTTTGTGATATTTTGGATGTAGGGTCGCTTTGTGAAGAGACACTAAGGTCACTCAAGAGAAAATATCTCAATTCCAAAATATCTAGGACCACTCTTCTAGATGTGCTTTTAATTGGTTTTAGTTCTAATATTCTTGTATTTATCTATTCAATTTTTTTATTTTGGTTTTTTTTGTTTGTTTTAATATTTCTTTTCCTACAGAATTTGAAAAGAATGAATTCCTAACAATATATATATACTCCTAATTTATTGATAAAATTCCTTCTGATTTTTAATTAAATGGAAAATATATTTTAGATTTTCAAGCTTGTGTCACCAATTATCTTTTCTCAGCAGTGGTTTTTCTATCTTTCTTGTTTGCTTCATTTATTTTTGGTCAAAAAAGTGTTGTCTATAATGTATCTCTAGTGATGGACTTAATCACAAGGTTCATTGGGTGGATATAATAATAGTCTCCCTCCAGTCACTATTACAATAATACAAACTACTTTTACAATTATTAATTAATATTATAAATTTCTTGTAAAATATAAATAAAATTTATTAAATTTTTTATTTTTAATGTCAAATGTTCAACTACCCACATTAAATATTTTTGAAATAAATAAAAAGTATATTATGAATAATAATATTAAATAATTTAAAATTAATTAACTTTTACTTATAATAATAATTAACATTCCAATCATTTTTTTTTACTTATGACATGGACCACGTAGTACCATCCATTTTCTTTTTCATTTTTTATCAAGTGGTTATGATTGAAAGGAGAGACCTTGTGTTTAGCAATTTAACAACTTCAAACTCCAAAAAACCATCAATATTCCAATTTGTTGGAGGCTCTTAGAGGACAAGCTCATTTTATATTGGGAGAGAGATGAATGTTACTCACTTAGATCAACCTATCATATGCTACAAGAGAAGATAAGATCCTAAATATTTGATGGCTTATAGTCAACCATTTGGAAAGTTTCAATTTCTACTTGTGTACAAAATTCCTTGGAGAATTGCTAAGTTCATTCTCCCTAAACCCTAATTAAGAAAGAAGAGAAAAATTAATTTTATTGAATATACTTTGATTAATTAATGAATGTTACAGAGAGAAGACTTGAAGTCCTATATACACAATCCGTCGGCATAACTTGTAACAAAAAAGATGTAAGATTATTGATAATTATTACTTTGACTTACTATCGATCTTTTTAAATTTTAACTGATCTACTTGCTAAAGATTTAGTCAAAAGAGTGAGTAAAAATAAGTATCTCTATAAGTCTTTTTTTTTTTTTGTTCTTGCAACTTTACTTGCCCTTAGAGCATCTCCAACGGTAATCAAATGAATTCGTTCGTCAACATATAGTCACATAACTTTCAGTTCTTGGTGAGTCCACGATTGGAGTTGTGTCACGCTGTCATCACGGTGTTCTCAATAAGGAACGGTACTTTCACAATTTAATAATAATAAAATTATAACTGTTACCTTTTTTTTATTAATAATAATAAATTTATAATAGTTAGTGGATCATATTTAATGAACTCATATTGAGTTCACCCTTGGAGTAAAAAGGGATAAGTTGCTCCAAGATGATGTGGCACAGTAAACCCCATCTAATAAATTCTATGTTGAGTTCAACGTTAGAGATGCTCTTAGATCCCTATACCAAAACTGAATTTCGTTGTGATCTCAATGTCGGATCATGTATCAACAACTGAAATCGTTTTTAATTAATTTTATTATTGTGAAATTTGAATTGTTTGATCTCAATTTAACTATCAAAAACAGTTTAATGTATGAAATTTTTCGGATCCACTAAAGTCACTTAAACTTTAGATTTACTTATTATGTTAAATTACACTTTTGATCATTTAATTTATTTTTAGTTTTCATTTTGATCCTTAAATATTGTTTATTTTATTTTGATCCCTTAATTTACAAACTTTAAGAATATTTGATCCCTCAAATTATTTTTATTTTATTTTAGTCATTTAAATTATAAACATTAAATATTTTAGTAATTTAAATTACAAAAATTAGTCATTTTAATCTTTTAAGTTACACAATTAAACACTATTAAAAAGACAAAAGTGTAAAATATTTATAATTTTGGAAATCAAAATATTTAATTTTCGTAATTCAAAGAACTTAAATAGAACAAAAATAATTTAAATGACCAAAATATATAGCGTTTGTAAATTAAATCTCAAAATAATTTAGCCTATTTATCACTAAGAAAAATAATAATTTCCTTTTTATAGAAAGAAATGTTAAAGAGTTATATTACCTTAATTTCCAAGATCAAACTTGGGACCAATTTTAAAACTACTTTCAATCTCACTCATAACTTTTGTTTTGAAAATCAAACATTTTCGTAGTTCTTACATAAAATAATTGGAGCCAGTTTTTTAACAAGTTTGTGACATGTCATTGAGTCATCAATCCAAAACAAAACAATTTTTAAATCATTTCCTCCATTGTTTTATACCGCACTTGTTTACTCACAACAATCCACAAACCACTAAACACACTCTACTAACCTATTTCTCCATCAATGAATTTCTCCGGCGAAGGCGGCGACATCTGCCACGTCGTGGCGATGCCGTTTCCGGGAAGAGGACACATCAATCCCATGCTAAGCTTATGTAAAATCCTAGCATCACGAAAACAAACCAATATTCTCATAACCTTTGTGGTAACCGAGGAGTGGCTCGGCTATATCGGCGCCGATCCCAAGCCGGAAGCCATCCGCTTCGCTACTATTCCTAACGTCATCCCATCGGATCGCGAGAAAGCAGCCGATTTTCTCGGTTTTTATGAAGCCGTCATGACGAAGTTGGAAGAGCCGTTTGAGCGGCTTCTTGATCGGCTTGAGCCGCCGGTTAATGTAATCATTGGCGACGTTGAGCTGAGATGGCCCGTTGATGTTGCTAATAGAAGGAATATTCTCGTGGCTGCGTTTTGGACTATGTCGGCGTCGTTTTACTCTTTGTTACATCACCTTGATGTCTTTTCACGACACCACAATTTAACCGTCGACAAGCTGGGTAATTTACTATTGCTTAATAACTTTACTTTGTAATTTTATTGTAAATTTAAATATGATTTTAGTTTATCAAATATAATTTTTTTTATATATTTTTTTTTAATTCAATTTCTTAAAATTAAAACACACCACGTAATTTAATAAATTGGCGTCAAAAACTAAAAATAATCACTTTGAAATGTATATTTAACGAAATCTAGATAAAAGAAAACTTGTAAGGATTAAAAAAAATAGTAATCATATTTAAACGTTTATTTTACTTTTGGTAAACTATTATTGTGTATGTGTTCAATATTAGTACTATTATTGTGTATGTGTTCAATACAAGCTATAGAGTTTCTAAATTTCGAACAATTTAATTTTGTGGGTACATCAAACAAGTAACAACATACTTCTATTAAAACAATAATATATAGTTGCTTCATTTTTGCTGTAGAACAATATTTGTGTCAAATCATGTTAGAACTATATAAAGCTTAAAAATTCATTGCCATTCTTTCTCTTGATAATTTTCAACACAAGATGTTAAACTACTTACATGCATAGATCAAGTATTACTAACAATCTAAAATAGCAAGAGAATGAATTTTAAATTTGAGATTTTGCAGGAAAAGTACTTAGCAATAAGTACTACTTCAATCTGATCTATGTTATTGTTTCTAAATGATGAATCAGATGAAAAAGTAGAGAACATCCTTGGAGTTTCTTCACTTTATATACAAGACATTCGAACCGTACTTCGCAAAACCGATGATCGAGCTTTGCAGCTTGCATTGGAATGCATTTTCAATGTGCAGAAAGCAAATTATCTTCTTCTAACAACAGTCCAAGAGTTAGAACCTGAAACAATTGATTCCCTTAAAGCTATATTGCCCTTTCAAGTCTATCCTATTGGCCCTGCAATACCTTATTTAGAACTTGAAGATAAAAATTCGCCGAAAACCGATCATAGCCATGACTATATATTAAAGTGGTTGGATTCTCAACCATCTGAATCTGTATTATACATTTCATTAGGTAGTTTCCTATCAGTGTCTAATGCTCAAATGGACGAAATTGTTGAAGCGTTAAACAATAGCGAAATTCGATACCTTTATATGGCTCGCGGGGAAACATCGAGGTTGAAAGATAAATGTGGAGATAAAGGTATGGTGATACCATGGTGTGATCAATTGAAGGTTTTGTCACATTCTTCTATAGGTGGATTTTGGAGTCACTGTGGATGGAATTCAACTCTGGAAGCTCTATTTTCTGGTGTACCAATGTTGACATTTCCTCTTTTTTTGGATCAATTTCCTAATAGTAGTCAAATTGTGGATGAATGGAAAAATGGGTGGAAGGTATCAAAGTTGGAGAGTGAAGTGATTCTTGCAAAAGAAGATATAGAAGAGTTAGTTAAAAGGTTTATGGATGTTGAAAGCCAAGAGGGAAAGAAAATTAGAGATAGAGCAAGAGACCTCAAATTTATGTGTCATAAAGCAATTGGTGAAGGTGGATCCTCCTATACTAACTTAGATGCATTTATCAGTGACATTTCATTTATCTCGCGGTGCCTCGAATAAGATTACACGCAATAATGAATATGTGGCAAATAAATAAGGAATGAATTAATGGGTGAATGATCAATTGCATGTAAGATTGTATTTAATAGATAAGTAATGTCATAAAATTGTAACTGAAATGCTATTTGAAATATATGAATTTGTACTTGTATATTCAGCAATTTGATCATATAAGCAAAATATAGTTTTCTGCGTTATGTGTAATTATTACTCATCAATGACGAATATTAGGGTTACTTTATTTTTTAGAAGGATTTAGTTTCATAATTTGCAAAGATAATGAATGATCTGAATGGCACAGTTTTGTTACTTAACATGCTCAACGGATGAAGTTATATGTAATTCCAATCAAAGTCATAAAATAAATTGAAACTGTAGTTGGATAAAGCTATTGATAGGACAAATTTCATTGTGGAATACAATCCATTTTTTTTCCCTTTTCTAGACATCCAGTGACATTGTTAAATATATGGAGTCCAAATTAATTTGATCTAATGGCTTAAAGCTCGTGGAACACTTTTAACTCGTTAGGTTCTGAGTTCAAATTCGGTACATAATATTGAACTTAAAATTTTTGACATTTGTCAATTGAACTATACCTTACATATTAAAATGGCTCCAACTTTTTCTTTTAATTTCAAAATATAAGATGGTGGATTTTTATATAGTGAACCCAAATTGAAGGTTAAGAGTACAAATGAGTAACATAATCAACAAAAAATAAATTAATTGTTAATAGTCTAATAATAACCCTATATTGACTATGACAAAGTCAAATATGTTGACTAATACCCTCCCTCAAACTGATGAACATATAGAAGTGAGTCTAAGTTAAGAAAGAAAATTATGAAATGGTTTGGGATCTAATGCTTTGGTGAACAAATTTGCAAGTTGAAGAGAAGATGAAACCTATAAAAGGTGAAATAGCTGTTGTTGAAGCTTTTCGCGGATAAGGTGATTGATTATTACAGTATAACAAAGTCGACTTGGTATATGGAACTTGAAGGCCATTGAGAAGATAAGTGAGCCATTGAATTTCACAATCGGTGGAGGCCATGGATCTATATTCAACTTCAGTCGAAGATTTTGAGATGATTGCTTTATTTGATTTCCATGAAACGAGCGAGTCACCTAAGAAGATGCAAAAACTTGAAATTAACTTGAGTGTATCCGGGAAACTGATAGAATAACCCAGATTGGAGACAATTTGAGGTACTGAAAAGCTTAGATAACAGCTTGATAATGTTGTGAATTAGGGGTGTCATGTACTAGCTTAGTTGTTGAATTGAAAACCTGATATTTGGACGAGTGTTGGTGTGGTAAATTAATTTGCCAACAAGTCTTCAAACGACAGTCGGGTAAGGGAGCAATTGGTGTGCATCCTTTGAAAACTTAATATTATTCTACATTGGTGTAGTTGCTGGTTTGAAAGTAAGAAGGCCAACTACATGTAAGATGTCTAAAGTGTATTTTCTTTGGGAGATATGCAAGCTAGCCTTGAAGCGAACTACTTCGAGACCCAAATACTATTTCAAGTGTCCTAAGTCTTTTATTTTGAATGATTTATGAAGAAATGCTTTGATGAATTGAATCTCTACAACATCATTACCTACATCATTACCTAAGTGAATAAGGAATTATCAAATGCAGATCGGTGATAACCTACCAAATGTAATGCAGAAGATAATTTCACAAACCACTGAAGACTAGTGTTTTAACCCATATAAATATTTTAAAAAATTTCATACATGAGGTAATTGCATGCAAATCTTTTCTTCTAAATTAAAATGTAAAAATACATTGTGGACATCTAATTGATGAAGTTGCCAATTTTGAGATGAAGCAATAGAGAGAAGTAATCTTACAGTAGTGAGTTTAGCGACTAGAGAATAAGTATAAAAAAAGTCTATACTTTCTATTTGAGTAAAACACTTTGCTACTAAACGGGCTTTATATCGTTCTAAGGTACCATCAACTTTATATTTTACCTTATATATCCATTTACATTCAATAGACTTATTACCATGGGAGAGATAAATTAAAACCCATGTTTTGTTCTGGTTGATGGCAACATGCTCATACTGCATTGCTGTAACCCAACAAGGGTGTTTACCACTCTGTTTGTAAGTAGTAGAGTCTTGAATTGAAGAAATTGCAGCAAGAAAAGTAAAATGTGCATGAGGTAAACTATTGTAAGATAAAATAGAAGAAATGGGGTATAAGGGGATGTGCATTGTATCTATAGCTGCAACATTACATTGAAAATTCTACAAGTAAGCAAGACGTTTTTTAGGTCTTGAAGACTTTCAGATTTGAGAAGGAATAAAATCAATTGAAGGACATGCACAAGTAGGAGCAAGGCTAGTATCAAATACAATGTCCATATTATTAGGGAAAAGAGAATGAGGAACATTAGAATATCCTACACAATGAGAATCATTGTTAAAATATGGGGTACATGATCATCAAAAGACAAAAAATTAGAATATGTTAAATCATAACACATCATATTAGTAGTAGATGAATGAATAGAATTATAAAGGAATATGTGTTCATAAAAGATAACATTCCTTGAAGTAAAATAATCACGGATATGCAAATCAAGTATAAAATAGCCTTTTGTACTAAGTTTAAATCTAAGGAAAATACATTTTCTAGTCTAAGGGTCTAGTTTGGTACGATGATTAAGTAAGGTACATGTAACAAACAAAAAACCAAAAACCTTGAAATAAATAAAAGTTGGTAGCATATGACAAAAAATTCAGAAGGAGTTTTAAATTGCAATGCATGGTTGATTAATATATTTATAATAAAAGTTGCATGGCACAAAGCAAAAAAACCATAATTTTTAGGAAGTTTTGAATGAAAAAGTAGAGATTTAGTTACATTTAACAAATGTCTATGCTTTCTCTCGACAATTGAATTTTTGTGTGGGGTCTCTACATAAAAAGTTTGATGCAAGATACCCAAATCAGAATAAAAATGAGGCATATTAAACTCAACACATTATCACTACGTATAATTTTAACTTTTGCAGAAAATTGATTGGAAATAAAATTTAAAAAGTGTTATAGTTTAGGCCTAGCTTTTGATTTGGACTGTATAAGAAAGATCCAAGTAAATCTTGTGTGATCATCAACTATTGTTAAAAAATATCTGCATCCATCAATTGGAATATCACAAATGAGTCCCTAAATATCAGTATAAATCAAATTAAAAGCATGTGAAGTTTGACTAAAACTTAATGGAAAATGAAGCATAGAAAATTTACCCAAATAACATTCTTTTCTATTGAAATGTAAAGAAAATGTTTACACATTTGAGTCGATATATAAATTGAGGGATGACCTAGTCTTAATACCATATCAAAATAATCAAATTCAAACTTAATACATGTCTACTACTAGAAATAAAATTGCCATCAAAGAAAACAAGTGAACATATAATAGGATGTTTGTTGAGAATATAAAGATAGTTATGATGCTCCAGAATCCCAATCATCTTCTAGGTATGTAAATTCTAAAGATTGCAAGAAAGTTTATAAAAAATTAATTGATAGTTTAAATCACTAATGAATTTGGAAATAGAAATTAAGTTGAATTGAAACTAAAGTATGTAAAGACATTGTTTAAAAACAAAGATTTATCAAATATAATAGAACCAAAAAAGTGTGCAAGGATCTTGTTTCCATTAGGGAACGTGATAGAAACATGTTTGATTTTTTCAACTTTGGAAAAACATTGAATGAAAGAAAAAATATGATCTGATGCACCAATGTCCAAAAATCAAATAGAACAATTATAAAAAATAGAATATGTATTGGAGACACTAAAAATCAAGTGGTTATTGGTCTCAGTAGATTGTTTCTGATTTGAAGAATTGGATGTAGTCTTGTGTTTGGATGAACGAAGTAGATTGATAAAGTAATTGTAATCTTCCTTTGAAATAGAATTGGATTTGTCTTTAGGATTGAAACTTGATGATGGAATAGACATAGTGTCATAGACTAAATGTGTAGTAGGATTAGAGTTTTTGTTATAACGATACCAAGGTGGGAATCATATTTGAAGTAGCAAGAATCCACTATATGGTTATTTTTGTGGCAATTTGTGCAGAACATTTGAGATCTTTGGTGACCACAGTCTCTACCACAACCAATTTGTTGTGGATTATGAATATTGGGATTTCCAAAATTATTGTCGAAAACAGTAATATCAAGGGGAGATGGATTGGGTGAGGTTTCTTGTTGACAAACCAAAGATTAAACTTTGTAAAAGAGGGTATTTTTTCTATAAGAAGAATTTGAGTGCGAACATTTGAAAAATTGTCATTCAATCCTTTGAAAAAACAAATTACATATTTGTGATCTTTGAAACTTCTAACTGCGGTGCTCAATTTGCATGTGCAGGGTAGATAATGAGCATTTGAAAGGTAAAAAAAGAAAGGAAGCATGAAAATAAACTAAATCGTTAATAGTATAATAACACCCCTAAATTGACTATAACGAAGTCAAATATGTTGACTAATAAATAGGTGCATAAAAAGAAGAAGATAAAATTCTCAAAATATATAAGACATGAATTCAAAAATTTATGAACTTAAATTCTCGTATGTTGAATCTAGAACACTAAAATAAAATTCACTAGATCTGATTAGAGTAGTCAATTTCACAAGTCCACTAATTATTGACTTCAGTCGAGGGGTCAAAAAATGAGTCGGAACCTTAAAAAAAAAAATTCAATAGAGGCCTAATAATAAGGGTTTAATATATGATTTTTAGGAAAAAGCTTGAAACTGAGACTTTATTGACAGCTCTATATATGACGTAGTTCCTACTATTGTAAGTTTTCATCCACATATTTTACTTTAGAAACTAAACATCTTATCCCTTGATCCAACATGAAGGATATATACACATTTTGATGTAGTCTATATATAGCATGTATATATACACCAGATATTTATTACTAAAAAAAAGACTAGAAATCCACTATTGTTATGTAGACAAAATCATAATGTTCGCCCTTTGTCTTTTTGAATATTCCAAAGTTCCAAAATTAATGTAGCTCTACAAAATATAAATTAGTAATGTCTAAACAAAATTAATCTTATACTAGTATAATTTACAATTTCATGGACAAAATTAGAAATTCACTCACACCAAAAAACAAGAATATAACACTCAAAGTTTCAATCTTTCAAACCTTTGTCTTCTCCCCAAAAATAGCAAAAACTTCAGAACAATTCATCTTCCAAAATTAAAATGGAACCACCACTAACCTCCCTCTGCCACGTGGTAGCCATGCCTTACCCTGCAAGAGGCCATATCAACCCCATGATGAACCTATGCAAGCTCCTTGTTTCCAAAAACAACAACATCATAGTAACCTTTGTTGTCACTGAAGAATGGTTAAGCTTCATCTCCCCCGACCCTAAACCCGACAACATTTGCTTCCGTTCGATCTCCAACGTTGTTCCCTCGGAACTCACTCGCGGTCGGGACCACCCTGCTTTCGTGGACGATGTCATGACAAAGATGGAAGAACACTTTGAGAAGCTACTTGACCTCATTGAACAGCCTCCTTCAATTATTGTATATGATACTATGTTGTATTGGGTCGTTGTCGTTGGAAACCGGAGGAATATTCCGGTCGCATCCCTTTGGACAACGTCAGCTTTAATTTTCTCTGTTTTCCTACACCATCATCTTTTGGAACAAAATGGTCACTACCCCGTGAAATTTTCAGGTAATAGTATAAGTTTTTCAAATATTTTTAATATATAAATGTTTATTTGGTTTTTTAATTTAATTTCAAATAATATTTTATTTTATTTTTTTATTTAGTTTTTTATTTAATTTTAAGTAACAAGTTGATTTTTTATATTTTAAAATATCAACAATATTATCATTTATTTTAAAAAATTTATCAAAATCTTCTTACAAAACCAATAAAATTCAATACAATTTCAAGAAAATTCATATATTTATGAAATGCATAACTCAGATATTCAAATAAACTCATATATTCATCATATCCAACAACATCAAGTTCATCAAATAAAGAATGAAAATATGAGTTTATTTGAAGATTTGAGTTATGAATTTGATGAAATTTGCATTATATTGAATATGATAATTAATTTTATGAGTTTTGTTTGAAAATTTTAATGACTTTTTTGAATTTGTGTAAAAAAATAATAACATTGTTGATATTTTAAGACATAAATAATCAAATTGTTATTTAAAATGAAATAAAAGACTAAATCGAAAAAAAGAGAAGATAAAGGACCGAAGTATTACCTGAAATTAAGTTAAGAGATTGCAGGAGCAATTATGCCTATAATGTTAATTTATCTGATCTAATTTTTTTTCCCGATATATCATTTTAATTTATTTTTATTCCATTTCTTTTTTTTTTTAATAATCCATTTTTTTTTTATCAATATATTCCATTTTCAAAACTATATATCTATTTTGTCATGAAGTTGCCATTTACAAAGTAAACTTCTTATAGGAAACCCATGTTTTCTAAAGTAGCCATTTAGAAATCGTTTTTTGAAAATAGATTTTTTACATTCAAATTTTTTGGTTTAACTTAAAGACAAAAAAATATATATATAATTATATAATTCATTCATAAAAAATAACACAAATTTTACAAAAATTATATAGATTGATTAGAGCTTTCTGTAATATTTTGACAATATTTTTAAGGACCGAAGTATATTTTTTTTAATAATCCATTTTTTTTATCAATATATTCCATTTTCAAAACTATATATCTATTTTGTCATGAAGTTGCCATTTACAAAGTAAGCTTTCTATAGGAAACCCATGTTTTCTAAAGTAGCCATTTAGATATCGTTTTTTGAAAATAGATTTTTTACATTCAAATTTTTTTTGTTTAACTTAAAGACAAAAAAAAAATATAATTATATAATTCATTTATAAAAAACAACACAAATTTTACAAAAATTATATAGATTGATTAGAACTTTCTGTAATATTTTGACAATATTTTTAAGTATATTTTTAAGGACCGAAGTATATTTTTTTTTTAATAATCCATTTTTTTTTATCAATATATTCCATTTTCAAAACTATATATCTATTTTGTCATGAAGTTGCCATTTACAAAGTAAGCTTCCTATAGGAAACCATGTTTTCTAAAGTAGCCATTTAGAAATCGTTTTTTCAAAATAGATTTTTTACATTCAAATTTTTTTGTTTAACTTAAAGACAAAAAAAAAATATAATTATATAATTCATTCATAAAAAACAACACAAATTTTACAAAAATTATATAGATTGATTAGAGTTTTCTGTAATATTTTGACAATATTTTTAAGTATGACTAGTTAACTGACATAGTCCTCATCTCTTAGTTCAAATTATGTAAATCACTTGTCTTAGTTGATGGAACATAGTTGTAGAACAAATACAAGGGGACTCTTTTGCTAGTCATTCAAATAATACCCGCATTAAAACTAAAATGGATGTTAGAGAAAAAAGTGTCAAGAAAATGAATATTATGTCGGTTAACTGGTCATACTCGAAAATATTATCTAAATGTCACGGATAACACGAATCAATTTATGTGACTTTTGTAAAATTTGTATTGTTGTTTTTTTATGAATGAATTATATAATTATATTTTTTTCATTAAATTAAAAAAAAAATTGAACGTAAGAAATCACATTTGAAAACAGCGACTTCTATATTTAAAATAAACATAAAAAATAAAATTTACCCAACACTAAGTCGTCATTACAAGCCTGAATTTCTTATAGAAAGTCTCATTTGTAAATAATGACTTTCTACTATAGTAAAAAAGATGGTAGATTAACATATACTTTTGAAAAGAGAGTATATTGGTAAAAATAATTCAGAAATGGTTCATTTTTTTTTAAAAAAAAAAATCTGAGTATATGATTTTAGATTTTTTTTAAGAAAGAAATTGTACATGTCACAATTTTTTTGGTATTTAGTGTTTGATTACAAGGCTGATTTTTAATTAGTTACTCAATGAATTTGTCCATTTAGATATATATTTGCCAAAACGAAAAATAGCTAAATCACACATTGTTAATGTTAGTTACTAATTTTACATTCGATTCTTTAATTATCACTAAATAACATTTTTTATTTTTGTAATGAACAATACTAAAAACTTAAATTTATTATAACTGTTCTATTATTTGTCGTTAATAACATGTCGTCAATCTATTTATTTTTAGTATATTTAAAAATCTATTTTTAGTATAATTTTTTTTTTAATCTAATTGTGAAATTTGGTGATATTGATTTAATTTTGTATGTCTACTTGTACTTGATGATGCAAGATAGAAAATGGAGACAAACGTGTGGATTATATTCCTGGAATTTCCTCAACGCGCCTAGCTGATTTCCCTCTAAATGATGATAGTAGCAAAAGCAAGAGAATGATGCAAATGTCTTTGAAAGGTTTCAAATGGATTCACAAAGCACAATATCTTCTATTCACTTCAATATATGAGCTTGAACCTCAAGCTATTGATATCATAAAATCAAAATTGTCTTTACCAATTTACACTATTGGCCCTACCATACCTTACTTTAGCCTTAACAAAAAAAACAACCTTAAAACAAATGCTTATCACAGCTACATTGAGTGGCTAGATTCACAACCCAATGGTTCTGTTCTTTACATAGCACAAGGGAGTTTTTCCTCTGCCTCAAGTGCACAAATTGATGAAATTGCTATTGCTTTGTGTGAAAGCAATGTTAGATTTTTATGGGTAGCACGTAATGAAACTTCAAGGTTAAAAAAAATTTGTGGGCACATGGGCTTGGTTTTGGAATGGTGTGACCAATTGAGAGTGTTGTCACATTCTTCTATTGGTGGATTTTGGTCTCATTGTGGTTGGAATTCCATAAAGGAAAGTGTTCTAGCTGGGGTCCCTTTTTTGACTTTTCCAATTAATTTGGACCAGCCATTTAATAGTAAGATGATTGTAGAGGATTGGAAAGTTGGGTTGAGAGTGAAGGAAGATTTTAAGGGAGATATTTTGGTAAAGAAATGTGAAATTGTTAGGATGGTGTGTAAATTTATGGATTTGGATAGTGACTTTACAAGGGATATTAGGGAAACAAGTAGAAAGGTTAAAAATATATGTCTTGATGCAATTGGAAATGGTGGGTCAGCTGATACTGATTTGAATGCTTTCATTGCTGATATAGTGCATTTCACAAATGCTTAGAGGTCCACTTTCAGCACTGTAGTCATTTTGATTTCCACTTGTATGTTTGAATTTACACTGAGAATGATAAAATAACACTGAATTACCATATCTGATATCTTAAAATTTTAATAAAATTATGATGTCACTATCATTTTGTCAAACTCACTGCTCATTTAAATATACAATTGTGCGGTTAAATTTCAAAATTAAATTTCAGTTACCAACGTGGTGCTGAGTATAGAGGATTCAACTAGAGTTGGCTGCTAATTTTCTTTTTAGGTCATTTGATTGAGATACTCATGTTATATTTGGACTATGTAAGGCATTCATTCATATTCTTGTTTGGTTATTTATTGAAATTAAATAAATTATTCAAGTGCTGTAATGTATGTTTGAAAACATAATAATTCAATTTCTCTTCCTCTTTCACACTTTCTGTATAATATATTTAGTTTATAATTCTTAGTCTAAATATACTATTTTAATTACTTTCACATAAATAATGAAAGAATACCAAATAATTTCATCCAAAAAATAAAAGAATACCCCCAAGAAATAAGGATCATTTTGTCAAAATATCACACAAATATTTTGTACTCCTTCCGTTAATTTCTTCACATTCATAAATAAAAAGTTAATCATTAATATAATATATTAAAACAAAACTACAAATAATTATGTCATATAATTCAATAATATGATGTCACATTTGCTGAGTATGTTCATTCTTTATTATACTACTTTGTTTATATAACTATGATTAAAAAATAAATAATAAAAAATATAATTTTTATTATAAATTTGATTTAATTGTCAGCTATTTTTTAATAAAATGAATATTTTCAATATATACTTTTTTTCTTTTTAAATTTCCGGTTATATATTATATTCTTTCAATATAAAAAAAAATTATCTATAAAAATTATTCATAAAAACATAGACAATCATTCTAAAATATTTGGTTTATAGATTTGATGAACCATAAATTCGAGTATAGTTTTATTTGACAATAAAAGTAATCAAAATGTAGTCACATTTTATCATTGATAATATTATTTCATGTTTTTATCGTAACAAAAGTACTTTGAATTTCTTTATTATAAACAGTCTTAAAAAATGATACAATCAAAATATGTTTAAAAGAAACACATGACATAACTACTATAATTAAGAATTTGCTATTCAAAGTTTCACTAAAAATGAGCCATAATAAAAATAATGATCATATAAAAATCAATACTTACAAATATATATTTCAAATCAATGTTTACAAAATAAATATTCCACTTTTTTATAGGAAGAAAGTATTGTATAATAAATGATCGCATTCACATAATGTGACTTCAATGAAAAAAATTTTGTACTATTTCTACCCTGCGACTTTCTGAAGATAAAAAAAAATATTTAATATGTTATTTTTAAAGTAGAGTATTGTAAAAAAAATTAAAAAATATATATATAATTAAAAAAATATCCAAATTCCAAAATAGACCTACTATTTTGTGAATTAAACAAATTTAAAAATCAACAAATTTAAACGCATCGGATTTTACAAATTTGGATACACAAATTTGTAAGCATTAATCCGTAGTTTTTATAAATGAACAAACTCACCTAATTTTGTAAATATTTCAAAACTCACCTCTCTTACGTCGATTTTGTAAACATTTCAAAACAAATTTGTAAGTATTAATCCATAGTTTTTATATCAAAATTAAATTATAAAATAATTAACTATACATGTGTGGTCACATATATGATTCATCGTAACAGGTGGAATGTATAAACATAAATAACAAATAATAAAAATAAGAGTATTAATAATATATTTTTTAACAAACACATTAAAATACATTATTTTATTAATCAAAATTCATGAAAATTCTACCAAATTCTATAAATTTTATTTAATTTTGTTGAAATTATATTACTTTTTCTTATAAAATTAAAAACTCATATTACTTTTAATTAATAAAAAGTGCGGTTGACAAATATATATATATATATAAAATGTTGTTAGCGTGATTGTTCTTAACATTTTTATATATAAGTTTTTTCTTTTAGCAATATAGAATGGACAAAATAAGAAGCGGTGCAAAATTAATCGCGAAAAGAAAAAGAAGCTAAACAAAATTCATTTCATACACGTAAATAAATACTAGTCCATTGTCTTTCACTCTTCAAAATACTGAACAATATATCCATGGCGGCTCCAATATCAGCTCCACCAACAATCACCAGCCACGTGGTAGCTGTGCCATACCCAGGTCGTGGTCACGTGAACCCAATGATGAACCTAAGCAAGTTACTCGTATCCAACAACTCTAACATCCTCGTAACCTTCGTGGTAACCGAAGAATGGCTCAGCTTCATCGGCTCCGAATCTAAGCCGGACAATATCCGATTCGCGACTATCCCAAACGTTATTCCCTCCGAAGAGGGTCGAGCCAACGACTTCGTTAACTTCCTTGAAGCCGTTATGACAAAAATGGAAGACCCATTTGACCGGCTTCTCGATCGGCTTGAGTCACCACCTACGGTGATTATATACGACACTTACCTCTTTTGGGTTGTGCGCGT
>NC_021161.2:40430250-40446491 GCF_000331145.2 Cicer arietinum
CTGCGTCGTTTTGGCCTATGTCGGTGTCGTTTTTCCTTGTGCTTAAACACTATCATCTTCTGGAGCAAAATGGTCACTACCCGGTAAACGTTTCAGGTCAGTTACTTTTCAAATAACATGATTGATTAAAGAACTGACTTAAAACAACATTTTTCGCAGCATATTAATAAATTTTTGTTTGAACATGATGTTATGTTTTTGAGGAACAAGATAATCTTGAGTCAGAAAAAGGAAAAGGATAATATGAAATTTTATTTTTCAGTTGTTTTTATTTAGGAATAATAAAAATGGATTTAATAAAAAAAAATGAAGTATATGAGAAAGAAATAAAATAACACTTTTTATTAATTTTCTCACCTAAGAAACGTATTCTTTTGAAACCGGTTTCACATCACGTTTTTAGAATAAATATATATATCTTTAGTTATTATTATAGAGGCCTATTGGTGGACCAACACAATATACAGTTTCTCATGGGTGAGTGCTTACTATACTGTTTAAAAGTAGAAATTCTCTATCTTTTATTTTTTTAATTGAGATGATGACTTGACTAGTTGTATTTTAAGAGATACGTATTTATTTTTCTATAATTTATGAAACGGACAACAATAAACTGTCATTTTCATAAGACAACGTACTACATCATTGAAGTTTTGAACCACTGTCCACCTATCCAAAATTATCATGGTAGAATTTGTTTATTTTAGATTCATTATTTTTTAAACAAATAATTTCATTATAATGCAACTTTAAAAACCTTCATTCCAAATATATATAATTTCATTATTTTCTTGATTTTTGTACATAGTATGTCTCTTTTAGTTTAAATAATTATTTCCCGAAATTAATACAATGGTAAACACGATTTTTTAATTTTTTGTGTTGTTTCAATGGTTGCAATTGCAACAGAAGATGGTGACAAACGTGTGGATTACATTCCTGGAAATTCATCAATTCGTTTGGTAGATTTTCCACTTAACGATGCAAGCTGGCGTAGCCGTAGATTGTTACAATTAGCCTTGAATACCATACTATGGGTTAACAAAGCACAATATTTATTATTCCCTTCCATATATGAGCTTGAGCCTCAAGCAGTTGATTTTTTAAGAAAAGAACTATCTATACCAATGTATACAATTGGCCCTACCATACCTTATTTTGGTAACAACCATGTTAACCATGATTATATAAATTGGCTAGATAGTCAACCCTTTGACTCTGTTCTATATGTCTCACAAGGGAGTTTTCTTTCGGTTTCAAGTGAACAAATCGATGAAATTGCAAATGGGTTGCGTGATAGTGGTGTGAGTTTCTTGTGGGTAATGCGTGGTGAGGGTTCAAAAATGAAAAAGATTTGTGGGGATAAAGGGTTAGTTTTGCCATGGTGTGACCAATTGAGAGTATTGATGCATAGTGCTATAGGGGGTTTTTGGTCACATTGTGGTTGGAATTCAACTAGAGAAGGTTTGTTTTGTGGTGTGCCTTTTCTTACATTTCCAATAATGATGGACCAACCTTTGAATAGTAAGTATATAGTAGAGGATTGGAAAGTTGGGTGGAGGGTGGAAAAGGAGGTTAAAGAGGATGTTTTGATAACAAGAGATGAAATTGCTAGGCTTGTTAGAAGGTTTATGGATTTGGATTGTGATGAAAGGAAGGATATGAGGAAAAGAGCAAGAGATCTTCAACAAATATGCCAAAGTGCAATTGCAAGTGGAGGGTCATCTGAAAATAATATGAAAGACTTTTTAGGTCATATATTACACGGAGACAAACCATAGAGAAATATTTATTGTTTCATTTTAATTTACTTTGTTGTAGCATCTTCTCTAATGCTAAGTCATCAAATTTCTTGCCTTTCCAATAATGATCTTCAAAATTTAGAGTTCAAACTCACAATGTTTTATGTGTTTGGTACCAAAATATTATATATAGAAAGTAAAATTTGATTTTGAATTTTATGAAATATGCAATCTATACATTTACATTGTCATCTGTTTGATTGAGATTAGATAATTCAGATTTTAAATTCGATTTTTTAGTTTATTTAAAAATAAAAACTCATATTGAAATATAAATTAACCGACTTGACCCAACGGTAACACACATAATAACTTCATTAGTTTGTAGTTTTAGGATTGCACATATTCAATATCGTGTGTTGTTCGAGGTAGGAATAACTTGTAGGTTGTGATGTAATGCGAACAAAAAAGGATAACCTTTGAAAGTCTTATGTAATGATAGTAATCTTAACGATCCTTACATTGTGTGGGACAACATTTCACATTAGATTAGTTGAAATTGAAAAGAACTTAATAATTTGTTTTATTTTTTTAGAAAAAACGCATTCTTTCATTTAAATTGGTAAAAATTACAACTACCCCAATCAACAATTCATTGTTAAAATAAAAAAGATACATCTATGAACAAATTCACAGTACCCAGATTAATAACATACAACGACATAATGTCCACAATTGTGATAAAACTTACAAATATGACAAATCAAAGTTTTTATAATACACATGCCTCAGAGTTGTAATATCGAATACGTTAAAATCATTGATTGAATTTGAGTATGTACTTAATCGAAGTTAATCTATCAATTTGAACCAAATGAACACCGCTACAAAACAAAAAATCAAACGCGCACTAAGACGGAAAAATTAAATATATGTGTAAAAAACACTTATTTAATTAAAAAGAGAATATAAAAAGTTAGATGGGTGATTTTAAACCCAAAAAATAGCTTTAATCTTCTAAATTAAATTAACTTAACAATTTGTTTGATACTATTTTCCCAACTCCATCTCTTATTACAGGATGTTTGTTATTTTCACATATATTAAAAAAATAGTATATTTAATATATTTAAATTATATATGAATGATCCTCAAATACTATTTGATAGATCAATCACTCAATTCATCGAAAAGTACGTTGGGCGAGAATTTCAATCACACTTATATAAGTTGGATCGTCTTGATTTAGATAGATTAATGGAGGAACGAATTAAAATGAAACGGAATTCCAACGCACTATAATAAAATTAAGTTACATCCATTCAACGTAGTTAAGTTTTATTTTTCTTTAAATTCCAAAATGTGGATTTGGAGACATCTCCATCGAATGCAGACATATATTTGGTTGGTTGTTCAAGAGCATATTCTAATCAACTTTTGGAGAAGCCAAATGAGGAGTGAGAATCTCTCCTCTTTGGTAACTATTCACGTGATTGTGTGCACGCCCTAACGACAAAGTTATAGTAAAAATTAAATTAAATTATATTTGTGGTCCTTTAATTTAATTTTAAGTGACAATTTGATATTTTATGTTTTAAAATGTCAACAATGTTGTTCTTTTTTTTACAAAAATTCAAAAAAATCATCAAATTTTTCAAACAAAACCTGTAAAATTCATTATCATCTTTAATTAAATACAAATTTAATCAAATTCATAACTTAAATCATGAAATAAACTCATATTTTCATTCTTTATTTGATATTGTTGGAGATGAAAATATGAGTGTATTTGAATATTTGAGTTATGGATTTGAAAAAATTTGCATTGTATTGAAGATGATTATTAATTTTATGGATTTTGGTTGAAAATTTTGATGATTTTTTTGAATTTTTGTATAAAAAAGAATAATATTGTTGAAATTTTAAAACATAAAATATCAAATTGTCACTTAAAATTAAAATAAGGACCAACTCAAGAAAAAAAAAAGATAAAAAATTAAAACGTTACCTGAAATTAAATTAACAGACCACATATGTAATTTAAAATTACGAAGAGCTCAAATATAATTTTTTTTAAATTAATATATATTAAATTTAACCAAAACAAAAATCACAATTGTGTTAAAACTCATCAAAATGTTTAATCAATAATGAAATATATAAAATACAATTACTTACATAAAATATGTATTAAAGCAGCGATAAAGGAAATATAATAATAGTTATTTGATAAAGATGAGCTTGAAGATGTTTTAAAAAGCTAAATTTATCCATAATTAACTCCATACTAGCCTAATTAATAATGTCTCTTTCAATATAAACCACTAAAACATTTGTAAAAAGTAAAATACTAATAAATGTCTTTTTTAAGGAACCGAAAAAAAATATAACCCATCTCGAAAAATTTTAATTAGAGGAGACAAATTCATATACAATAAATATTTATGTAAAAAAAATACATTAATTCGTAAGTAATAAAATAGTAATAAATTTGGAGAGTACATAAACTAAAACATTTTATATTCACAGAATTGGATACACTTTAATATTTTCCAATTAAATTTTCGTATGTGTTTACATATTTTATACTATTATATAATTTTTTTTATGTGTTTCCAATTAAATTATAACATTTTTGTTTTCTTTTTTATTTTTAGTTTAATTATAATTTTAGTTCATCTATTTTATTAAAAATGAGTTTAGTCTTGTTATTATAAAATTGATTTTTTGGTTTTATATTAACTGATTCTTGAATTTTTTTTGTCTTCCACCATTTTTAATGGTATGACATTCTCATTAATGCGTGTCACTTAATTGTTGATAATAATTTTATTTATACATTAACATATTTAATTTTAAAATCTAAAATATTTAAAATTAGTTATTTTGTTTAAATTTTTTTAATAAATTAAAATTTTAAAGTATTTAAAATTTTATTTTAGATATTTCATTATGTTATTTTATTACATATTTTTATTTATTTAATATTTATATATTATAAAAATTCAAAATATTTATAAAAAATATTTAAAATGTATTTATTTTATCCAACAATAATTTAAATTTATTTTTTTTAATATTTTAAAATAAAAATAAATATAATAATAAAATTAATTAATATGATAATGACATATAAATTATTTTATCCAAATAAAAAATATCACGTTATTAATGAGAGTGTTTCATAATTAAAAAAATTCCAACAATTAATTAACAAAGAGACCAAAAAATTAATTTTAAAAATAAAAGAACTAAAATTTTATTTGTAGTAAAATAGAAGAATAAAAAATATATTTAAATATTTATTTTTATTAAATATTGTAACTCTTTGATTAGAACATGTGAAATAAGAGCTAGAGAAAAAATAAGCGAGAGAGTAAGAGTAACGAGAGAAATGGAAAAGGATTCTCTGACTTAGAGGCGGGAAAGGCACCCTACCTTTCACCCATTTTGTGCCATTGGATTAATCAGATGCTTCAGAAAGAGCCACGTGGCCTTATTATTTTTAAACTAAAAGCATCAGCCTTTTCCACTCTTTCTTCCTCAAGTTCACTTAGAACTCTTCATTTCCATGGCATCTTCATTCCCCCACACCTCTATCCACTGACCACCGTATGCCAAATTATTTTTGTAGAGCTATTTTAAGTTGTTATACTTGTTTTTTTTACTTTGAAGTTGTGATACCTGCAAACCAGAGCAATGCATGGTTCATTCATTATTCCATACTTTTTCTTTCATTTAATTATTTTATTAAATTTTTAGGTTACTTCATTTGGAAAGTTTGATCAAATATGTCATCTTCAAATGTTGATTGGAAGCCACGGGTTGGTATGAAATTTGATAATATAGATGTGGCTTATCAATTTTGGCTTACATACAGTGTCCATGCTGGTTTTGGAGTTAGAAAACGTTATGCGAACAAGAATAAAGACGACACTATATCATCTTGTAGGTTTGTTTGTTCCAAGGAAGGGGTACGAAAGATAGACAAGAGAGATGTTTTTGTTAACATCCATAGAGCCGAGACTAGAACGGATTGCAAAGCAAGAATTTCACTTGTATGCAAAAATGGAAATTTTGTCATCCATGAATTTGTAGAGGATCATAACCATCCTCTACAACTTCCAGAGACAACACACATGCTTGCATCACATAGGAAGATAACTGAAGTCCAAGCATATGAGATTGATTTGGCTGATGATTCTGGATTAAGGCAAAAGTCAACATTTCAACTTATGAGCACACATGCAGGAAACAGAGCAAATCTTGGATTTACACGGTTGGATGTGAAAAATTACCTCAGTGCAAGAAGACAAAGAAGTATGATGTACGGAGATGTTGGTTGTCTTTCACAATATTTTCAACGACAATTGTTGGAAAATCCGTCTTTTTTTCACGCATACCAAATGGATATAGAAGAACAAATCACAAATGTGTTTTGGTGTGATGCAAATATGGTGTTGGATTACGGGTATTTTGGTGACGTTGTGTCATTGGACACTACATATTGTACCAATCATGTTAATAGACCGCTTGCTTTGTTTTCCGGTTTCAACCACTATAGGAGTTCAATCATTTTCGGTGTAGCACTATTGTATGATGAGACAATTGAGTCATTTAAGTGGTTGTTTGATACATTCTTACAAGCACACAACCATAAAAAACCAAAAACTGTTTTCACTGATCAAGATCAAGCAATGGCTAGGGCACTAGCTAAAGTCATGCCTGAAACTCACCATGGTTTATGCACATGGCACTTGTTGCAAAATGAAATTAAACACCTTGGGAACTTGATGAAGGGAGGAAGTTATCTTTTAAGAGATTTCAAGAAATGCATGTATGATATTGACGTTGAAGCAGATTTTGAGACTGCTTGGACAAACTTGATCAACCAATATGATGTTCATGAAAATAATTGGATCAAATCAGTTTATGCTATTAAAAAAAAATGGGCTGCTTGTTACATGAAGGAAGCGTTCACTCTTGGCATGCGGAGTACCCAACTCAGTGAAAGCTTGAATGCTCACTTCAAATCTGGTATGAAACCCAATGTGGATATTATACAATTTTTCAAGCACTTTGAACGAGTTGTTGAGGAGAAGAGAAGCAACGAGTTGAGTTATGAGTATGAGTCCTCACATAAGCTTGCAAGGTTAAGATACGAGTTGTCACCAATATTGATACAAATGAGATATGTGTACACGCACGTTGTATTTGAGTTGTTTCAAAACGAGTTTAAGTTATTCTTAGCTTTATCGATATTAGAGAGAAATGAGTCTCACTCTTTATGTGAATATGTCATAACTATGGTTAACCATGAAGGATTTTGGAGAGTGTCATTCGATCGTGCTTCAACCTCTATTACTTGTAGTTGTCGAAAGTTTGAGACATTTGGCATACTTTGTTCACATGTGTTGAAAGTGTTTGAAGCAAATGATGTGAAAGTCATTCCTGAGAAGTATATTTTAAGAAGGTGGACAAGAGAAGCTCGTTGTGGCATTGTGCACGATTTTAGGGGAAAAGAGGTTGAAGGAGATCCAAAGTTATCTCGAACACGGAAGTTTAGACAAGTTGTCTCTAAATTTATTAGAGTGGCGGCCGAGGCATCGCCTTGTGAAGAACACCTTAAGATTGTTGATAACTATGTAGATGTCATGTGTAAGAAAATAAAGGAATGTCGCTTACAAGTCATAGACAATGAAATTAATGAGAACCCGACATTTGTGAGTAATAATGTTATGCAACCAACGGGGTTCAAGAAACGGCCTAACTTAAAGAGACACATGCATAAGCGTCCTAAGAGTTTTATTGAAAAGAAAAAAGCTCCGTCTAGAAGGAAAAAAGCTCAGGTATATAAGTTAATATATGGATCAATTTTTTAATTTTACATGCATTATGCTTTGTTTTAATTTAAAAAATAATTTTAGGATAAACTTGGAGAAAGTCACATGCTCGACGAAGTATCTTGTTCAGCACCTCCAACTTATGAGCCCCCACAAACACAAAAGGATCAGTTCAGTTTCACAACATTGTTGATTGTAATTTTATTTGTGTTTTAAAATGGAGAATACTTTCTTTTAAATCTATCATAATGTTAATTAGTTTTTATTATTATGTAGGCACCCCTTGATGAGACAAACGTTCCAACATTATACTGATTGGGAGTGACTGATTGAGAGTGACTGATTGGGAGTGACTGATTAGGAGTAATACTTTTGATATATTAATGATGTTACTAGAGTTGTAAGCATTTAGTTCATAGTGATATGTTGCGTAAAGAATTAGAAGATGTACCACATATGTTCCATATCTATTTTGCTTTATATTGTGTATCCTGCATAATTTTGCTTTAATATTCATAGAATATCATTGTTGCGTTATTGTGTTTTTGTGCAAATCTATTTTGCTTTATATGAATCATTTAATTAATTTGACAAGAAAAATGTAGTGAAACAAAGATACTCAATTCATTATATTTAAAAATATTTTACAATAGAACAAGCGGTGTTGAATTCAGTATCAAATATATCCTATCTCTACTTTACAAAATTCCTATAATCAATCTTGAATTCTAAGTATCAAATTCTTTTGAGCAGTGTTGATGTCTTTTTGCTTGTGTTATCAACTCTTTGGATGAAGCCTTTTGTGGGCAGAATCTGCAATTGTGTATAAATTCAGAAACTCGGCAGCATGGTCCTCATGATCAATATGCAGTTGTGTATAACCTGGTATTTCCAAGAATCTGCAGTTGTGTATAAATTTTAATCACCCCAGATACAACCTATATTATACTACTTTTTAGCATCCAAGTTATGGGGATGATTAGAATGAGTACAACTTTTAACAACAAAATTGTCATTTCAAGTCTTAATGTAAACCAAAAATAATTTCATAGTGCAAAAAGTGACATTTATTAAAATATTAGGCACTTCAAATCACACGTCTCCACCCAAAATAAGAAAGAGAAAGAAAAAAAAACAGTTCTTTACTCTTTCTTCTTTGAAGATTTATTATTCCATATATATATGGACCAAAAAATGTGTATTAGTTTGGTCAAAACATTCTAATAACAAGTAAAAGGGTCCAACCTTTTAGAAATTGGCTTCTGACTAAACCCATACTCGTGTGTGAAACTAATTAGATCTTCCAATATGCCAATAATATTCCCATGAAATTGAATGTTACCCAACCAAATCTGGATATAGACACCCAAGTATTGATTCAAAGAATCATGTACAAAAGTCAGTATAACAGATATATATGTGAAAAATTAAATATATATATATATATATGAAATGAAAACTATTTAATGAAAGTTACTAATACCTTTTACCAATAAGGAGGATATGGGCTAATCCTTCTTGCATCAACACCACAGCTAGATCAGCACTTGCACCAGGATCTGCAAAATAAAAATGGAAGTTTGTTCAGCATATTAGAAATTTAACATTATTTACACCAGCAATCCTTTTAAAAGCCGACCAAAAATGAGGATTATGACTTCCAATTTGCTTACTAATTGCTTATGGACTTGAACTTTGCTTTCTGATGTTTGTCTTATTCCATGTGGAATAAGTCACACCTAGTCTCTAGCAGGACCATCAAATATCAAACATAATTCAGCTAAAGTAACTAGTAAATAATATAAAACTAGAGGATGATAGACATTCAAGACGTTTTAGTGCATTCAAAGCACTTACAAATACAACATAATCGAGGAGAACATATGGAAACAACCAACCACCTCATTGCCATTCTCATGTTATATTTTCAGTATTATTAATAAGAACAATACAAAAAGGTAAAATAGAGAAACAGATGTTGGTTACTTACTATAGGATGGCCTTGTGCAGTCTTAAGAAGAAATAGAGGAAGCTGCAAAAAAAATGAACTTTTTTTATAAATCCAAACAGAAAAAAGTAATCAAATGGTGAAAATTAACATACACTATAACAATAACTAACATATAACAATAACTATTCATATAAAAATTGAGGATTCATCACAAATCAAAATTTGAGAACCACAAACCCTAAAATTCAAATTTGGGAACTTTTAAATTATTACAATTTGTCATTCTTCAATGGATTTCCATAAAAACACTAAGCTGAAATTGAATAATTGAGAAATTGACCATACCTAGAAAATTGTTCTGTAAAGGAGATAGTGAAATCCCCCAAATTTTCTGTGTTCACCGAAACCAAATCAATAGGTGTTGATTCAGATGTGAAATTGGTATCTGGATCCGAAAAGCCACATACGGATTTCTGAATTTTTCGACACGGATTGGACGTTGCGAAGCCAAATTGGATCGATGCCATGGAAGCAAAGTGTTTAGAGCTTGCGTTTTTCTTCTTCTTGAACTTCTGTTTAGGCCACGAGACAATAGCGGCGCGCGGCGGCGGTCAGTGGACATAGGTGTGGGGGAATGAAGATGCCATGGAAATGAAAGGTTCTACGTGAACTTGATGAAGAAAGAGTGGAAAAGGCTGATGCTTTTAGTTTAAAAATAATAAGGCCACGTGGCTCTTTCTTAAGCATCTGATTAATCCAATGACACAAAATGAGTGAAAGGTAGGGTGCCTTTCCCGCCTCTAAGTCAGACAAATTCATATACAATAAATATTTATGTAAAAAAAATACATTAATTCGTAAGTAATAAAATAGTAATAAATTTGGAGAGTACATAAACTAAAACATTTTATACTCACAGAATTGGATACACTTTAATATTTTCCAATTAAATTTTCGTATGTGTTTACATATTTTATACTATTATATAATTTTTTTTATGTGTTTCCAATTAAATTATAACATTTTTGTTTTCTTTTTTATTTTTAGTTTAATTATAATTTTAGTTCATCTATTTTATTAAAAATGAGTTTAATCTTGTTATTATAAAATTGATTTTTTGGTTTTATATTAACTGATTCTTGAATTTTTTTTGTCTTCCACCATTTTTAATGGTATGACATTCTCGTTAATGCGTGACACTTAATTGTTGATAATAATTTTATTTATATATTAACATATTTAATTTTAAAATCTAAAATATTTAAAATTAGTTATTTTGTTTAAATTTTTTTAATAAATTAAAATTTTAAAGTATTTAAAATTTTATTTTAGATATTTCATTATGTTATTTTATTACATATTTTTATTTATTTAATATTTATATATTATAAAAATTCAAAATATTTATAAAAAATATTTAAAATTTATTTATTTTATCCAACAATAATTTAATTTTTTTTTAATATTTTAAAATAAAAAAAATATAATAATAAAATTAATTAATATGATAATGACATATAAATTATTTTATCCAAATAAAAAATATCACATTATTAATGAGAGTGTTTCATAATTAAAAAATTCCAACAATTAATTAACAAAGAGACCAAAAAATTAATTTTAAAAATAAAAGAACTAAAATTTTATTTTTAGTAAAATAGAAGAATAAAAAATATATTTAAATCTTTATTTTAAAATATTGTAACTCTTTGATTAGAACATGTGAAATAAGAGCTAGAGAAAAAATAAGCGAAAAAATAAGCGAGAGAGTAAGAGTAACGAGAGAAATGCTACACTTCTTCTAGAGAAAGAGACGAAAGACTAAATTAGAGCGAAACCAACACTTTTCTTATTCTCCCCAATTATGACCACACACTCTACACCTTTTTCATAATATATAATGTAATTCTTTTTAATTTGCGTTATAATTTGCACTTGTTTTGTATATAATTTTTTTTACATTTTCTATTATTTTGAAATTAATTGACTAGTATATTATATAATGTATTTCTTTTATTATTTGCATTGCAATCTGCACTAGTTTTGAGCGTAATTTTTTTAACGATGTCTCTTGTTTTGTAATAATTATTAATTGAGTAATTTAATTACTTGAATAGTTTGTATAAATCACTTTAAATAAATAAATATATCATATTAAAATAATGTAATTAATTATTTAATTTTGTAAAAAAGTTAAAATTAAATATATAATATTTTTGTCTTTTCATAAATTACATACATTTTTTCTCTTCTATTTCTCTCTTTTTTTTTCTTTTATACCAAATAATACTAAATCTTTCTTATTTTTACCTCTTTCTCTCTTCTTATATTATCTCTCATATGTTTATCTCTTCTAAGTTTCTTCCTAGAACCGATCTCCCCCTAAAAGTATACGTTAACTTCACCTTAAAAAAATCATCAATATTCATTTAGTTGTGACTTGCGAGAGAGTAAGACGAGGGGATGCACACTTACTCCTGTAATCGAGAGTCTCAGTGGAGTACGGGTATAGCAACACCTCTCGGTTGATTTCTTTTATGTTTTTGGTTCTTGTGCAGAAATTTTAAAAACTAAAGCTATAACAATATTTTATAATTCTAATATTATAATAATATTGACTAAGGGATCTTATCTGTTGAAGTTGATAATGGACTAATAAATTTGGTGTTTTTGTTATATCTTCTTAGTTGAATCAGTAAAATTACTCGGGGTAATTGGATATATATTTTTAAAAGTAGTTAAACATAAAAATAGAAAAACATTAACATATATTTCTAGGACACTTATCAAGTAATTAAATTTATAAATTTGGTATTGAAAACTGTGTATTTTTATTTTTTCAAAATATAATTACTATTTGTGGAATCTTTAATATATATAATAGGAGCACATATGCTATTATATATGTTACATAATTACTATTTTGTGATATCTTTAATATATGTATAAGAGCACATCAAATGATTAAATATATAAATTTGGTATTAAAAATCATGTATTTTTATTTTTTTTAAGATATAATTACTATTTTTAGAATCTTTAATATATGTCATAAGAGCACATATACTAATTACTATTTGCGAAATCTTTAATATATGTTATAAGAGCACATATGCTATATATTAGCATGATCCATAAAATAAATAAAAAATCTTTTTTGGGATAGTAAGGGCTACCTCATTGGTAAACAACCCTTTGCTCCTGCCCACGACACTGAAGAATGGATACTATTGTACCTTCAAGTTGTTACTAATTTCTTCTCTTTTAATTAGATTTTTAAGAATCTAAATCAAATTGAGATGGAAGTCCATATTAAGAGTTGGAGGATATCTTTCATGACGACTTATTACACTTGTAGAACTAAAGAAATAAAACTATTTTTGAGGCAGATTTGAAACCACCTCATAACCCGGTGGCGACAATCTATAATTTCACTAGAGAGATAGATTGTTGCATTTTTCGAATTCTCCGTCACAACCCACAAAGCAATGACACAATCTATATTGGCTAGAAAAAACCTCTTGATGGTTGGGTAAAGTTTAATAGTGATCGCGCATGCAAGAGCAATGAATGTAAGTCATGAGCTTCCCTGATCATGTTTTTGATTTAATTCTCAAACACACAGTACATATGAAATATCTGATTGATCTAATGTTTTGAATTGAGAAATATTTCAGGCAAACAAGAAGACACCACACACTTGGAACAATAGCTTGCAACTCAAGGAATCAACCAAAGTTGGAGGATGCACTTGAGAAAGACGCAAAAATGTATAGTGTTATTAGGTGTCATAGTAATAAGTTTAGTAGACTAATCACTATGGTCTCACACTTAAGCCTTTGCCAATGAATATCAATCAATCAACAAATAAAGCAATTGATGAATCGATTGATAAATCGATTGTCTGACTCAGAACAAGTGTTTTCACTAAACAAATCGATTGGGCAATCGATTGGTTAAATGTTTTTGGTGAAACCTGAGTTCTGGGATAACTCTAATCGATTGGACAATCTATTGAGCAATCGATTTAGGAAGTCACAGAAACAACCAGTTATGGAATCAATCGATTGTGACCAAGTTTTAAAATCAGAAATAAAGCTTTGTGATGCAACAAATCGATTGGGACATCAATTGATTTAATTTTCTTAAACTCCAAGTTTTAAGCAATCGATTAGGCAATCGACTGCAGATAATCATTCATCAGAACAAACTTTGATTAAATCGATTGGCAAATAGATTTTGTCAAAATAGTTGAGGTTCTGTAACAAGCACAATCGATTGGCACATCGATTGACGTTTATGCCTGAGCCACTTTGATCAGACACAAGCGATTGGAAAATCGATTGATGCAAAAGTCTGACTCACTGTGATCAGCACAATCGATTGACGAATCGATTGAAGCTCATTTTTAAGTTACAGAAAGGTTTCAGCTCATTGCCAAATCGATTATGATTGTGATTGTGAAATCGACCGAGAAATCGATTGTTTTGATCTTGTTTTTGGAACAAAACATCTATAATTGATTACTCAATCGATTTGGAGAAAATCATAGTTTCAGCTCTGATTGATGTATTAAAAGAATCGATTGGCAAATCGATTCATGCTTATATATTCAAGATTCAAGAAAAACAAGACCTGCGAAAATCGATTAAAGCCTTTTGTGGGCAGAATCTGCAATTGTGTATAAATTCAGAAACTCGGCAGCATGGTCCTCATGATCAATATGCAGTTGTGTATAACCTGGTATTTCCAAGAATCTGCAGTTGTGTATAAATTCAGAATCTGCAGTTGTGTATAACCTGGTCTTTCCAAGAATCTGCAGTTGTGTATAAATTCAGAATCTGCAGTTGTGTATAACCTGGTCTTTCCAAGAATCTGCAGTTGTGTATAAATTCAGAATCTGCAGTTGTGTATAACCTGGTCTTTCTAAGAACTTTCACAACTTTTGAAAATCTTTGACACAACTTTTGGAAAACTTTTCACAACCTTTTCACAACTTTGAGAGAAAAGTTTTACAACCACACAAACATTCATTGCCCAAATACCTTTTGTGTGAGAACCAATATAGTGATTGAGTCAAATTCATGATACTTCTTTAGTTCTTTGTAAAATACAATTCTTTGTAACTGAAGGTTTAGAAAATCCAGTTTGGAAACTGGTGGCTATCTTCGTTGTTGAGAGGACTCATCAAGAAGAAGTTTTACTGTGATCTTGGAAGAGTTTGTAGAAGAACTCTGGGATACAGTGATCGCCGAATAGAATAGAGAGAGAGTTTTAAGATTGATAGGTCGGGAGCGCTGGAACATCTGTAAAACACTCTAAGATTCTATTGAAAAAGGCCGAAATCGTTTTATTTCGGGACTTGACGTAGGTCGTTTGATAGACGACTGAACCAGTATAAAATCTTGGTGCAATCTCTCTATCCCTTATCTCTTTACTTTTCATGTTCATCTTGTATGCGATCTAATATTTCCGCTGTGTACTTTGTGTATGAATCTTGCATAGTTAATATAGGAATTAAAATTGAACACGTTGGATTTGATCTTAATTCTCTTATTCTTAATCAAAAGAAGTCATATTTTTCCAACAATTGGCATCAAGAGCCTAACTTTTTTAGGGAAAAACTCATAAAAGAACATGACTTCTTTAGATTTCCTTGGAGAAAGGGCATCTCTAACCAGACCCATTGCCTTTAATGATACATCATACATGTACTGGAAAGAGAGGATGCTCATCTTTCTAGAAGCATGTGGGCTGGACATCTTAGAGGCAGTGGAGAATGGTCCCTACGTGCCTAAACTTGCAGGCACTGAGGGATCATCCATCATCATCAAACCAAGATCTGATTGGTCTGATGATGACAAAAAGAAAGTTGGTTATAATGCTAAGGCCAAGAATATTATAACATATGCTTTGAGTGCAGAAGAATTCTTCAGAGAATTCTTTAGGGTGTCAAACTGCAAGTCTGCAAAGGAAATGTGGGATACTCTTCAGGAAACACATGAAGGCACCACAGATGTCAAAAGGGCCAGAACAAATACTCTCATGCATGAGTATGAATTGTTCAACATGAAGAAGGATGAATCAATCAGTGACCTGCAGACAAGGTTCACAGACATCATCAACAATCTTCATGCCCTAGGAAAAGTTGTAGACAATGAGCAGCAAATAGGAAAAGTAATGAGGTGCTTGACAAGAGAATGGCAACCCAAAATCACTGCCATTGCTGAATCAAAGGACCTGGCAAACATGACTATTGCAACATTATTTGGAAAGCTCAAGACATGAGATGGAATTGCACAAATTGAATGAGTCAGAACAATCTACCAGGAAAAGCAAAGGACTTTCACTGAAGGCTCAGACTCACAAAGCAAAATCTGAACCAGATACTGATGATTCAGAAAGTGAATCTGATGAAGAGCCTGAGATAGGTATGTTGGTCAGAAAATTCAAGAAATTTCTGAAAAAGAAAGGAAGCCAGTCAAGAAAACCACAGAATTCAAAGACTAAAGGCTTCAGCAAAAGTGATACCAATGATAGCAAAATCATAACTTGCTATGAATGTGGTAAAACAGGCCACATCAGATCTGAGTGTTATAAACTGCAGAAAAAAAACAAGCCTGTAAAGACCAAAGGAAAGGATCAACAACCTTCAACAAAGAGAGCTTACATTGCCTGGAACGACAATGATGAAGATTCATCTGA
>NC_021161.2:40446531-40446733 GCF_000331145.2 Cicer arietinum
TTGTAGACAATGAGCAACAAATAGGAAAAGTAATGAGGTGCTTGACAAGAGAATGGCAACCCAAAATCACTGCCATTGCTGAATCAAAGGACCTGGCAAACATGACTATTGCAACATTATTTGGAAAGCTCAGGGAACATGAGATGGAATTGCACAGATTGAATGAGTCAGAACAATCTACCAGGAAAAGCAAAGGACTTTC
>NC_021161.2:40446928-40448004 GCF_000331145.2 Cicer arietinum
AGTGATACCAATGATAGCAAAGTCATAACTTGCTATGAATATGGTAAAACAGGCCACATCAGATCTGAGTGTTATAAACTGCAAAACAAAAACAAGCCTGTGAAGACTAAAGGAAAGGATCAACAACCTTCAACAAAGAAAGCTTACATTGCCTGGAACGACAATGATGAAGATTCATCTGATGATTCTGAAGATGAAGAAGCTAACTTGTGTCTCATGGCAAATACTGACTCAGAATCTGACAGTGAAGTAAGTACAACCTCTAATCCATCCTACGATGAACTGCATGAGGCCTTTAATGAATTGCATGCTGAATATGTTAGTGTACTTAAACAATTGATTAGTACTAAGAAAATGCTAGAAGAGAAATGCATGATGTATGATGAGATTAATTTGAAACATATGTCTCTTAAAGACATAAATGAAGATTTGAAAAAAGAAGCATGTGCATTGAAATGTGACTTGGATAAGTTTAACAATAGTAGAAATAACTTAGATATGCTTCTTAGAAATCAAAGAAATCTGAATGTTAGATCTGGACTTGGATACAAACAAAATAGGAAGGTTAACAGAAATCAGAAATTTGGTAGTTCAAATCTAGATTCATCCTCTGCTGTTGTATGCCATTTCTGTTGTAAAAAAGGCCATAAAATTTTTAATTGCAAACAAAGAAAACTGGCCAACAGAGGATGGAAATAGATTTGGAAAGTTAAGTCACAAGTATTTGAATCTAACCCCCCAGGACCCAATTTGAATTGGATACCTAAATCCAAAACTTGAATCATTTTTGCAGGTATGATTGGCATCCAGGAATCAAATATGGTATTTGGACAGTGGATGCTCCAAGCATATGACTGGAGACAAGTCAATGTTCTTGTCTCTGAACTTAAAGGAAGGAAACTTTGTCAAATATGGTGACAATAACAAAGGGAAAATCCTAAGCTTTGGAGACATCGGAAACAAATCATCTACAGTAATTAAAAATGTTCTGTATGTCAAGGATCTAAAGCACAACTTGTTAAGTATCAGCCAGCTGTGTGACAAGGGATTCCAGGTACATTTCACTTCTATGTGTT
>NC_021161.2:40448054-40450872 GCF_000331145.2 Cicer arietinum
TAGGTCTCCCAAATAGGAAGTTTTCTAAGGATAGGTTATGTGACTCCTGTGAGAGGAGTAAGCTAGTTAAGTCTTCTTTCCCCCCCTATAGACTTAGTTCAAACCAGTAGAGTCTTAGAGTTGGTACACATGGACTTATTTGGTCCATCTCAGGTTAGAAGTTTTGGAGGGAACCTATATGGGTATGTGCTGGTAGATGATTACACTAGGTTCACATGGACATATTTACTGACTCACAAGAGTGAGGCATTCTCAACTTTTAAGAAATTTGCTACTTTGGTTCAAAATGAGAATAACCAGAAAATCATATCCATTAAAAGTGATCATGGAGGTGAATTCCAAAAGGATTCAAGGTACATTTTACCTCTATGAGTTGCACACTAGAGCCTAAGGAAGTTAAAGGTATGAAATTGACAAGTAAAAGAGTTAACAATATTTACATGATAGACTTTGATTCCTTACCTGCAAATGATATATGTTGCTTATTATCTAATGCTGATGAGAACTGGCTGTGGCATAAGAGAGTGGCCCATATTCATATGGACCACTTGAATAGACTAGTTAGAAAGCAGTTAGTCATAGGTCTCCCAAATAGGAAGTTTTCTAAGGATAGGTTATGTGACTCTTGTGAGAGGAGTAAGCTAGTTAAGTCTTCTTTCCCCCTATAGACTTAGTTCAAACCAGTAGGGTCTTACAGTTGGTACACATGGACTTGTTTGGTCCATCTCAGGTTAGAAGCTTTGGTGGGAACCTATATGGGTATGTGCTGGTAGATGATTACACTAGGTTCACATGGACATGTTTACTGACTCACAAGAGTGAGGCATTCTCAACTTTTAAGAAATTTGCTACTTAGGTAAAGATAAGAAGGGTAAACCTGTAGATGTGACTGTGTTTAGAAGCTTGATAGGATCCTTACTTTACCTAACAGCTAGTAGACCAGATATCATGTTTAGGGTGTGCATGTGTGCTAGATACCAAGCCAATCCAAAGGAATCTCACCTTAGTGCAGTTAAGAGGGTTTTTAGATATCTCATAGGAAACAATGGTAAAGAACATCTAGGTAAGTTTGATCCTAAGGCAGATGAGGGTATGTTTCTAGGTTATTCCCAGTTTAGTAAAGCTTATAGAATCTACAATAAAAGAACCAAAACTATAGAGGAGTCAGTTCATGTAAAGTTTGATGAATTGTTTGCTGAAAACTTGAACAAAACTCCGTCTATAGTTGGTAACTCATTGGATGATATTGTAGAGTCTGAACCAATAGAACCTAGTGAACCTGTACCTCCAACCATCCTTGACTGTGTAGAACCTATTAGGGGTGCTATTAATATCACTAAGAACCCTGTCATGCATTCTAGGACTAAGCACATAGAGATTAGGCATCACTTAATTAGAGACCAATATCAACAGGGCAAGATTAAGTTGGAATATGTCAATACAACTGAGCAGTTGGCTAACATTTTCACCAAGGCCTTGCCCAAGAACAGTTTCTTCTTTATAAGAATGAAACTTGACATTATTGATCTCAATGAAATCTGATCCATAGGCAACAATCGATTGCTACATCGATTATCTTGTGGCCAGATAGGAAAAATGCATTACCTAATCGATTGTATAATCGATTTATGATGCATAGTGTTTTAAATTTGATAATTTGGAAACACGATAATCGATTTGTTTGGCACTTAATGATTATTTCTCTATGTCACTATCACTGGAATCGATTTTGTAATCGATTGATCACATCTCATAAGCCAGATTGCTGAAGTTTGCTTTACCTCAATCGATTGGTAAATTGATTATATATTTGGAAAATTGTTTAAAGAATCGATTGGATAATCGATTGTTTGGTCAAGTCATCTACAAATTTGAGAAGTTTTTCAGACTCAAACCCGAGCATCGATTGGGAAATCGATTGGATCAACTTTATTTTGGACCTGAACTTATAACAATCGATTTGGGAATCGATGTTGCGTTTTGAAGATTTCTGAACATAGGAGGCAATCGATTTGGACATCGATTTAGTAAAGAAGGATAAGTTACACAATTGATTTGGAAATCGATTGACAATATGTCCGTTGAGAAAAATTATAGTCGTTGGAAGTGGGTGTAACGGATACTTTTTTGAACCACGTTAACCTAATCGATTGGGCAATCGATTTGGTAAACCTAGAAGTGAAACACAATCGATTGGGCAATCGATTTTGTACAATGCTATAAAAACCCCGGTAAACCCTAAATCGATTTCACAATCTATCTTCACACTCTGATCTCAGTTCATTCATCCAACTTCAAATTTCTCTGCATCTAATCCTCCTCAGTCATCAATCTTCAATCAACAAACTACCATGGCTCGAGTAAAACAAACAGCCAGGCGCCCATCATCATCATCAAAATCCATTTCACTGGACTCTTCTTCTACCTCAAGTGGAAGAACACTTTCACCTTCACCTCCTCCACCTCCCTCACCTCCAGCTAAACGTGTTTCGATTCCTACCCATAAAGTGTTGGCTAAGGATAAAGGCAAAGTTGTTGCCACCACTCAGGAACCAAGCAAGAAGAGGAAGGCTCCTCAGACAGAAAAATTAATGGGTGATGCTATATAGGGAGCCACCCAGAAAAAGAAGAAGCCTTCATCTCCACCAAAGAAGGTTCAACCTTCAAAGGATAAACAAGTGGAAGGCAAGTCTCTTCCTGATTCTTTTTTAAAGAGAAAAATCCAAGAAGCCAGAACATTGAATTTCACGTTTTTTGATACAAATGGTTTTACTTTTCAAAATCATTTGAGGTTTCATGGACTAGAAGATTTCCTCTC
>NC_021161.2:40450915-40452552 GCF_000331145.2 Cicer arietinum
TGAAGCATCTTCTGACATTATGACGAAGCTGCTGGAGTTCATGAAGATTCAAGTTGCCCACAACGAAAGAGCGGAAGCCTCTCTTCGAAAGCTCCAATCAACTTTGAACTCTGTGGTTCAAGATGTGGATGCTATTCAGGAGCACTTGGGGCTCAAAATGTCTTTTGAAGACATTGCTGAGATCGGACGACAATCAACCAAAGATCTAAACCAAGTCAACCTAGATGGATTTGATCCTCATGGGGAGAAGACACCTGCTGAGGTTAATACAACAATCTCTCCTTCTCCTGCTGGTGATAATGAGGATCAGCCCTAGATTCATTGTTTAGGTTTAGTGTCCTTGTTGTTTGTCATGCTCATGTACTACTCTTGATTTGCTGTCTTTGTAAATTTTTTTATGTATATATCTTTTGTTTTGTTTAATCAATTCTCTTGTAAAATTTTTTCTTTTTGTTTAAATGACAAAATGGGGAGTTTGATTTAACTTGCGATTATTTACTCTGATATTTTACATGCTGATCATATAATGCTCTGATGTCTGGATATATGCTCTGATATATGTATATGTTATACTGAGGCCATATGATCTGATATGCTACATATGCTCTAATATGCTAATTTGTGATATGATGTAATTCTACTCTGATACAATGCATATTACTCTGATACAATGTATTCTGATACACAACATTGTACCCTGTTTGCTCTTTGATATTTTTTTGGTACTGATGTTGTTGAAATGTATCATACATTCCAAAACTCAGGGGGAGATTTTAAAATAATCTCAATGTTAATACTGTGTATTTGTCATTAAATAAAAAAGGGGGAGTTTGTAAGTCATGAGCTTCCCTGATCATGTTTTTGATTTAATTCTCAAACACACAGTACATATGAATATCTGATTGATCTAATGTTTTGAATTGAGAAATATTTCAGGCAAACAAGAAGACGCCACACACTTGGAACAATAGCTTGCAACTCAAGGAATCAACCAAAGTTGGAGGATGCACTTGAGAAAGACGCAAAAATGTATAGTGTTATTAGGTGTCATAGTAATAAGTTTAGTAGACTAATCACTATGGTCTCACACTTAAGCCTTTGCCAATGAATATCAATCAATCAACAAATAAAGCAATTGATGAATCGATTGATAAATCGATTGTCTGACTCAGAACAAGTGTTTTCACTAAACAAATCGATTGGGCAATCGATTGGTTAAATGTTTTTGGTGAAACCTGAGTTCTGGGATAACTCTAATCAATCGAACAATCTATTGAGCAATCCATTAAGCAATCGATTTAGCAAGTCACAGAAACAACCAGTTATGGAATCAATCGATTGACAAATCGATTGTGACCAAGTTTTAAAATCAGAAATAAAGCTCTGTGATGCAACAAATTGATTGGGACATCAATTGATTTAATTTTCTTAAACTCCAAGTTTTAAGCAATCGATTAGGCAATCGATTGCAGATAATCATTCATCAGAACAAACTTTGATTAAATCGATTGGCAAATAGATTTTGTCAAAATAGCTGAGGTTCTGTAACAAGCACAATCGATTGACGTTTATGCCTGAGCCACTTTGATCAGACACAAGCGATTGGAAAATCGATTGATGCAAAAGTCTGACTCACT
>NC_021161.2:40452631-40452902 GCF_000331145.2 Cicer arietinum
GAAATCGACTGAGAAATCGATTGTTTTGATCTCGTTGTTGGAACAAAACATCTATAATCAATTACTCAATCGATTTGAAGAAAATCATAGTTTCAGTTCTGATTGATGTATTAAAAGAATCGATTGGCAAATCGATTCATGCTTATATGTTCAAGATTCAAGAAAAACAAGACCTGCGAAAATCGATTAGGCAATCGATTAAAGCTTTATGAAATCGATTAGGAAATCGATTGTCCTGGTGTTTTCTTTGAATATATATAAGCTGATTCAA
>NC_021161.2:40453219-40610596 GCF_000331145.2 Cicer arietinum
CTTTTGGAAAACTTTTCACAACCTTTGAACAACTTTGAGAGAAAAGTTTAATAACCACACAAACATTCATTGCCCAAATACCTTTTGTGTGAGAACCAATATAGTGATTGAGTCAAATTCATGATACTTCTTTAGTTCTTTGTAAAATACAATTCTTCGTAACTGAAGGTTTAGAAAATCCAGTTTGGAAACTGGTGGCTATCTTCGTTGTTGAGAGGACTCATCAAGAAGAATTTTTACTGTGATCTTGGAAGAGTTTGTAGAGGAACTCTGGGATACAGTGGTCGCCGAATAGAATAGAGAGAGAGAGTTTTAAGATTGATAGGCCGGGAGCGCTGGAACATCTGTAAAACACTCTAAGATTCTATTGAAAAAGGCCGAAATCGTTTTATTTCGGGACTGGACGTAGGTCGTCTGATAGACGACTGAACCAGTATAAAATCTTGGTGCAATCTCTCTATCCCTTATCTCTTTACTTTTCATGTTCATCTTGTATGCGATCTAATATTTCCGTTGTGTACTTTGTGTATGAATCTTGCATAGTTAATATAGGAATTAAAATTGAACACGTTGGATTTGATCTTAATTCTCTTATTCTTAATCAAAAGAAGTCATATTTTTCCAACAATGAAGACATATCAGGTTGTGGTGGCCTTATTCTCACTTTGAAAGGGATATGGATCAAAGGCTACAATAAGAAGATTGAAGCTCGTGACGCTTTTTAGGCTGAAATGCGGGACATGTACCTTTGGCTGGAGCTAGCTTGGAGGGAACAAATATAGCTTCTCATCGAGGAGAGTGACACTTCAAAATCCTCATAGATATGGCTACAAGAAATTGGAAGTTTAGTGAGAATGTTCCTATCTTGGTGCAATGCATTCGTAAGCTTTTGCATCATGATTGGCAGGTCTAGGTTTGCCATGCTTGGAGAGAGGACACAAATATGTTGATTGACTTGCTACTTTTAGTTTTTCGTTGGACTCGTTTGCTTGCTTTATTATGGAATTCTTCGTGTGATCTTTATAAGGTTATTTCTTACGATATTTCATGGACTTGCGTGCCAAAGAATGAGGCTTGTTTCATAATTTACTTTCTTGTTGGGCTATTGCCCTCTATTGTACAAAAAACTACAATATTGCATAAATGGTTTGTCAATTACTCTATCTCTTCTTCTTTATTAGCGATTGTTTCATCTGCTGCCAATTATCATCTAACCACGTGGCGTGTAAGCAGACGCAATGGAACAAACAAATACGATTTGTCATTCTTAAGGTACAATTAAAAAGAGTAAGATAAATTAAATGCACAATCAACATTACAACACATAACTTATAAAATATCTATAAATTAGTGATGAACGACATCCTAATCATCAACTATTTCACGTTGGATCCATCTAACTCTAGATTGATTCAGATAGATAAACCCTTACTACCTCCTCACGAATTAGAGTGTCTAGTCACAATAATTTTGTATTCAACGAAAAGTCCCAACGTTGCCTCACATTTGTATAAGATATTTCTACTAACAATTTTCTCAAGGTATTTTCTACTGTCGAACTTCGATTTTATCACGAAATTATCCAACATGTTGTATTATATGAATGCAACATATAACATGCATAACATAATCACCATCATCAACAATCACTATTTACCACGAGTGTCAAAAGACTACGAAAAAGTGCTAATGTTGAGTTCATATAATCTATTATAGTAGTTTTTTTTTTTATAACATACTTTTTTAATTTTTTATAGTAGCTGGTAAATTCATAAATGAAATTTTTTGCATTGATAAAAAGAGCCTTATAATTTATAGCAATTTTGTTAATATATTATAAAATATTATAATTTATAATATTTTAATACATTAGTTTTTTTAATTATAATTTTAAAAATATAATAATCGATGATGCTGAATTGATGTTGAATTTAATGTAGTTAATTATTATTTTTGGGTGATAATTTAATATAGTTAATTATTAACATAAATGGAGATATTATTTTATTTGATAGTTAGTAATATGTATATTATATTAATGATATCATAACTGAAAAATTGTAATCAATCGATATTTATTTTTATTGTCGTTTCCTTAAATGAAATAAAGTAGTAAAAAATGCAAAGCAGCTAGCAATTTGAGAGTACAAACAGCTTGGTTTGTAGTAGTAGAAAAAAATATTCAACTTCATATTTTTTCTCGGCGTGGACATAATTTGAGAGTAAATATTTTATTATTCCAAATAATTTTTTTATTCTTGGAAACATGTTACATTAAATAAATAAAAAATATTAACCACAAATTAAGAAGTAAGCTATATAAAAGTATATTTTATCACCTGTAAAAAACATTAAATTTTATTATTATTTTTAAATAATAAATCGAACATAAATTTCATTATTTTAAATTATTCGATTTCTAATTGAAATTTATTTTAAAATTGTATTATGAACGTAATTCAAAATTCAGTGAAAGTGAACGTGGCCTGAGCCCATGATAATGCTATCCAAATGCTTGGCTGAGCTTTGTGCTTGTTTTATTTTTAGCAAACCTTAAATTTTAAAATTATCACTTTCTCTTATTTAGTTATATCAAATATTAGATAGGTTTCAAAATACAATGAATAGAAAATAATAGTGAAACTAAATATTTGTAAAAATATTTGAAATACAATAAATTATTTTTTATTTATTAAGCTAATTTCTTAGTTACTTTTAAAATAAAGAGAGACTAAATAGTTTCTTTAACCTTCGATTTAGACATAAAATCGCTTGATAATTTGGAATTTGATTAGTAGAGAAATAAATTAGAATTGAAATAAACTATGATTAACAATTATTCCAGTTTTGCATTTTTTTAAAAATGGATCAGTTTTGCTATTTATTTATTTATTTATTTATTTATTTTTGTTTAATAAAATTGTATCTCTGATTTTTCTCTATTCTTTGTGACAGCGTAATGGGAACATAAGAAACAGTTAATGGTCTTGAGAAATCCATGGCATCTCTTTGCTTGAACTCATTAGTACCAATCCCACCTTCTTCTCATCCTCGCAAACTCACTCTTTCTTCTTCTTCTTCTTTGCTTCTTGATAACAACAACAATAATAATCATAGCAGCATTAGAACTTCAACTACCTTGAAACCTATTGTTGTTACTGGAAACCCACCAACTTATGTTTCCGCTCCTGGTCGCACAATTCTCGCTGGTTTGTTTTCTTGTTTCATGTCTTTACCAACTCCTAAGGTTTTTTTTTTTTGTCGTTTTTTTTTAATGTGAAAGCTTCAACCTCAATTGGTTTGCATGTAATATTTTGGATTTTCAATAGTTACTAGTCATACTTAAATTTGGTTTATTTAAAATGATTTTGCTTGAATTATATTTATTTTAATGATATGAATCAAGTTTTTTTCTTCTTTGACATTCATTGTGGTCATACCTGACTCGAGTGATTAGTCTATATAGTTGCTTGTGGAGGATACTTGATTTACGCAAAATTAGGTTTTTAAATTGTGTTGCTGACAAGCATACTTCCCGATTCTTGATATTGTGAAAATTTGTGGTCAAATTAATACTTATGCTGCCACAATCGCTATTCTTGTTAATGCGAAAAATTGTGATTAAATACTTTTGATGCTGTCACTACTGAGGTGGAATACAAAACTTGATATTGTGTATGTGAACTTTTTTTTAAATTTAATGAGAATGTGGATCAAATGGAGAATGGCTGAGTTAGTTTTTTTTGAAGAAAACTTATAAATGCCGCTTGATAATTTCCCCGGGTTAAAGTTGAATACTTATGATGCGTCTACAATTTCGGTTGCGATTTTCAATATTGCAAAAAGTTGTGGTCAATTATTTCTGATGCCGCAACAATTGCGGTCGGAGAAACATAAAAAACTTAAGGTTGCTGTGTCACAATTGCTGTGGTGGACCTTTTTTAATACATTGATGAGAGTGTGGATCAAATAGAGAATGAATTAGTGATTTTTTTAGCTGAAAACAAAAACTTATAAATGCTGCTTGATAATTCTTTGGGGTAAAGTTGAACTGAAGTATTGTTGATCTCTTACATTTTTGTGTCTCAGCTTGGTTTTTCAGAATCTTTATTATCAATCTCTCTGAGAGTATTGTATTTTGTGTTGGAAATATGGGACTGAAAACGCAATTCTTTAATTATTAGCAATTACTGTTAAGTGTTTTTGCTAACTTTGGTAATCTGTATGAGTAATTATTTCAATTTTCATTCTTGATTTGATAGTCTTAGGCTTTATAACTTCGATATAAGTTCTCAAGTAAAGTTGATAAAAATTCTGTAGACAGGATTGTGCCATGTGATTTTAATTCACTAATATGACAGTGTTCTTGCTATGCATTTTCTGAGCTAGTTTTGATTTTTATTGCAAGTTTTTCCGTCTATTATATGTTTTATTGAAGCTGATTTTTTTCTTTGAGTAGTTGGAGATCTACATGGAGATCTTAAGCAAGCTAGATCTGCACTTGAAATGGCTGGTGTGTTGAGCTCCGATGGTCGAGACTTGTGGACTGGTGGAGAATCTGTATGCTTTTACTGTCTTTCAAAATGAGTTTCTGTTAGTTTTAATTGGACTCATTAACTTCTATTTTTAACTATTTAATGCGGTAAAGTTGTCGAAAATACTCAGTTTTCGAAAATGAAATCAGGAAATTGTCATCTAGTATCTAAACTTGTTGCAAAAGTAAAAATAAAAAGATTATCAGTAAAACTGAGATATTTTGACGTATGATGCTTTATTTATTTTTTCTTTCTATTGCTAGGTGTTGATTCAACTTGGAGACATATTAGATCGAGGTGAAGATGAAATTGCTATCTTGTCTTTGCTGCGATCATTGGATAAACAGGCAAAAGCAAAAGGTGGAGCTGTGTTTCAGGTTTGTAATTTGTGACTTCGATTGAAACTTATAAAGTTTCAGTCACTGTTCGGCTGTTCTAAAACTACTCATAAATGAAACTGTTAAACCAAACTGCACCGAAAAGGACAGAACTGTGATGGGTGGTTCACAAATCAAACTAGTTTAGTTCGGTTCGTGAACTATCTTTAAAGCACTTAAGTTACTATCTCTAATTACCAAATTTTAAAGAAAAAACCACCAAGGAGATGCCAATTTCCTACATAATATATCATCGTTTCAATTGTCATTATTATGAAGTTTCCGTTTGTATCTAAATCTAGAGGTTAAGTAGAAATTATGCGTACAATCTGAAAAATCTGATTTAGCATTTTTAAATTAATTTTCTATAACTTATTCTTCTTTTTCTAGGTAAATGGTAACCATGAGACCATGAACGTGGAAGGCGATTTCAGATATGTTGAGTCTGGGGGATTTGATGAATGTAGTGATTTCTTGGAATATATCAATAACTCTGAAGATGACTGGGAAGAAACATTTACTGGTTGGGTTGATGTATCTGAAAGGTTGAAAGAAGATAGAAAAATGTCGACAAATCATTGGGGACCTTGGAATTTAGTGAAGGTATTATAAATTGATGTCCCACTTTACATTAACATGTACTTTTATTGTTACTAAGAATGAATTCTAAGTTAGAGCTAACTTGGCTAAATTACAAAATCAAAGTTACATCCTAACTCCCAAATCAACATGTCAACATGCTAGAAAATAATTGAGAAACTTAAATGTAAGATCACTCTCATAGGTATTCTCTTTCTTATAAAGTCACATTATACACTTCTTATCACAAAGTTTGTGTCTTCTTTGTGTTGTACCACACATTCTGAGCTTCCATCTTTAAACAAATCAACATTAATTATCTTTTTAACAAACTATTCTTTCAAAGGAGATTATTAATTTCCCTAATTTCATTCATCAATGCTTGAATTGTTTTCAATCGATCAACATTAGATATAGTGATATATTTACAAATCATCATTAAACTAATTTCTATCCACTAGTTTATTTTTTCGAATTTAAAAAAAATTGAAAGTCCAAAGATTTATGTTTTATATAGTTTAATGTTATATTTTAAAAAAGTAACTGTGTAATGTATGAGTTACTTTCTAGCATAATTGTACTTGAGTAACTCTTAACTTTCTAAACTGTTTAATGTTATATTTTTAATAAATTTGAAGCACCTACATGACAAACTTAAAGAAAATGATTTACATAATAGATACAACTATACTGAATAAACATTTGTGCAAAATTTCATGATAAGTCAAATTCATTTTAAGAGATTTTGATGATTTGGAATCACTAGACTCTCTTAACACTTTTTTCAACACATTATATTGCTAGGTGAAATAAATATTGCGTCCATTCAAATAGAAAAGTATAATAAAGTGGAGTTAAAGTAGTTAATGTAGTTCTATGTTATTCAAAATGTGATATTTCATTGTTTTGTTTGATGAAGTTTTCCAATTATTAGGACAGAGGCAAAAGGGAGTCATTGCTAGATCAATCCTCTTTCGGCCTGGTGGGCTACTGGCAAGCGAGCTTTCAAGGCATGCTGTTGTGCTTAAGGTTAACGACTGGGTCTTCTGTCATGGCGGCCTTCTACCTCACCATGGTCAATATTTTACTGTGTTTTCGGTTTTCTTTTTCTTTATCTTTATCTTGAATTTTTAATAGATTAGTATCAACTATCAACTATAATACTATGCATTCATGTTTCAAATTTGAAACACGAATGCATTGTATTATTTTGATGACCGAATTTGAAAATAATTCTATGTATTCATGTTTCAAATTTGTTGAACCTTTCTCTAATTTTGGAATCTTGGTAATATTCCTTTCGTCATTTTCTTCTCTTCTTTTTCTGTAGTTGCATATGGCTTAGAGCGGTTAAACAAAGAAGTGTCTGAGTGGATGAGAGATCCAAATACGAATGACAGTAATCTCAAAATCCCTTTCATTGCAACAAGGGGTTACGACAGTATTGTTTGGAATCGATTATATTCAAGAGACTCGCCCGATTTGGTGGACTATGATGCTAAAGAGGTAAATATACTTAGGATAATGTATTAGTATTATTATTCTGTTATTAATAGGAAGGTATTATGTGGAGTTAATAGATTTTGTCTTAATTACATTATTTAACTTATTCTATGAGATTAAATTAATGGAACTCTGTCTCGGTATGACTTGAATTGACATCTTGAAACCCAATAATACAATATTCAGGTATGTTCCATTCTTGAGGAAACACTGCAAGCAATTGGTGCTAAGGCGATGGTGGTCGGGCATACTCCTCAAACTATCGGTGTAAATTGGTAAGTGTAGACAATTCCTTAAGCATGCTTGGAAACATAACATCTCAATTTGACATAAATGGCAGATACTATATCTAGTTCAGTCAGTTAGTGCATTATGGATGGATTACTTCTCTTCATTTAAATCAGTTACTTGTTCCCTACAGTAAATACAATTGTAGCATATGGCGCGTCGATGTTGGAATGTCCAGTGGAGTCCTTAATTCAAGACCAGAGGTAAATCAAAGGCCTAGATATAATGTCCGTTACTCACAGTGACATATTTTTATGAATTAATCAGTAGAAATTAATTACTATTTACTAAAGTTTACAAGAGATGACCACATGCTTTTGATTCTTGAAGCCTGATGCTCTTTTCCCATTGAAAACCTCTTGAAACTTTTGTAAGGATAGATCTATTAATATATTAGTAGTAACATATAAACTATGTAAATAAGTGAATTCTAGTAATCATAGAGTTGGTATCTCGATTAAGTGACAGTAGTATTAGAGATGGGTGAAAAGCCAAAAAGTGAGCGAAAAACCTTAAGGCATTGAATATGAATCTCCACGCGTGCATTTTACAACAAGTAGTTATTGTGATTTACAGTTGAGTTCTTATTCTCCAGGTTCTAGAAATTATAGACAATAAAGCAAGAGTTATAAGGAGCGAAAGGGACAGATACAGTGAACTCGAGGCTGCTGCATATACTTAAGAACAAACAAATGATATAACAGGTGTGTATATTATTGAATTTAAAATTTCTTGTCTATTGATTGTAATGATACCAAATCAATTGATATTCTGAAAGCAATTTTTGTTCATTGGGAAATATACATTGGTGTTGCTGCATCTACTAGTTGAAAGTACTGACATGACTGTTCATGGTTCGGTTCAGGAAGGAAAACCAAACTGAACCGTAAAAATAATTGGGAAAAACCAAACGGTTCATGGTTCGTCCTGAACCGAACTGATTTTAAGGTTTCGTGCACCGGGTTTTATGTTTTTGAAACGAACCGGTTGTATCTTTACACAACTGGGATGTTATGTTTACGAACTGAACTGTTTTCTTTGCAAACTGAATTGTTTTCTTTGCGAACTGAGCTGTTGGCTATGTTTTGAACTGAAGTTGGGATTTTAAGAACTAAACTGATATTTTTTAACTTCTATTTGTAGTCCAAATTTACTCTTTTTCTCCCCTAGGGATAAGGCTTGGATTGTATAGTATTTGATATCAAGTTTCACACTTCAATGAGTATTATTATGTTTTTGCAGAATTGAAGGCTTACAGCTAGTAAAGTCCAACTTTGCCAAATTTATTGGATACACATTGATTTATTATAGTAACTTATTAGTTGTTTGCTTCATATACAACTTGTGAAGACTCCAGCAGTGGACCCATTTTGGCAGTTCAAAGGGTTTTGTATCATATAATTTTTGGTGATACAATTTGAAGCCAAAGTTTTATTTTTTACAGTTAAATTTAGCCTGCTAATGACTTGAAAGCAAAGTGAAAATAGGATGTACAAGAATAAAGGTGGGGAAATAGGAAATAAAGTGGGGAGGGTAAATAATCAAAATATTGTACTTCTTAATTTATTATATTTATCACAAAACATTGACTAGTCCCAACCTTAATTGCTCCATCTTTTGTTTTGATCAACTCCATTTGACTACATCAAATTTGCTTTTATTTTATTTTTTTATAGGTAAACTAGCAAGAAACCCGTGCGTCAGCACGAATAACCCGTCGTATTTTATATGTATTTTATTTAGACATCAAATAAAAAATTTATTTTATTTATTAATAATAAATATTTATTCTATATTTTTATTTAACTATTAATAACAAATTTGTCTCATGTTTTTTAATATATATTAGTGACGTATTTGTCTTACTTTATTTTTTAATTTTTAATTTTATTTTTATTTTTTTATGTATCATTGACAAATATTTGTACTATGGTTTTTATATTTTTCATTGATAAATATTTGTTTTATGTTTTTTTTAATATTTATCAATAATATAAATTTATTCAGTGTTTTATTAAAATTTATTAATAACAAATATTTGTCTTATATTTTTTTTATTTATCACTGTCAAATATGTCATACGTTTATTTATTTATTATTAGATAAATATTTGTTTCATTTTTTTATGTATCATATAAATATTTATTAATGTATTTTTAATACTAATCAATGACAAATATTTATTTTATATTTTTTTTTTTGTATTTTTTCTAATGTTTAAAATTTAAGAGGGCAATTTTGATTATTTTAATATTGATTTTTTGTCGTTCGCATATCTTATATTGATAGAAGATAAAAAAGAATATATAGTAAAAAAAGAATATAACATTGTGTGATTTTGATTTGTGTATATAATAATAATTAGAAAGCAGTATTTTGTCGTAAATTTTCAATCCTAAAATTTGACAATGTTTAAAAATGAAGAGGACAATATGATGTTTTATTTTTTTTTTTAGTTTTATTTATTTAATTATTTATTTCTTACTAAGTTAATTATATTTTTTTTGTAAAAAAAAAATATAGTTAATAATTTTTTTTTGATAATTATTTCTTTCTTATTTTATATAGTTTTAAAATAAAATTATTTTCTATATATTTCTTATATTGATAATAGTCTCATAATGACAATAGATCTGACAATGGCTAATAATAAAGAGGACAAATTAATGTTTTTGATGTTATATTTTTTATAAGATAAAAAAATATAATTAAAAATGTTTTTTTTCTTAATATTTTTGTTGATAATAGATTTGACGATGATTAAAAATAAAGAGGATATCAGTTATATTTTTTTTCTTTTTTATATTTACTTGTTTACCATCAAACAATGTTGTGGTAAAAAATTAAATAAAAATAAATTTATATTTTTCACAGTGTTTCGTTTATTTTATTGATATTTAGATATCGTTTATTTTTTTTATATAATTTTTATAATCGTGTACACGATCTTTGAAAAGAAAAGTGAATATACACTTATCCCCACTAGGCCCACCTTTACACATGCACTATGCCACGTAACTTATGTCTAACCGTCTTTCATTATATTACGATTAGAACAACAGAATTGGTACCATAAGAAACAGAAACAGAAACAAAAACAAAAACAAAAACAAAAGTCTTTTTCAAAATTTTCATTTTTATTTTTTTGTTATATTTTAGTTTCATTTTCAGTGTCTTCTTCCCTCATTCTTTTATTTTTCACTGTAATTAGCTCAACTTTGATTGTTCTATATCGTTTCAAAGTTTGTGCGAGTATTCAAGATTTGGCAAGATGAATGCAAATTAGTCCAAGAAATAGAAAATGTTACTTTTTCTTTTTTTCTTAATATTATTTAGCTTAAATTATAGGTGTATACCACACCCCCATTTTATGACAAAATGACATTTTTCTAATCTACGATGTATCCCATTTAAGGACTACATAAGTGATATCGTTTAATTTCCCATTGATTTATCAAACTACTAGCTTCTTAGATTAAATTGTTAAATTTCTTTTATTTCCAAATGGGTAGAGATTAAATTGTGAGCTTGTAAATTTCTTTCTTTTCTTTTTCAAATGGTGTTTCATTAGCTTCGAACCTATCTATGTTTTCTGTAAATTATATATACACTTAATTGATAAATTTGCTAGTTTTCTAACTCAATGTGAACATTTTTTATAGGTATATATATTTTTTTTTCCTCAACAGACGAAATATAGATTTTGTAAATAATATCTTTGAAAAAGAATTGTTAAATCCTAAGTTGAAATCTATTTTATGATTGAAACAAACAATAGATATTGATTTATGAAGCCATGTTGGAACTGTTTTGAAAGTTAATTTCATTGTAAGGATAGCGATCTGAATTCTTTTATTTATTTTTTATAAATAATTTAAATCTATGAGACTTAATATTTAAGACGATATAAATTAAATAATCTTGTCTGCTATTTAAAAAAGATTCCATCGTAAGTTTGTAAAGAAAAGAACACTCCTTGTTAGGAAAATTTTGAAAAAGACATATCATCTTGTTTTGTTTTTTATGTTGTCAGTTCTATAGTTCTATTGTTCTATTGTAGTATGATAAAAGACGGTTAGACATAAATTAGTACGTGGCAATGTGGCATAGTGCATGCATGTGTGAAGGTGGGCCTAGCAGGGATAGGATGTTCATGAATCTTGATACTAATATTATCAAATTATTTGTTTGTTTTTGACAAGAATTTATTTTATAATTGAGCCATATAGGATGTACTATATCTTAATATTTCTTTGTTTTTATCTTTGTAATAATGTCTTGTTCATTGGTGATTTATTAGTTTTTTGAAGAAAAAAAAATTATTAGTAAGTTGCATAATAACTCCGATTCCTGAATATTTGCACGTGTATAAGTTTTTCTAACCTTTTAACTTTGAAGAATAACATTAATAGAAACAAAACAAACTACTTCATAAAATAATATTAAACTATATGAAAACTCGGGTATTGTGTAGATATATTTTAATTTTTTTAATTTAAGTAAATTTAAAAAAAAATCAATATGAAGTTTTTATGTCTTAATTGTCAAATGATTATTGATATATTAGTTATATCAATAATATATACTCAATTTTATCAATGTAATTTATAGAAGAGAAATATCCAACAATATAAAAAAGACATATATAAATATGTCGAAATATATTTTAGAGGTAAGCAAGAGAGACATATATACTATCAATTCATAAGAAGTTGAAGAATCTTCTCATGTTATTAAGTTTAATATTATATATATTCTAAAAACATGTATACAATTGCTAGCAAATAAGTAGACGACACTTATAGACGAAAATGTGAAGTTGACAAAAAAATGTATAAATAGATGGCAGGTAGAGGCGAAAATGTGAAGTTGATTAATGCATAAAAAAAAATAATGTGTAATGTGAAAAATGTTGGACAAACGTCATGAAATAATAATGTAGGATTAATTTAGAAAATTTTAAATATACGTTATGAGATAATATTTAAATAAATGATATAGTATAAGATACTACATGTTGTATAGAATTTGTAAAAAATATTTAGATATGTCGATGAAATAGTACTGACGTGATAGCAAAATCTGTTTTAAATATATATAATAAATTTAACATAATTAAAAGAGTTAAAAGAATTTGAGTATATGGTCCCCTGAAGGAAGAAAAACTAACATAACGATACATATAGTAATCATTCATAAAACAAACCAAGTCAAAAACCATCATCTATAGAATAAACCCCAAAGGAACAATCTACATAGAAAGATGATTTTTATTTATTAAAAACGATAATAGAAAGACAGAGTCTCTTATTAAAATATCACATATAGAGACTCAAATCTAATTTCATCCATACACTTAATTATTTCACTAACACTTAATTTCCAGAGACAATCTTTAGAGTAATATCTTAGGAACAAACATTCATGTTGAAGATCACACACATGCAATTCGCTTCTTAGCAACAAGGTACAGAGGATGTTTCTTGTGTTTAATAAGTCCTGGAAGACCATCAATGTCTATGTCTTCACTCTTTACTCCTTCAGGCATTTCCCAATCAAACAAATAGAGAAGATTAGCAAGTACAAGCTCCACTGTAGCAACCGCCATGTTTAATCCAGGACATATTCTTCTCCCCGAACCAAATGGAATCAACTCAAAATCTTGTCCTTTGAAATCTATATGACTGTCTAAGAATCTCTCTGGATAAAATTCTTCTGGATTCTTCCACGTTTCAGGATCCCTATGAATTGCCCAAGCATTCACGAACACCAGTGTCTTATCTGGAATTTCGTACCCATCAATGTTACACTTTTTCATTGTTTCTCTTGGTAAAAGTATGGGCAATATTGGATACAATCTCATCGATTCTTTTATAACTGCATTTAGATATGGAAGCTTTTTAGCATCTTCTTCTTCTATAAAACCCTTCCCTTTGTACGCTTTACGAATTTCGTCTTGTACTTTCTGCATCACTCTTGGATTCTTCATTAGTGCAGTCATAGTCCAAACTACTACGGCTGCAATTGTGTCTGTTGCCGCAAACAACATATTCTGAAATATATTGACAAAGATGTATCATAATTAAGAATATATTCGTAAAAATAATAATTAATGTAAGGAAAATGAAATAACCACTAACCATAATCAAGGGTTTGATATGATCAGAAGTGAGATCCATTGACCAGTAAGGATCATTCTTCAATTGAATCAATGAATCAATTACATCCATTTCATTTGGAGGCAACTTCTTCCTCTCTGGATCAAGATGTTCATCGACAACACTTTGAAAGAATACATCCAAACTCTTGAATGTTCTCTCGAGACGACTCGTCATTCCAGTGAATTTATCAACGATCTTTCCAATAAAAGGTAAATAATCGGTGTAAAAGAACGAAATCGTCAACTCTTGAATTTCTTTAAGCAAATCATGAAACATGCTACGCTCAATTCCTTCCTTTTCATACCTTCGACCAAACGCGGTCCTACAAACTATGGTACTTGTGAGACAAGTAAGAAGCTCATGAAGGTTCATAGCTTTGTTGCTAGAAGCATGTTCTGATATTTTTTTCATGAATTGAGTTACCTCAAATTTTCTAACTGAGTAATACATTGAGACACGTTTTACACTAAGAAAATGGATGAATGAGAATTTTTTGGTGTGTCTCCAATATTCTCTATATGGTGCAAATACTTGGTCTAATCCATTATATGAGAATTTCATATGGCTGGTTAAAGCGGGTCGGTTACAAAATTCGATATCGTGTGTTTTCATTACTTCTTTGGCCATTTTAGCTGATGAAACAACAAGTGTTTGTCTTGAACCAAGTTTAAGGAAGACTAAAGAGCCATATTTCTTTGAGAGTTCATGGAAGTCTACACCAAGAACTGAACTATCAAGTTGGTGTAAGTTTCCAATTAATGGAAGGCCTTTAGGTCCTGGTGGAAGATTTGGTTTCTTAGATGTTTTGTGTTTTTTGAAGAAGAAGAATAGCAAGAGAGCAAAAGCTAGAAGAGCAAGTGGTAACATGTTTTGGTTTATGAATTAGGGACAACTATCTAGCTATTGTAATCTCATGTGGTTCTGTGTTTGTGTCTAAATATGCATGTGTATATATTGGAAATGCTAAGGGAGAGTTGAGAGGGATATATTTGAATAATGTTATATCACTCTATAAAATGTTTGTACCAAAGTTAATATCTATCTCAGAAGCAAACAAACACCATAATATAATAAAATGAAAAATTAAACAAGACGCATCAAGACGGCGGTGAATAAAATAACATTATGTTTAGATAACAAATTACTTGTAAAACATAAACAAAAAAAACTAAATCCATATAGAAATCAATTATAAGTAAGATCTATCTACTTTCATACTTAAAAATATTTTAAAAAGTATGATAGTTAAAGACATTCAATTTTTTTGATTTCACATAAAAAAAATACAATTACTAACTTATCTTTAATTATTTTTTCTACTGATACTTGTCCTTAATTATAATTGTCATCTTTCACAATATTAAAAAATTAATGCAATGATATTTATGGAACAATTTTATTATATAAGTTTAAATGTACGTTTGATCCTTCAAATTTTTCAACGGTGCAATTTTAATTCTTACTTTTTCTTCTTTGTATTTCTTAGTTCCTATTCTAATTTTAACCAAAATTTACTGATGTATATTTTCAGAGTTTTCTACCAAACATCTCCACAATTGTACCTGCCCCCTCAAAATACATAAAAAGACAATTTTACCTCACACAAGGCCCACAACTCACATCATATAATGATAATGATGACTTTGCAACATCTTCTAGAAAGACATAAACACAATAATAGAGGTAACTAATTTCCAAAGGCTGCTCAATATTCACCTCCACTAGGAGGAAAACAATGTCCGCTTCAATTTTTGGCTAAATTACATATGTAGTCCTTTAATTTAACTTTAGGTAACGTTTTAGTCCTTTATCTTTTTTTTCCCCGATTTAGTCCTTTATTCTTAACAATATCAAATAAAGTATGAAAATATGAGTTTATTTGAAGATTTGCGTTACGAATTTGATGAAATTTGTATTATATTGAAGAATATAATTAATTTTATGAGTTTTGATTGAATTTTTTTTTGAATTTTTGTATAAAAAAGGATAACATTGTTGAAATTTTAAAACATAAAATATCAAATTGTCGCTTAAAATTAAAATAAGAGACCAAATCGGGAAAAAAAAAGATAAATGACTAAAACGTTACTTAAAATTAAGTTAAAGGACCACAAATGTAATTTAGCCTCAATTTTTTTCTTTGATAGCAACGTGTTCTTCATTCTGTGTCGTAATTTTGATTCGTTTCTATATATGATTTTCCTTTATTTTCTTCCCAATAAATATATTATCTAAATTCTACACTATAAAAAAAATTTGTATACTTACGGAAAGTAGGTAAATTATTTAATATTTACGGAAAAACTGTGAGTAAATTTGTTATTGAATAAATTAATTTTTTAAATTAGATTTCATAGTTAGTCCGTAAATAAAATTAAAAAAATATGTGAATAAAGTTTAAAAAAATGCAATTCAAATTTAAGTTGTCGAAGTTTCTTCATTTTTTTTTATGATTGATTCTCCATAGATAAATGAAGAGAATTAATATAAGTTGTTTACGGATTATATGTAGATAAAGTAAAAATAAAGTTTTATTTATTATCAATTTTTTTAAAAAAAAAAAAAAAAAACTTATTATTTTCCGTTGTTAAACAAAACTAAATCGGACGTATACCACAAACCTGCTTCATACCTTGACTCTCAACTCTTCAAAGTTCCATTTGCTTCAGCGGGTTCCTTTTGGTGGTGGAAGATTTGGTTTCTTAGATGTTGTGTTTTTTTTTTTTTTTGAAGAAGAAAATAGCAAGAGAGCAAAAGCTAGAAGAACAAGCGGTAACATGTTTTGGTTTATGAATTAGGAACAACTATCTAGCTATTATATCTGGTTGTGTGTAAATATGCATGTGTATATATGGGAAATATTAAGGGAGATAGATGGGTTACATTTGAATCCCTCAATAAATGTTTTTATTATAGTTAATATGTCAATTTGAATCAAACAAACACCATAAATTTTAGCTATTTTGGTCCTCTAATTTTATCCTCTTTGTGATTTCTTAGTCCTGATTTCAATTTGGATTAAAATTTGTTAATTTATATTTTTATTGACACGTGTCTCTCAATAATAATTGATTTACAGTGTGGCTCAATAACAATTGTACACGTGTGAATAAAAATACAAGTCAACAAATTTTAGTCAAAATTGGAATGAGGAACTAAAAATAAGACAGGAGATAAAAATTAAAATCGCACAATTAAAAAACTTGAGGGAAAAAAAGTGCATTTAAACCTATTAAACAAAGGTAGATTAATCTATTTTTTCTTATATTTGAGTTATATAATAATTAGGTATGAGAATAGTCCGTTAAGGGCATTGGTCTGACCTATTTATGGGTTTGTGTGGTTTGACTTGTTTAATAAAAAGATTATGCTCGAATTTTTTTAAATTATATTAATGTAATAGATAAAACTCAGACTTGCAAAAAAACCTATTAAACCCGATAAGCTGACATATATATATATATATATATATATAATTTATTAACGTTGTTATTTTTTATTATTATTTTAAATTTGTTAATTATGAATTTATTTTGTTTATTTATTTTTTTAGAAGGTTGTTGCATACTTGCTAGTTATAGTTTTATTAGATTTGATTATATATAAAGACATAGTTTAACCTATTTAAAAAAATATATATAAAATATACTATTTAAAATGTGTGAAATAGGCTTTTAAATAGGTTTTCAGGTCAGACCATACTTTTTAAAAAAGTCAGATCAAGCCAGAAAAAAAAAAAAAACTTATGATAGGCCGTAGGTCAAACTCAGACCGAAAAAATTAAGCGTAAATCAAGCTCATGCCTTTCAAAGTCTGACTTGATTTGACATATCTCCACTCCTAATAACAATACATCCATTTTTATTTATTATTAAGGTCCACCATAGTACAATTAAAGAGTTGTCAAATAATTTTTTTCCCTCATTAACAATCATTAGATTAAAATAAATTATTAAGAACAATGACATGGCCTTTGTAAAGCCTACTTTACAAGGTTAAATATATTTTTAATTTTTTTTATAAAATTAAGATCTTTTAAATTATTTTTAGTTTATGCTTTGATTTATCGAGATTTTTTTGAAATTAAAAGTATTAATTTTTTATATATATATTTTTTTTTAAAATAGAGACTAAAAGTGATTAAAATTATTTTAGAGACTAAAAAGTTAAAAATTATTTTATAAAAATTAAAATTTTAAAATAATAAAAAAAAATTTAACCATTTATTATATAAACTAGTGCTCAAATGGCCACTAAACGTGTTCGTTTGTCTGTTGTTATCAATAAAAAATTGAAATTACAAAATTTAATACAAACTCAGTTGACGATGCTCAATTGATGGCGATACTCAGTTGCCGGAGTTGTGGGGAATGATGACGACATATGGGTCACACACAATGAATTGCGTGAAGAAGATTTGTGATAGTAAAAATTCGTGTATGTTTTTAAGTTTGTTTTAAAATAAATAATTTTAAATAATAAACATAAAGTATTTATATCCAACGAATGAGATGCCTTAATAAGTATGGTGTAGGTCCTGCCATAAAGATAGGCAATCTTGATCCTAGGAGATAAGGTATTCATGAATCATGATAGTAATAGTATAGTACATTCTCTTTTCTTTGCAAAAATCATGTAGGATTATACAATTTTTCTAAAAATATTATCGGTATTTGTATTAAAATTATTACATTTAAGAATAAGTTTTTTATCCCTAAATATATTACCCCTTCAATATTTCCTTGCTTGGATTTGATATTTGAAATTAAAAAATATTCTATGAGAAAAGATATAAAAATTGTGGAATCACTACAAGAAGATTGACTTCTAATGACAGACAAAGTTGTCAAGGTTAAAATGTTTTGAGTGACACCTGAATCTGCCGTCAATACCGTCAACTTTAAGGGGCCTTTTGCTATGTTCTAAGGACTGACACTACATATTTTGAGGACTGTCATTACATGTTTTTTATTTCTACCTATTATGATGACTGTCATTAAAAACTAGATAAATATAAATAAATAATTGATATATTCCTACGATGTTGTTTGTCACTAAAACTTATTATTATTTATTAAATTAAATTTATTTCATCTCATTACTAATTGTAACTATAAATTATTATTACCAGTGAATTAAATTAAAATTTCTAATTTTTTTTATTAACTAATTCCATTAAACTTACAATAAAATATAATATAATTTTACTAATTTCATTATATGAATGTTACTTGCATTCCTAGCATTTTACCTATAGTACTAAGATGAGTATCCTATCCTTGTGGCAATATTGAAATAAAATTATGAACATTAGAATTTTATGAATAGAAATTTCATCAACAAATTTTTTTTCACTAATTAGATCATAAAATCTTCGTAAAAGTGAGACAATTGTTGATTTTCCAGAACCACTTCCTCTAACTAATGTCAATATTTTATTTGATGAAACTTTTAGATAAAATACGAATGCTCCACGAGTTTCAGTTCATCCAACTTCTTTCTCTGCGTTTCTTCTATCTCACGCGGATAGAGTTTCTAACTAACATAAGACAATCATATACAAAACATTCTATTGATCCTAACACTCCAAGCCAAGTTTAATTTATTAGACAGGCTACAAAAGGTAGCAGCAAATTCACATGCAGGTAAGTCAAAACTCATGATCCCAACTAGTGATCCTAGCAACAAAATTTATATGAATTACAAAGTATATACAACATCATTGAAGGAATATACATGTTAAGAAAAATTATACGATACTATTTCAACAAAATCCTTCAATCAAACCAAGGACAAATTTAATATAATTCAACTAACAAAGAATAACAAAAAGTAAAATAACATAATCCAAGAAATAAGCACTACTCATATCAAATTGAAACCCCAAATACACAAGCATAAACAAATGATATGCATACTATAGCTAATCAAACAACCAAAATACCATTAAATAAACTTAATAACCCATACAAAACAATTGTGGCCATAGGAATACAATCCATGCAATTCAAAATTTGAAAACAAAAAAAATTCAAATTGATGATATATGATTTAATTTATCGAATCGATGATCCCAATAGACATTAAATATTAATTCAACCAAAAATATCACATGAACTGTATAAGCATGAAACAAAATAACAATATCAGACATGAACTAGTTGAAAATTAACCTGAGCTTGAAGATGAGAAACTCCATATTAGCAAGTGATATGAGCACCCTACTGGATGTTATTCTAGTGACTGGTGAAAAAGTGTCGAAGAAATCTATATTTTCTATTTGTCTAAAACCTTTGGCTACAAGGCGTGCCTTGTATTTATCAACAGTTCCATCAGGTGTTAGTTTCTTTTTCAAGATCCATTTACAACCTATTGGTTTGCAACCAAGAGGCATGTCTACTAAATGCCAGGTCTTGTTAGAACTAAAATCAATCAAATCATTCAACCAATGCAAATTGCAAATAAAGGAAAAATGATTTTCACTTACTCGTGAATCCCCGAATCACTAAGTCGTAGATCGTATGAGAAATCTGAATTAAGGAAAAGGATTGAAGATGAACACTTATTGGATAGGAAATTGAAAGAATCGGTTAAAGAGGGAATCGAAGAAAATTTAACAAAACTACTACAACAAAACCCTTATTTTGTTGCGGCCAAAAATCCTCACAAAGAGAGGAAATCATCCACAACAGACACATTTATGGCGGCTTAAGGCAGCGATAACTAACCCAGTCACAAAGTTTTATGGCGGCCAAAACAACCACAAAAGCTAGTTTTTTGGTTACCATTTGTGGGGGCTTAGACCGCCACAAATAATAAAATTGATTTAAAAATCCACAGTTTGTGGGGGCCAAAGCCTACACAAATTCTCCCTTTTTGATGGCCTAGGAATCATAAAATGCTGCATTTATGGCGGCCAATAGACTCACAATTCTCCAACAATTGATTTTATGGCGGCATAAGTAATCACAATGCTCTAACGAGCTAATTTTGTGGCGGCCTAAGCCATCACAATGCTCAAACGTTATGATTTTGTGAGGGTATATGCCGCCACAAAATCATGTTGATATGTTCAATCAAAAGGTCTAGAGGTGTTCTGTAGGCAAACACCAAAACTGCCCCTCTTAGACTTTCGTAGAATACAATGATCACAAGATTCAAAATTTCCAATTTTGTCACCATTAAGCAAATTTTGTTTTGATAACTCAATTAATCCTCTTTCACTTACATGTCCTAACCTCATATGCCACATTCTAGTAGATGAATGCAAATAAGAGCTAGCAACATAAGCTTGTGCAACTATAGTTGAACCTTTTAAAATATACAAGTCATTTCTTTTAATGCCTTTAACAATGATATCATCTTTACTAACAATAGTCATAATACCATTCTTTATGTATGTTGAATATCCTAGTATGTCAAACATACCAACAGAAAATAAATTTCTTTTTAATTCAGGTATTTACCTTACATCATTCAGCAGTACCTCGTTGCCATTGAACATTCTAAATCTGATTGTTCCTTTGCCTTGGACTTTACATGATTTGTTGTTCCCAAGCAGAACGACTCCACCATCACGAAGATCTATTTATTCAAAATAATCGTTTCTTGGACACATGTGGAAAGTACAACCTGGGTCTAATACCCAGTTTTTTTCACCTTCAGAATTTGAAATCATCAATGCCTCTTCAGATTTATAAACAACTACAACAAATGCAACAATTCCTTAATCTTGAGAATTCCTTGATTCATTTCTTCCAAGGCAATCTTTTCTGAAATGTCCTTTCTTGTGACAATCGAAGCATTTATACTTCCCATAGATTTTGATTTTGAATTGGACCTAAGCTTATTTCCATTTGATAATTTCTCGTTAACTCTTCATCTGAGACTTTGAGCATGATTATCATTCTTGATCTCAAGTCTTTTATAGTTTTCCTTTATCTGGATGGAGGCATGCAATTCTTCAAGAGTAATTATTTGTTCTCTTCCAAACATAATAGCATTCTTGAAATGTTCATATGAACTTGGCAGGGCTATAAGCAAGATCAGAGCTTTGTGATATAGAGGTAATAACTCGAATCGTTTTCGCAAGGACTTCTGATATAATAATAATAACCAAATTGAAAATTGAAAATTGAAATTAAAAAGGGTTTTTTTAGATTTTTGATTTAACAGATGAGCAAAACGATTAATCCACTTATTCGAGTTTCAGACCTATCACAAATTCTATCAATGAGTTTATTTCTAATTTGTGATTCTATTCATATTTGACTATATAATTGATCAAACAAGCGTAATCAATCCTATGTGAATTTGGTTTCTTTGATTGGATTAAGCATCACAATCATCAAAATATTACAATTAACGATCAAGCGTCGCAAAATTATAATTCAATTAAATTAGAAACCGAAACCAAATTCTGTCAAAAAAATTTAATCAATCCTATTGAAATTCAATTTAAGCAATCAAAATATCAATATAATAAAATAAACAAGAATAGAATCATTAATCGAAATTGATAGTATAACCTGAATCTCAAGGTGTTGATGAAACTCTGAACTCGTAGATTAATCTTATAAAATTAGCCTTTCATGAAATTAAAATAAAGCTGTTTATTTTTTGTAGCAATTTGAATCCTAATTTTTTCGTGTCTAGAAAAGAAACAAAAATGCCAATATATAGCACTTGATATTGGGCTTTAGGGTTTAGGGTTTAAAAACAAGTGACGCACTAATTAAAATTATTACGAAAGTCATGATTACAAAATCTGCAATTTAGGCCCAGTAAAATTCAGAATTGGTATTTTCTTCCAACACAAAAGTTGTAGCTCATATGTTTATCTTTCCAACGCCTGCTCATATGCGCCAATCCGATATCCAGAGCTTAGGTTATGAGCTACAGAGCGAGAAAGAGTCAAAATACAAATAATAAAATTAAAATGCAAATAATAAAATTATAATTCAAATTCGACCCAAAGTTTAGAAACAAGCTAAAAATATTAACCTAAGCTATAAAAAGATTTTAAAATACCAAACTAAAAAGCTAAAAACATGTGCCCAAATACTATGATCACTTTGTCTTCATCATCTAGCTTGACTTCTGAGTTCTCTAAATCATTAAGGATCTTGTTAAAATCAGTAAGTTGCACTATGACATATTTCTTTTTATCCATTTTAAAAGAGAACAATTGTTGCTTCAAGAAGAGCCTATTTGAAATTGATTTAGTCATGTAGAGAGATTCAAGTTTAAGCCATAAGGCTACTGCTGTTGGTTCCCTTGCAACTTCCCTCAAAGTTTTGTCTCCAAGACACAAGATGATAGTGCTCTTTGCTTTTTCAATCAATTATTCCTTTTTTTTTTCCTGCAGTCATTATTGTTGGAAGAGCTAATTCACCCTTCAATGCGTTCACCAAGCCTTGATGTACCAGAACAACATGCATTTTTATCTTCCATAGATCAAAATCATTTGATCCATTGAATATTTCAATGTCAAATTTTGTGGTTCCAACCATTGTTGCTCCCTTTTCCCACAGACGGTGCCCAATTGTTAAAATAATATTGGGATCTGCAAAAAAAATTAACCAACAAAATAGAAGAGAAACAATTGTAGAGAAAAAAACGAAAATGAAGAACATTTTTGGTTTTCTGCTGAAAACGGAGAACGTTCTTGAACAGAACTGAAAACCAGAAAACGAAGATTGTTTATTGTTCTCCTTTCAGCAGTTTTGAAAACCAGTTTTCAAACAATGTAAACGAAAATTAAAAAAAAAAAAAAAAGATAAGAGGAGAATAACACTCAGATTTACGTGTTCAACCTTAATTGATGAGACATACGTCACATGCAAGCTAGCAAAACAATTCACTATGAATGTTTGAATTTACAAGATTAAGGTCTCTTCAAGATTGTTCACCTAGTCTTCACTAGTATTCTCTTTTCACACAATCTCTCTTTTTTCCTTAATCTTCTTTTTGATTTCCTGTGAATCACGAACTGTTTATGCCTGACTCTTTCTCAGCAATCATTGCTACTACATACATCAATACACTACAACTTGCATTTACAATTATAGTATTTAAAGTCACATTGTTTAACTAACTATAATAACCTTTGTCATAACTAATTCAGTTATAATAATAAATAACTCCAAGTTTGTTGCTATTTGAGGCATATTTCCACAATTCTCCATCTTGACTCAATATCAGAATAATTCATTCATTGACCTTGCTGCCACTACTTCAACTTTACTCTTTGTAAAAGCCAACTAAGTCCATGCAATGCTTGAACTTAGCTTGTGAAAATGATTTGTGAACTTAGCTTGTGAAAGTGATTTGGTGAATGTATCAGTTGGGTTATTCTCAGTTGCAATCTTCTCAACTGAAACCTGGTTTGAATCAATCACATCCCTTATGAAGTGATACTGAACATCAATGTGTTTAGATTTATTATGATACACTTGATGCTTGAATAAGTGTATAGCACTTTGACTGTCACAATAAATTGAAACACAATTCTGATTTATTCCTAGTTCACCAATAAGTTCTTTCATCCATAAAGCTTCTTTAACACCTTTAGTAAGCACAATGAATTCAGCTTGAGTTGTAGAAAGTGCTACCACCGACTGTGTAATTGTTCTCCAACTTACAGCAGTCCCATATAGAGAGAAAACACAACCACAAATTGATTTTCTAGTGTCCATGTTTTCAGCATAATCTGAGTCCACATATCCTTTGATTGGTTCCTTGTCATGATAAGTCTTTTGGAACTTTAAACTTGTTGTCAGTGAGCCATTTAAGTACCACATAATCCACTTGAGTACTGACCAATGCAGTGCTCCTAGATCAGTCATAAATCTACTGACAACATTCACAACATAAGCCAAATCTGGCTTGCTACAGATCATTCCATACATTATGCTGCCAACTCCACTAGCATAAGGAATGATACTCATTCTTTGTTTTTCCTCATCAGTCTTAGGCGAGTCTTGCATAGACAATTTGTAATTCTATCCCAAATGAGTAGTAACTTGTCTTGCCTCATGCATTCTATATTTAGTGACAACTTTCTTCAAGTAGACAACTAGAGAAAGAAATAGTTCCCCCTTCATTCTGTTTCTTTTTATATCCATTCCTAAGATCATTTTGGCCTCTCCAAGTTCTTTCATCTCAAACTATTTCTAAGATCATCTTTGAGCCTTTTAATATGGTCTTTACTTGAGCTTGCAAGGATAATATCATCCACATAGAGTAATAGGTATGTTGGAGAACATTCTTGACTTTCCTGAAAAACTGGAGAATATTCTTGAGCTGGAGAACGTTCTTGACTTTCCATTTTTCAGAATGTAAACACAACTGTCAAAACTACATCTTTGGAAACCGACTCTTATCATGAAATCATCAACTTCATATACCTTTGTCTAGGACTTTGCTTAAGGCCATACAATAACTTTTTAAGAAGACAAACCTTGTTATTGCCTTTAACAAATCCTTTAGGTTGCTGCATATAAATGGTTTCTTCCAGATCACCATGTATAAATGATGTTTTGACATCCAGCTACTCTAATTCCAAGTCTTGTTGAGTTACAATTGAAAGTAGAATTCTGATTGAACAATGTTTTACAACAGGTGTAAATACTTCATTGAAATCAATTCCTTCAAGTTGAGAAAATCCCTTTGCAACTAATCTTGCTTTGAACCTTATCTTCTCTTTACCTAGAATGTCTTCCTTTCTCTTAAACATCCATTTTGATCCAATTACCCTTTGACTCTTAGTAATGTCAACCAAAATCCAGGTTTGATTATTTTCTAATGATTGCATCTCTTCATTCATAGTTGTCATTTAAGCTTCTTTGTCTTCACTATTAATGGCTTCCCTGTAGTTGCTTGGTTCATCTCTTTAAAGATCTTTAGCAACACTTAAAACATAACAAATTAAATATGCTTCACCATATCTGATTAGAGGCTTGATAACCCTTCTTTCTCTATCCCTTACCAAGTTGTAATTGGTCAAATCTATTTATGTTGGAGCATTATCATCAAGTGATGTATCTGTTATGTCTTCATGATTAATCTCTTGATCCTCAGGTAACTCCACCTTAATTTGAACACTCTCATCGTTGTTGTTTGAAGCATTGTTAAATGGAGAATATTTTGTGTTTCTGGAATGTTATTCGTTTCTGCAGCACTGAAATGGAGAATGTTCTCCGTTTCTGCAAAACTGAAACGGAGAATGTTCTTTGTCAATCATGGGCATTTTTGTTTCATCAAACACTACATATCTTGATATGATGCACTTGAACATACCATGGTAAATTCTACATGTAACGCCCCGGATTTTGATCCAAGACATTACTTAAAAATATTTATTTTCTTTCAAAAACGGCTTAAATTTTTTTTTTTTAAAGTAGTTCATCATATAATAAATAAAATTTCTCTAGTAAATAGTTTGATTCCATTTTAAAAAAAATACCACAATGCGATTTATCGGATATTATTATATGTAAAGACAATTTACTAATTGTAGAAAATGTTCGCTTACAAATAGAATAATTCAAATTTTTCCTAGCAGAAGGACCCCGCCTCCGCATTTCTATTAAAAATCAACGATGAAAAATAAATAAACTTAAAAATTGTATCACAACGGTTTTATCACTACAAACATTATTATTATTATTTTATTAAAGTACCCCTTTTTCCCACGCGTGTGCGCCAAGCAAACGTCATTCATGCAACCCTTCAAGATCGTTACTACCTAAATGTTGGTGTAAGGGGTCAGTTCATCCCACGGAAAAATTAGACCAAATAATAAGTTAACAACCATAAAATATAAATATAAAATCTTTTTGTAATAAAAGATTTAGAGAAAATGATTTTTATAATTCATAAGGTGTATCAAAAATTATAAAATATATCTAAACAACAAGTAGTAACTCACCTTAGAATCAATAATTATATAAAAATAACAATGGCAATAAAATGTATGCAAATTATGCATGTCCTAAACATACATGACCCGGATATAGCCAGCCACTAAGGCGTCCACACAGAAGTCACCCATACCAATGGGGAAAATTAACCCAGCCACTAAGGCGTCCACTAAGATGCATATGGTATGTCATGACAATGATAATGAATGTTCGAAATGTACAAGTCACTAGCCACTTAGGCAACCACAAAGAAAACTATTCATTAATGCATTCAAAAATCAATTTCCTCATATTGGTAAATGAAAAATAAACCTTTCACCAATTTCATCAAAACACGTATATTGTTCATAAAAGTCAAGTTTTAAAATTTAAATACTCAAGAATCAAGGATTAAAATTAAATACATCATAATAAACATGTTAATGACTACATCATTATAAAAATTATAACTTTATAAGTAAGTACTCTAAAACATGTATGGCATTGAACGTTTTCACAACAAACATATTGATGAAGGTATGGTAATAAAATATAATTCTACAATTAATTTCATCAAAATAGAGGTATTACTCAAAAGAAACAATCAAAGCATGATAATTAATTTTCTTTACGACGAAAATAAAATCGACATTTTTCTTTTAATACATCCAGACATCATATCAATATCTTACGACTCGCTAATTTAATATCTAACCTAACTTTGCATGGGAAAAAAGCCCTTACCTTGGACGCTTTCCTTCCACGTACCACTATATAGCCCTCGAAAATCTCACAGACATGAATAAAAGTTTATAGCTCCGATCAAAAAGCTAGGGAATGTAAGGATGGTTGTTTGAGTGGCTTAGAAAATATTTGAGATAAATGTAGTGTCGGTAATGCGTGTGAGTGATTATGACTTATTTTCCTCTACTGTAAGTTTAATCGTGTCCTAAGAAGTAGAGGTGTATGTGACTAATAAATGAGGCATAAAGCTGATAAGAGAGAATGAATAATTCTCTTCATTGAGTTTAATTGCACACATGAATAAGGAATTAAATTGGAATAATGTCATTCAATGACCAACCGTTAAGAATTAATTGGCATTCATGTATTTGTTCTTGCTAGTTACACATTTGAATGGACACAATATAAATTAAATTTTATAAAATATGGTTATAAAAATAGTAGTGTGAGTGATTAAATTTGACTTAGTCAAAATTGGCTTGGTCATTGTTCACTCTAAGACAAATATTTCTACGAGTTTTAATTAGTCAATAATAAAAATCCCAATAATAAATTATTTAATATGAAAATACTTTATCAAATAATTAAACATTCAAAGAATAATTATCTTACTATTGTCACACTAAATTAATAAAAGGATAAACAAAACTAATGATTCTAAATTAATTAATTAAAAAAAAAGAGGATGTTACAATACTTACCCCCTTAAAATAGTTTCGTCCTCGAAACTAAGAGGTCTCTAAAAGGTATGGGTAAAGCTCTCTTATCTTCTCTTCCAACTCCCAAGTAGCATCCCCAGTCATCTGGTTCCAAATCACCTTAACCAACGGAATTTCCTTTCCCCTCAAATGTTTGGTAGTTCTGTCGGCGATGCTTATCGGTGGGACCTCGAAGGTAAAATTCTCCTTCAATTGAATATCATCTGGCGCAATAATATGGGATGGATCTGCAATGTACTTCCTCAATTGTGATACATGGAACACATCATGTAAATTAGCTAAATTCGGTGGTAAAGCAATTTGATACGCCACTGGACCCACACGTCGAAGAATTTGATATGGTCCAATAAACTTCGGAGTAAGCTTTTTAGACTTCAATGCCCTACCAACTCCAGTAGTAGGCGTCACTCTCAAGAATACATGTTCATCCTCCTGAAACTCCAAGGGTCTCCTATGTCGATTAGCATAACTCTTCTGCCTGCTATGTGCTGTTCTCATCTGCTCTTGGATCTGACGCACCTTCTCTGTAGTCTGTTGCACCAGCTCTGGCCCTACGATTAAGTTTTCGCCATCCTGATACCAACACAAGGGAGTTTGACACTTGCGCCCATACAAAGCCTCGTACGGGGCCATACCGATGCTTGCATGATAGCTATTATTATAGGTAAATTCGACAAGAGGCAATAGATCATCCCAACTTCCTCTGTTATCTAATGTACAAGCTCTTAGCAAATCTTCTAAGGTCTGAATAGTCCTTTCAGTTTGGCCATCGGTTTGAGGGTGGTAAGCAGAACTCAATCTCAATTTAGTACCCAATGCCTCATGCAATGCTCCCCACAAACGAGAAGTGAACTTTGGATCTCTATCTGACACAATGCTAGATGGTATCCCGTGTAATCTAACAATTTCCGCAACGTAAATCTCTGCAAGCTTAGATACATTGTAAGTAGTCCTTACAGGTATGAAATGTGCGGATTTTGTGAGCCTGTCAATAATCACCCAAATGGAGTCAAATTTCTTCTGAGTCTTAGGTAATGCCACCACAAAGTCCATAGATATGCTATCCCATTTCCACACTGGTACATCTAATGACTGCAACAATCCAACAGGTTTTTGGTGTTCAACCTTAGCCTTTTGGCAAGTCAGGCAAGACGCCACATATTCCGCCACTTGTTTCTTCATTCCTGGCCACCAAAATCTTTGCTTCAAGTCTTTATACATCTTTGTAGTACCAGGATGAATACTCAGTTTGCTCTTGTGGGCCTCATCCAAAATGGTTTTTCTCAACTCTGCATTATCCGGCACACAAATACGTTTATTACACCACAAAATGTTATCTGGACCCATTTGAAATTCGGGAGCCTTGCCGGTCTCAACCAATTTTCGTCTCCCCTGAATAGTCTCATCGGTCGCTTGAAGGGCTTTTATCTCATTCATTAGTTTATTATCTACAATGATCATTCCACATTGTACTTTTCCCGACAAAGAATCCATATTAAGATCCAAGTCGCGAAAATTCTCTAACAACTCTAATCCCTTCATTTTTATGGATGACAAATGGGCCCGCTTCCTACTCAAGGCATCAGCCACCACATTGGCCTTTCCTGGGTGATAGTGCAACGTGAACTCATAATCCTTGATGAACTCCATCCATCTCCGCTGTCGGATATTAAGCTCCTTCTGGTCGAACAAGTATTTCAAACTTTTATGGTCACTGTATACATCAAAATTGCACCCATACAGATAGTGCCTCCAAATTTTTAGTGCAAAAACTATTGCAGCCAACTCCATGTCATGCGTGGGATAATGTTTCTCATGCACCTTCAACTGTCTTGAAGCATATGCTACCACCTGTTTGTTCTGCATAAGTACACAACCCAACCCTTGTAAAGAAGCATCACAATAAACTTCATATGGTTCTTCTGGTTGTGGTAACACCAACACCGGTGATGTAGTTAGCTTCTCTTTCATCATCTGAAAACTCCTTTCACATTCCTCCGTCCATGCGTAAATATGATTCTTCCTTGTGAGTTGTGTCAACGGCGCTGCAATCTTGGCAAAATCCTCAATGAATCTTCTATAATATCCAGCCAAGCCCAAGAAACTTCTAATCTCTGTGACGGTCTGTGGTTGTTTCCATGCCACCACAGCCTCTACTTTAGTTGGGTCGACAGCGATACCTTCCTTTGAAATAACGTGTCCCAAGAATTTCACCTCCTCCAACCAGAATTCACATTTCCCCAAATTAGCATACAATCTCTTGTCCTTCAAGACTTGCAAAACTTGACGTAGGTGAACTTCATGTTCCTCCAGGCTCTTAGAATAAATCAATATGTCATCAATGAAGACCACTACAAATTTGTCTAAGAAGGGGTGAAATATACGATTCATGTAGTCCATGAAAATAGCTGGTGCATTGGTGACACCAAAAGGCATCACCAAATACTCAAAGTGTCCATAGCGAGTCCTGAATGCAGTTTTAGGAATGTCTTCTTCCTTCACCCGAATCTGATGATACCCCGACTTCAAATCAATCTTAGAAAATATCATTGCTCCTTTGAGTTGGTCCATCAAGTCATCAATGCGTGGCAAGGGATACCTATTTTTGATGGTGACTTTGTTAAGTTGACGGTAATCGACACAGAGTCTAGACTTTCCATCCTTCTTCTTCACTAGGAGTACTGGTGCTCCCCAAGGTGAGACACTCGGTCGTATGAACTGTTTAGATAAAAGGTCCTCCAACTGATTTTTCAACTCTGACAATTCCGATGGAGACATTCTATATGGTGCAATAGATATAGGTCCTGTACCCGGAGTCACATCAATTGAAAATTCAATATCACGAACTGGGGGTAATCCTGGTACATCCGGCGGAAATACCTCTGGAAAATCTTCGACCACAAGTATCCCGTCTACCCCCACCTCTAGCTTCGTACCGACTGAGTTGAGGGAAACACACTTCCGAACTCCCTCTTTCAAAGAGAAGTTCAATTTATTGGTATCGAGGAATCGAGAAACACCTGGGTCTGGGAATATCACAGACTTACGAGCACAATCCAATAGAACATAATGGCTTGACAACCAATCCATTCCAAGGATCACTCCCACATGCTTGAGGGGAATACAAATCAAATCAACGTTGAATCTCATATCGAACACAATCAACGGGCATTGCAAGCAAGCCGTATTACATTTCACTGATTCGGTAGAAGGTAGGGTAACCACCAAATCAAACGGCAAAGTAGTAATAGTAAGTTGGAGCGAATCCACCCAATCCAATGAAATGAATGAGTGTGTTGCCCCCGAATCATAAATTACATTAAGTGATTTTCCAGCAATTAAACACTCACCTTGGATAAGCTCAGAGGAAGATGGAGTTTCCTCTCCATTGATGTGGTAGACACGTCCCTTGGCAGTAGGGCGTACAACATTGTCGTTGATATTGTTGCGGTTGACAGCTCTATCGTCCTTCCGTTCAGGGCATTCATTTGCAAAATGGTCTGGTTTCTGACAAATGTAACAAACCCTTGGTCTGATTGGACACTCAGACATCTTGTGTCCCTCTCTGTTGCAGCGAAAACACTTAACAGGGTACGCCTGGTTCTGACTTGGAACTTTTGGCCCTTGACCTTCCCCGTTTTGAGGTCGAGGTTGATCTCTAGCATTCCCCAGTGGTCGGGCATATGGCTTGTATTGTTGATGCTGCTTGCCCCTATTATGTTGGTCGTTATGCCCCTGTTTTCAAATATTAACATTTAGAGGTAGATATTCACATTTAGAGGCCAAACTTATGACTCTAATGATATGGATGGATTTAAATCTCTACCTGAGGTCTGATGGGTCCACCTACAACACCCCTATTCAGACGGCTCTGTTTCATCTGCTCCACTTTCTTGCATTTCTCCACTAGTACTTGATATTGGCGTATCTCCAAGGGCCCCACTAACTCCTTAATTTCATACCTAAGCCCACTTTCAAACCTCTCGCACATGTATTCTTCATCTATCTGATTTAGGAAATAGCGGAAGTGCTTTGCTAGGGACTCGAACTTTGCCGCATATTCCGCTATCGTGAGATTCCCTTGATACAACTTCAGAAATTGGGCCTCCTTCTCAGCCCTAGCACTTTTCGGGAAGTATTTTTCTAGGAACTTATTCTTGAAAGCCTCCCAGGTTAGCTCTTCATGATTTGTCTCCATCATTTTCTTCGCACCTCGCCACCAGTATTCAGCTTCACCAATCATCAAATAGGTTGCATACTCTACTTTCGCATTGTCAGAGCAGTGTAAGATCTCGAAGATCTTCTCGATTTCTTGCAGCCAAAGATCAGCCTTGTCGGGGTCATGTTCCCCTTTGAATTTAGGCGGATCTTGTCGACGAAATTCATTCAATGCTCTTGCTGCACTGGCTGCTTCATCCCTCTGATCCCTCTGTGCATCTCGTTGAGCCTGGATCGCAGCTTGTTGGGCCATTGCTGCGGCCATAGCATATCATAAAATGTTTATTGCTTGATTAAAATTATTTCTAATCATAGGATCAAGAATTTAAAACATATTTTTCATCATAATTATTCAAAGAAATTAGACAATTAAATTCACACAATTGAAATTTAAGTCATTAATGACATAAAATAGTTTGAAAATCAAGCCCTTAGTACAAAAAGAAGTAGAGAGTTTAAAATAAATAAAATAAAACAATCATACGATGAATAAGTAAAAATCATAAAGATTATAAAATGTAACAACTTAAATAAAATATAAAAGACAATGCCAATAAAAGCATGCAAGTAGTTATAGAGATTTCTGGTTTGAAAAATTTAAATAACACTATTAAACCAAATATTTAAAACATATATTTAATGACAAAAATCATGGAGGTTATACAATTGATGACACATAATAGAAATTTAAGTAAAATTTAATAATTAGAAAACCAAGCAATTAACATATTTAATGACACTTAATAAGAATTTAAATTTCTGGTTTGAAAAATTTAAATAACACTATTAAACCAAATATTTAAAACATATATTTAATGATACAAATCATGGAGGTTATACAATTGATGACACATAATAGAAATTTAAGTAAAATTTAATAATTAGAAAACCAATAAATTAACATATTTAATGGCACTTAATAAGAATTTAAGTAATTCTTAAAAATTCAAATTCAAGAAGGTTACACAATTAATAACTTAATAAAAGTTTAAGTAATTAATAAAATTCAATTTCAAGAAGGTTACATAATTAATGACATATAATGGACATTTAAATAATTATTAAAACTCAAATAATTAGAAAATTATACAATTAACATGAATAACATATCACAAGAAAACATGCGACATACACGAAGCGTCCCATCCCACCAAGGTCCGAGAAATAGTGCTCTGATACCACAATGTAACGCCCCGGATTTTGATCCAAGACATTACTTAAAAATATTTATTTTCTTTCAAAAACGGCTTAAATTTTTTTTTTTAAAAGTAGTTCATCATATAATAAATAAAATTTCTCTAGAAATAGTTTGATTCCATTTTAAAAAAAATACCACAATGCGATTTATCGGATATTATTATATGTAAAGGCAATTTACTAATTGTAGAAAATGTTCGCTTAAAAATAGAATAATTCAAGTTTTTCCTAGCAGAAGGACCCCGCCTCCGCATTTCTATTAAAAATCAACGATGAAAAATAAATAAACTTAAAAATTGTATCACAACGGTTTTATCACTACAAACATTATTATTATTATTTTATTAAAGTACCCCTTTTTCCCACGCGCGTGCGCCAAGCAAACGTCATTCATGCAACCCTTCAAGATCGTTAGTACCTAAATGTTGGTGTAAGGGGTCAGTTCATCCCACGGCAAAATTAGACCAAATAATAAGTTAACAACCATAAAATATAAATATAAAATCTTTTTGTAATAAAAGATTTAGAGAAAATGATTTTTATAATTCATAAGGTGTATCAAAAATTATAAAATATATCTAAACAACAAGTAGTAACTCACCTTAGAATCAATAATTATATAAAAATAATAATGGCAATAAAATGTATGCAAATTATGCATGTCCTAAACATACATGATCCGGATATAGCCAGCCACTAAGGCGTCCACACAGAAGTCACCCATACCAATGGGGAAAATTTAACCAGCCATTAAGGCGTCCACAAAGATGCATATGGTATGTCATGACAATGATAATGAATGTTCGAAATGTACAAGTCACTAGCCACTTAGGCAACCACAAAGAAAAATCATACATATATAACCAGCCACTTAGGCAACCACAAAGAAACTATTCATTAATGCAATTCAAAAATCAATTTCCTCATATTGGTAAATGAAAAATAAACTTTTCATCAATTTCATCAAAACACGTATATTGTTCATAAAAGTCAAGTTTTAAAATTTAAATACTCAAGAATCAAGGATTAAAATTAAATACATCATAATAAACATGTTAATGACTACATCATTATAAAAATCATAACTTTATAAGTAAGTACTCTAAAACATGTATGGCATTGAACGTTTTCACAACAAACATATTGATGAAGGTATGGTAATAAAATATAATTCTACAATTAATTTCATCAAAATAGAGGTATTACTCAAAAGAAACAATCAAAGCGAAAATCTCACCAAGATGAATAAAAGTTTATAGCTCCGATAAAAAAGCTAGGGAATGTAAGGATGGTTGTTTGAGTGGCTTAGAAAATATTTGAGATAAATGTAGTGTCGGTAATGCGTGTGAGTGATTATGACTTATTTTCCTCTACTGTAAGTTTAATCGTGTCCTAAGAAGGAGAGGTGTATGTGACTAATAAAGGAGGCATAAAGCTGATAAGAGAGAATGAATAATTCTCTTCATTGAGTTTAATTGCACACATGAATAAGGAATTAAATTGGAATAATGCCATTCAGTGACCAACCGTTAAGAATTAATTGGCATTCATGTATTTGTTCTTGCTAGTTACACATTTGAATGGACACAATATAAATTAAATGTTATAAAATATGGTTATAAAAATAGTAGTGTGAGTGATTAAATTTGACTTAGTCAAAATTGGCTTGGTCATTGTTCACTCTAAGACAAATATTTCTACGAGTTTTAATTAGCCAATAATAAAAATCCCAATAATAAATTATTTAATATGAAAATACTTTATCAAATAATTAAACATTCAAAGAATAATTATCTTACTATCGTCACACTAAATTAATAAAAGGATAAACAAAACTAATGATTTTAAATTAATTAATTAAAAAAAAAAGGGTGTTACACTACACAACTTGTAATCTTTCACTCCTTTAGGATATCCAATGAAAACACATTTGATTGCTCTAGGATTCAATTTATCTTGCCTTATGTGAGCAAATGCTAAGGAACCAAATACCTTCATATTTGAGTAGTCAGCTGGTTTGCCATTCCACGTCATAATTGGTGTCTTAAATCCAATAGCTGATGAAGGACATCTATTGATCAAATACATTGTTGTAACTATAGCTTCTCCCCAGAATGTTTTAGGCAGCCCTGCACTCAAGATCGTACATCTGACCCTTCCCAAGATTGTTATGTTCATCCTTTCAACAATTCCATTTGTTGAGGAGTGCCTGCAACTGTTCTATGTCTTTGAATACCTAAGTCACTGTAATACTTATTAAACTGCTCTAAAAGATACTCCAGGCCATTGTCAATTCTTAAACATTTTAGCTTAGTTTCCTTTTGAGTTCCAAATTGCATATGCCATTCTTTAAATTTCATAAAAGTGTCACTTTTATTTTTAATGACATAGATCTATAATTTCCTAGAATAATCATCAAAATAAGCATATTCAAAAGGTCTAGAGGTGTTGTGTTGGCTAACACCAAAACTGCCCCTCTTAGACTTTCCTATATACAATGATCACAAAATTCCAATATTTCAATTTTGTCACCATTAAGCAAATTTTGTTTTGATAACTCAATTAAGCCTCTTTCACTTACATGTCTTAACCTCATATGCCACATTCTAGTAGATGAATGCAAATAAGAGCTAGCAACTGAAGCTTGTGCAATTATAGTAAAACCTTCTAAAATATACAAGTCATTTCTTTTAATGTCTTTAACAATGATATTATCTTTATTAACAATAGTCATAATACCATTCTTTATGTATGTTGAATATCCTAGTATGTCAAACATGCCAACAAAAATTAAATTTCTTTTTAATTCAGGTATGTACCTAACATCATTCAGCAGTACCTCCTTACCATTGAACATTATGAATCTGATTGTTCCCTTGCCTTGGACTTTACATGATTTTCTGTTGCCAAGCAAAACGACTCCACCACCACGAAGATCTATTGATTCAAAATAATCATTTCTTAGACATGTGTGGAAAGTACAACCTGGGTCTAATACCCAGTTTTTTTCACCTTCAGAATTTGAAATCATCAATGCCTCTTCAGATTCATAACCAGCATCAACAAGTGTAGCATTTCCTGAATCTTGCGAGTTCCTTGATTCATTTCTTTCAGGGAAATATTTCTTCAAATGTCCATTCTTGTGACAATGAAAGAATTTATACTTCCCTTCAAATTTTGATTTTGAATTGGACCTAAACTTATTTCCATTTGATCATTTCTTGTCAATTCTTCTTCTGGTCACATTCAGACTTTGAGCATGATTATCATTCTTGATCTCAAGTCTTTTATAGTTTTCCTTTGTCCGTATCGAGGCATGCACTTATTCAAGAGTAATTGTTTGTTCTCTTCCAAACATAATAGCATCCTTGAAATGTTTATATGAACTTAGCAGGGCTCTAAGCAAGATCAGAGCTTTGTCTCAATCATCTAGTTTGATTTCTAAATCATCAAGGATCTTGTTAAAATCAGCAAGTTGAACTGTGACAGATTTCTCTTCATCCATTTTAAAAGAGAACAATTGTTGCTTCAAGAGGAGCCTATTTGAAATTGATTTAGTCATGTAGAGAGATTCAAGTTTAAGCCATAAGGCTGCTGCTGTTGGTTCCCTTTCAACTTCCCTCAAAGCTTTGACTCCAAGACACAAGATGATAGTGTTCTTTGCTTTTTCAATCAATTATTCTTTTTCTCGAGCAGTCATTGTTGCTGGAAGAACTCATTCACCCTTCAATGCGTTCACCAAGCCTTGATATACTAGAACAACATGCATTTTTATCTTCCATAGACCAAAATCATTTGATCAATTGAATTTTTCAATGTCAAATTTTGTGGTTCCAATCATTGTTTATTCCTTTTCCCACAGACGGCGCCAATTGTTAAAATAATATTGGGATCTGCAACAAGAATTAACCAACACAATAGAAGACAAACAATTGCAGAGAAAAAAACGAACATGGAGAACGTTCTTGGTTTTATGCTCAAAACGGAGAACATTCTTGAACAGAACTGAAAACCAGAAAACGAAGACTGTGTATCGTTCTCCTTTCTGCAGTTTTGAAAACTAGTTTTCAAACAATGTAAACGAAAATTAAAGAAAGATAATGGAAGAATAACACCCAAATTTACGTGTTCAACCTCAATTGATGAGACATACGTCACAGGTAAGCAAGCAAGACAATTCTCATCATTCATAAAACAAATCGAGTCAAAAACTCTCTATAGCATAAAACCCGAGAGGAACAATCTACATAGAAAGATGATTTTTATTTATTTGAACATATAATACAAAGATAGAGTCTCTTATTAAAATACCATAGAAAGAGTTTCATCCATACACAATTTTTTCACTAACACTTCATCTCCAGATACATTCTTTAGAGACCCCATGAAAGCATGGCTTTATCAGCTCAAATAAGGAAATGGCATATATAGTAATGTCTTGGTAACAAACAAGCATGCTTTATTTTCTTATCATTAAGATAACACACATGCAATTCGCTTCTTAGCAACAAGGCACAAAGGATGTTTCTTGTGTTTAACAAGTCCTGGAAGACCATCAATGTCTATGTCTTCACTCTTTACTCCTTCAGGCATTTCCCAATCAAACAAATAGAGAAGATTAGCAAGTACAAGCTCCACTGTAGCAACCGCCATGTTTAATCCAGGACAAACTCTTCTGCCCGAACCGAATGGAATCAACTCGAAATCTTGTCCTTTTAAATCTATATCACTATTTAGGAATCTCTCCGGATAAAATTCTTCTGGATTCTTCCACGCTTCGGGGTCCCTATGAATTGCCCAAGCATTCACAAACACCAGTGTCTTATCTGGAATTTCATATCCATCAATGTTACACTTTTTCATCGTTTCTCTTGGTAAAAGTATGGGCAATGTTGGATACAATCTCATCGATTCTTTTATAACTGCCTTTAGATATGGAAGCTTTTGAACATCTTCTTCCTCTATAAAACCCTTCCCTTTGAACGCTTTTCGAATTTCGTCTTGTACTTTCTGCATCACTCTTGGATTCTTCATTAGTGCAGTCATAGCCCACACTACTGCGGCTGCAATTGTGTCTGTTCCCGCCAACAACATATTCTGAAATATATTGACAAAGATGTATCATAATTAGAAATATATTGATAAAAATAATAATTAATATAATTAAAAATTTAAAGAGAGTTCTATGAAAAGAGATAAAAATAAAAAATAAAAAATTCTCAAAAGATTTTATATTTAGAGACGGGAGGATGACTATAATAATAATAATTGACGACATCAACCAACCACTATAAAGATAGGTTTTTATTTTACTATATTATTTTGATTTATGTCTGACGTCATAGATATTAAAGTAGTGCATTTCTATTTATACCACCGTCACTAATAATGATCCATAGATCATTTCTATTTTTTTATGAGTCAAATCGTATCATATATTAATTTATTATTAGTGATACTAATTACTAACTCCAAATACAAGATGTGGCAAAGGCTATAAAACAAAGAAGATAGTACAAGACAGACAGTGCCACAATTTGTAATGAATACACAACCAAACAACAAAAGAGACAAATTAAGATCGTTTTTATTTTAACTAGTAATAAATAGAAACATAGATCATCTACTGCAGGCCAGAGAGATCCAAATTCTAACAAATAGATAGAAAAAAAAAAATTAATGTAAGCATAAATAACAATGAAAATGAAGATGTCACTAATTGTATCACTAAGTATTATTACAAAGTGCTAAATTTGGAGATCACTTAATTTCCTTTTTGGATAATTATTTCCCGCCAATAATTCAACTTTACGTATTAGAGATCTATCATTAATTAAATTAATTCAATAGTTTGAAAGTATCACGAATTACGATGTAGCATAAGTGGTTGGTGTAACAGGTAGCTAGTATTGTAATTTTTTAAGAAATAAATTCGATTACTAATCATAAATGGGTTAGATTTCGTCAAAGAGGCATGAAGAGTTTTACAAAAATAATAAAAGGTTTTGAAAATTTAACTTAGACTAAGGCTTAATTAGAGTGAAGAAAACAAAAATAAAATAACCACTAACCATGATCAAAGGTTTGATATGTTCAGAAGTGAGATCCATTGACCAGTAAGGATCATTCTTCAATTGAATCAATGCATCAATTACATCCATTTCATTTGGAGGCAACTTTTTCCTCTCTGGATCAAGATGTTCATCAACAACACTTTGAAAAAATACATCTAAATTTTTGAACGTTCTCTCAAGACGACCTGTCATTCCAGTGAACTTATCAACGATTCCTCCAAGAAAAGGCAAATAATCGGTGTAAAAGAATGAAATCGTCAAGTTTTGGGCTTCTTTAAGCAAATCATGAAACATGCTACGCTCATTTCCTTCCTCTTCATACCTTCGACCGAACGCGGTCCTACAAACTATGGTGCTTGTGAGACAAGTAAGATGCTCATGAAGGTTCATAGCTTTGTTGCTAGAAGCATATTCTGATATTTTCTTTATCAATTGAGTTACTTCATATTTTCTAACTGAGTAATACATTGAGACACGTTTTACACTAAGAAAATGGATGAATGAAAACTTTTTGGTGTGTCTCCAATATTCTCTATATGGTGAAAAAACTTGGTCTAATCCATCATAGGAGAATTTCATATGGCTGATTAAAGCAGGTCGGTTACAAAATTCGATATCGTGTGTTTTCATTACTTCTTTGGCCATTTTAGCTGATGAAACAACAAGTGTTTGTCTTGAACCAAGTTTAAGGAAGACTAAAGAGCCATATTTCTTTGAGAGTTCGTGGAAGTCTACACCAAGAGCTGAACTATCAAGTTGGTGTAAGTTTCCAATTAAGGGAAGGCCTTTAGGTCCTGGTGGAAGATTTGGTTTCTTAGATGTTTTGTGTTTTTTGAAGAAGAAGAATAGCAAGAGAGCAAAAGCTAGAAGAACAAGTGGTAACATGTTTTGGTTTATGAATTAGGGACAACTATCTAGCTATTGTAATCTCATGTGCTTCTGTGTTTGTGTCTAAATATGCATGTGTATATATTGGAAATGTTAAAGGGAGAGTTGAGAGGGTTACATTTGGGTAATGTTACATCACTCTATAAATATTTTCATCATCGTTAATAATTACATCTGAATCAAACACACATCTTAATAAAATAAAAAATCAAGCAACACTTCATCAAGGCATCAAGACGGCGAGCAAAATAACATTGTGTTTAGATAACGAATTACTTGTAAAATATAAAGAGGAAAAACTATATTCATGTGGAAATCAGATATAGGCAAGAATTTCTATTTTCATACCTATAAAGGATGATAGTTAAAGACATTTAATTTTTTTGATTTCACTAAAAAATAAAAAAATACAATTACTAACTTATTTTTAATTGCTTTTTTTTATTGATAATTGTCCTTACTTATTATTGTCATCTTTCACAACAAAGAAATTAATGCAATGATATTTTTAAAGCAATTTTATTATATAAATTTAAATGTACTTTTGATCCTTCAATTTTTTTAAATATGCTATTGTGGTCCCTCTTTTTTTTTAGCGATATTGGCCCTCCAATTTTTCCCCTTTGTATTTCTTAGTTCCTATTCTAATTTTGATCAAAATTTACTGATGTGTATTTTTATTGAAAGTGTCTTATTGATATTGGGTCATACAATAAAATAATTATTTCAGCATGGCCCAATAAAATTTATAACAACAAATTCTATTCAAAATTGAAACGAGGACTAACAAATTATAAACAAGATAAAATTAAAAGACTCAAATTGCTTATAAAATAAGAACAAAATTATACCGTTAAAAAACTTGAGAGGTCAAAAATATATTTAATTTTATTTAATAAAAGTGAATAATCAATTTTTTCTTATATTTAAAGTAAAAAAAAACACATGCGTTTTTTTTTTATATATATAATTAAGGTCGACCAAAGTGCAAGTAAAGAGTTATCGAATAATTTTTTTATAATTATTAATCATTAGATTAAAATAAATTACTAAGACCAATGTTCACAAGATGCAACAACTACGAATTTTATAATCATAATAAATAAATTTTATAATGTCTCGATTCTTAATTAGTATTGACTTGTGAGATTCTCTTTTCTTAAGATATGTCCAATGGGAGATAGATCGGCCGTCCAAAAGGGATATATGACATGGCCTTAATAAAGCTCTACTTATTAATATTTTTTAATCTCTATAAAATTAAAATTTTTTAAATTTATTTTTAAATATTTTAAATTTATTTTTATTTTATATTTTGATATTATTGAGACTTTTTTAAAGTTAAAAGTATTAATTTTTTTTAAATTAAGGCTTAAAATAAATAAAATTTGTTTATAGATTAAAATTTTCGAATTATTTTATAAAAATTAAAATTTTAAAATAATTCAAACTTAATTATTTATTATATAAACTAGTGTTTAGATGGCCACTGAACCTGTTCGTATATCTACTTTTATCAATAAAAAATTAAAATTACAAAATTTAACACAATTATTTATAAAAAAAACAATTATTAGATTGACAATAAAAGATTGAATGATAAATAAAATAGTTTAAACAAATATTAATTTAAAATAAAAAGTTACACTAAAATATGGTATAATTTTATATATAGTATGTATATTTTAAAATTTTAGTTATTTAATTAATAAAGGAGTATAATATTGTAAATTTAATAATTTAAATAAAAGATAATTTCTTAAATTACTGATTTTTAAATGATAATTTTTTTCAAAATGTTACATTAATATGTTAGGTTGAAAATGATATTGAGATTTAGATATTGCTCAAACTTAACTTAATTATAAATGCTCAAGACAAAAAATTAATATATTAAAAACTAAATCTTGTGGTGATGGTGTCTATCTCGGTGTTGAAAATAAATTTTCAAGTGTTTGTATTTTCTACAGTTTTAATAATAAATAATTTATTGAACTAGTATGAATCAGAATTGGTGGTCTTAATGAAGTTAGTAATAAATTAATTTTAATCACAAGTTATTATAAGCAATTGAACATGTTCAATTTCAATCTCAAGAGAAAGCAATTGTATGGTTGAATATTACGTTTTTCATTGAACTTTCATTTTGTAAAAATAATCGTTTCTAAATATGAATAGTCGTTGTTTTTTTTAAATAACCGATTTTAAAACTATGAATAAATGATTTTAAAAAAAATAAATATTAAAAAATAATCAAATGTTAATTGGTTTTGAGAAAAAAATCGTTTTTAAAATTAAATTTTTCGAAACCGGTTGCTTAATTAACTAGAAATTAGTTATTTAACCATAACTAATTTTACAATTGGTTTTATAACCAATTTTAAACCAAATAATAAATTTGGTTATAAATATAAATCTACATATTAGTTTTAAAATGGATATGATTTGATTTAAAAAAAAAAAAATCAACTATGCACAACCCTAATTAAGTTTGCAGATTGATGTTTATTCAACCCTATATTTACTTAATTTTTTTATTGGATTTTAATTTATAGTAATATGAACTATACATTCAATTATAAATTCCGGTAATATGTGCAGATGGACGGATACCGCATAGAGATGAGTATTCACCAAGTTTGAGTTTTTATCTTTTAATCAAGCTTGGAGGAAGTGTAATGCTATCTCTCATGTTTTAGCTAAATTGGGCCTAAGTTTTTTTTCCAAGACCAAGTTTGAATTGAAGAGTATCTTCCAGTGTTTGACCCCTATGTAATTGAGGAGTATCATCATGTTTCTTTCCCTATTCAATGATAATTTTCGAGGAATTTAAAAAACAAAATTATAATATTTAAATATTAAATAACACATGATATAGAGGTTACCCAATGGTAAGAGAATGTTTTAACCTTCTCCTTCACTTTTTGAAATCTATAGAGAAGAAGAAAGCTTGTGATGGAGAGATGAGTCAATCTTATTCATCATAAATAGAGGTTATTTCGAGTATTCTATCTTTGCATCTTTGAAAAAAGTGTGCTATTTGCATAGTCAACTGTGCTTTTAATAAGGTTAATAGACGGTTTTCAAACTTTAGAGAGATTTATTCTAAAAGTATTTTTAATGATTAATGGATTGTTTTGATTCATTCATTATTGTCTAATTCATTCATTTTGCCACATATAAGTCTTCAACTTTAATAAAGAAATTTTACTCCACCTTCTTTATAATTTTTTTCTCATATTTTAATTTTATTAATTATTTATTTATTAACTTACTTCTAATTATATTACTTTTTTTTACAATATGTAATAAACATTACAATAAATTCATAAATTATTTATCTCACTTTAAAGACAAATTAATAGAACAATTTAGATATACAACAACTTCAATAATACATTCAACTTTTATAATTCTCAAGATTTAATCAACAAAATCTCATAATCTTATATATAAATAAAATATCAATACCTTTGATATATAGTGTTTATGGGATCTAGAACTGGCTCATTGATCAGTACAGGAAGCAAATTGATGAATAATTGAAGTTTTATAATATTGACGGCCAATGACCAAATAAAAGAAAACGAGGTCTTAATCAATTGAATTGTTTATTCAAAAGCAACAATAAAAATAGTCATATACTCATAGGGGTTTATTATTATTATTATTATTATTATTATTATTATTATTATTATTATTATTATTATTATTGTTAAAAATCAAATGTTTCATAAATTGTTTAGGTATTCTTGCATGGGTTATTAACTTCTTATTACATTGTTATATATGTTATCAAAAGAATCTATGACATATGAGAGAGTTCGAGTGACAACCGATAAATTCATCCACATACGACATACCACAGTTGACTTTGATTACTCTCTATCAATTATTAAAGGAATAAAATGTTAGTAATGAATAAATAAAAATTCATTACTCTCTATCAATTATTAAAGGAATAAAATGTTAGTAATGCATAAAAAAAAATTCACGTCATTTCAATTTTATAAGTCAAATGAATCATTTGATCATTTAAATTATTTATTTTTAACAAATTAGTCTTTTACTTCAGCAAAAAATAAAAGAAAAGAAAAACAAGTCAGTCTTTTGAGTATTTTTTCAACTAGTTATCCTTTAAATCATTATTTGTATCAAGTTTAACGGATTTGTGTTGGAAAAAATCACATTATCTAAAATCACGGTGTACTGATAATTATATACAGATGTGTATATGGATGTAAAACCGTTAATTCGGTCATTCAATTCAATTCAATTAGTATTTTGATTCGACTTAGTTCGAAGATAAACTGAACCAACCAATTAAAATTCAACTATATTTGGTTTGGGTATTGAATTTAACTTTTATATATACTAATGATGTATAGTAAAAATTTAGTTGGAGTATAATTGAAAATTTATTGTTAATTTAAATGTTTTGATTTGTTTGTAGATTTGCGATATTGTTTTATTATTTTTTAGATGTTCAAATATTTAAATTTAATTATTTAAAAAAAATTATTATCCGTGAACTCAACTCACTCATATTCGGATTGATTTGGTTCAAATTTGATGAAAAAATTATTGATTGAAAGTTCAATCCAACTCAAATAAAATTGATCAATTCAGATATTGAATTTATCCAAAAATGTAATATCCCACTTTTAAGAATACTATCTCGAAATATTATGTTTAAAATGCATTCCATTGTTTTCATGAAAATATTTTAATTCACGTGCAAGCAATATACATAATTGCAAATATAAATTCAAACAATCAATCGATAATTAATTAAAAATCATCTAGTACCTGAATAAGATAATTGAGTATTCACGTTTTATGATTCAAAAATGTCATACCAAAATAGAAAAGTAATAACTGTTATAAACTATGCTCTAACAGAAATAAAATCCATAAAGGTAGCCACCACTATCCATCTTAGAAATTAAAAGAAATATTTCATTTATTCATTCGAAAACTCCTCCGGGTGCGAAAGCAAATTGGAGATGTCACATGTCAAATATAAGGGTCATCTTCAAATAACAAACAAAGAGCAAATAGACATGCATATTATCACAGAAAAATATAACTAAATCATATACTTCATTTAACAATTAAATTCACCAAGCACCCAAAAGACAAATTAAGCATAATGCACAAATCCTATTTGTTAGACTATATGTCAATGCATGATTTCAGAATATCACCACCATGTAGAGCAAAGATTCCCACCATTGGACAATTTCTTACCGTTGGGCAAATACTCTTCAGAGTTTCATACTCAATATCCTACCGTTGAGTATTTTTCTGAATCACGTTGCCTTTTCAAGGAACTTTCGTCACGTACTCGCAACTAGGTTCAGACCACCAGTACATGCATGAATGTCATCACCTTAGTTAGTAACAAAATAAATCATTCAATCAAAGCGTCCAAAACCATTTAATCTTGCCCTAAACCAACTTATTTTAGACACAAAGTCATCACCTTGAATAACCACCTGATACCAATCAAAATACACAAATTTGTTTAATTCATATAACATATATATTTTGAAGATAACACACAAATAAAACCAATAAATAACATCACATGTCATTTATATCACATATAATTCAACTAGGAAATTAGTGAATGGAGTGATACCTGACCATTACCAAAGTTGTTTCTAGAATTATACGCCACAAACTTTTGTTAAACTCGGTTCACACCTTTAAATAAGTAATAATTAATTCAATATTTAATTGTCTTTCAACTATTAACTCATATACAAATAAAGTTTGAGTTTAGGTTAATATTTAAACAAACTCTCTTAAAACAACCAAATTATTATTATTATTATTATTATTATTATTATTATTATTATTATTATTATTATTATTATTATTATTATTATTATTATTATTATTATTATTGTTTTATAAATCAACACAACATAAAATTTTACCCAAATAAAAATCAACTCTTTAAGTTTAATTTATTGACTCATACTAAATCAGAATTTCAACAATTTTAACAAAAATAATTCTAACTCCTTCAACTGATTAGATTATAAAATAATCAATTAATTATTTTAAAATCAAACTTTAACATCTTAGAAATATAAAAAAAATCTTTCAAATAGTAAGATTTTTCTAATATCTATTTATTGATTTCAACGGCTCCACCTCATAAAACAATTCATTGAATCAAGTTTTCAAAAATGGTCAAAATAACATAGAGGAATAAAACAATCAATTTAACTGTAACAATGTATTTTGTTTTTAAAACTAAAAAGAATTTCTTATACAATAATAATAATAATAATAATAATAATAATAATAATAATAATAATAATAATAATAATAATAATAATAGCAACATCAAACACCATTTTCAAAATTATCTATCGTCATAAAACTATTTACTATAAATTAATTTCTGATTAGTAACAACAACAATTTTATCATAAGAATATATATTTTAATTTATAAATATAATTTTAATTTACAAATATAATTCTTGTACTAAAAATTATCATTTCAAAATCCACAATCACGATTTTTTTCTTTCTTCCTCACTAGCACCGTATCACTCTTTTTTCTTTTTTTTTTCTTATGGCACTAATAATAATATTGTTTAATTTAAAACTCTTTCTAATATCACACATATTGGCCAAGTTCATTTGTCTTAGTGTCTCGTACTTATTTGAATATTTCTTTTCTAAATTAAATCATACCATATACATACATTTAAATGAGTAATTAAAAACAAAACAATAATACCACATAACGAAAATTAGTAAAAAAAACAATATAATTCTACATAAAAGTTCAATCTTGATACTACTAATTTTTATTAACTAATTTATATTTCAAAATTAATATAGACATTTAAAATTATATATTAAAATTTTATTAGTTAAAAAATACACTACACATAATTTAATAAGACCAGTAAAATTTAAAGTCTTACAAAAAACCATATAACTCAACCAATGTACACCTTTAATTATATACAATAAAAAAGAAATAACATATATCATGCTATCTGTCTTGCTTGATCGGAACCCCAAAATATCAGGTCTCTTAAGTGTGGCCTACCACGTGCTTAATTCAGACAGATGGCAGATCATGCATTTTACAATATATCTACATATTAAAGTTAATTTTTTAATCTATAAATATTTATTTCGTTAACCATTTAAATGTCGACAATGTCAAATATATCAATAAATTGAAAAATTAATAAATTAATAAATTTAACATATTTATTTTAAAGCTTAAATATTTATTTTAAAGATTCTATTTTGGATTATTTAATGATTAATTGTGTAAGTAATTTAAATTACGGAAATAATTCTTTTTGAATGTTCTGTTTTAAATCTTTGAATGATTTTTTGTATATTTCTTATAACAGAATGTATCTGAAAGTTAAATATGTAAACATTTGTATATTTAAGTGACTATTATATTACAAATATCAACTTAAACAACTAACTTCTTAAAATAAATTTAGAGGACAAATTTATAAGAAACAAGTATTTAACCAATTATATAATTTATAAGAAACAAGTTTTTTCTTTCTTCCTCACTAACCAACTAATGTAGACATGCCCTTTGTATGAAAAATATTTCTTTACAAAGATAAATAGGCCTCCAACGTTACTATTTGATTAAGATTTTTTTACTAACAAAAAAAATAAATTATAACAGTACATTAAATAAAATATAAATTCAAAGTCGTTAAAAACTAAATATGATAAATTTATGAATAAACTTTCAATATTTAAGTTAATATATAAAGGTAAAGTATCTATAAATGTTTTGACATAATCAAAATGATTGGAACACTCATGTGTTTGAATTTATGTAGTATTGACGACCAAGTCTTTGACTCAATCTATAATAGATCAGACTGATTTGTCAATTTGAACTACGAATATTGCAAAAAATAGAAATAAAAAAACGTCGCATGCTGCAACCACTTAAAAAAAATTATATATTTAAAAACCAAATAGATGAAGAAGAAACGTGACGTAGGAAGATACTTTCGAATCTAAAATGGTTCCAAACCACTACTTTTTAGTTTGACGAGGAATAAAAGAAAAGTAAAGTTATAAAATGGCTGCCCTAGATTTAGACTTTCGAGAGAATAGGAGCACTAAAAAATATAATAAACCTTAAAATACAAATAGATGATTTTACCTTGTAACTCCAAATTATTCTTCTTAAAATACAAACAGATGATTTTACTTTGTAACTACAAATTATTCTTGTACCTCTATAAATTGAAGGAAAAGACATAACAGTTTTCATATAAATATTAAAAGTTATAATTTTTCACCATTCTATTATTTGAGTTTGTCGGTTAAAAAGTGAATAACAAAACTTTCTTTTTTTCCTAAAAACTTTATTCAATTTTTCCAGTACACAAGTTACATTTTAAAAAATTTATTTCAACCTTTCCAGAATATATACAATATCAAAAAAAGTTTTCTGAGATTTCCAGAAATTACCGAAAATTTTAACCCACAAGTTTTTTGAAAATTATTTTTAATTCATATCTGTTAAAATTTATAAAAATAAATAAAATACAAATAATTAAAATATATATATATATATAAATATATATATATATATATATATATATATTCTTGTGTTCCGAAAACTTTTTCGATAGAAATATTCTATACTGAAAAACTTATTTTTAATTTTAAGTTTTTAAGCTTAATAAAATTAATTTTAATCTTTTATCAATTATTTAACCGGTAGAAACCTTCTCAAAATAATTTTTTAAGTTTCTGTATCGAATTTTTTAAGTTTCTATACCGGAAAATTTGATAAAAGTTTCTCCCGAAATCAGCATACCAGGTCTCTTTTTTTTTCTATTTTTTTTTTTTATAAAATAAAAATAAAGTGTGGGGATAAATGACAAAAAGATATTGGAACATAACTTTTGAAGAGATGATGGAAGTTGGAGTTCATTTTGGCCATGATACTAGGAAATGGAATCCTAGAATGGCACCTTATATATCAGCAAAGCGTAAGGGTATTCATATTATAAATCTTACTCGAACTGCTCGTTTTTTATCCGAAGCTTGCGATTTGGTTTTTGATGCAGCAAGCAGAGGAAAACAATTCTTAATTGTTGGTACCAAAAAAAAAGCAGCTGATTCAGTAACACGGGCTGCAATAAGAGCTCGATGTCATTATGTTAATAAAAAATGGCTCGGAGGTATGTTAACGAATTGGTATACTACAGAAACTAGACTTCGTAAGTTCAGGGACTTGAGAACGGAGCAAAAGACGGGAAAACCGAACTCTCTTCCAAAAAGAGATGCCGCTATGTTGAAGAGACAATTATCTCATTTGGAAACATATCTGGGCGGCATTAAATATATGACAAGGTTACCAGATATTGTAATAATTGTTGATCAGCAAGAAGACTATACGGCTCTTCGAGAATGTATCACTTTGGGAATTCCAACGATTTGTTTAATCGATACAAATAGTGACCCAGATCTGGCAGATATTCCGATTCCAGCTAATGATGATGCTATAGCTTCAATCCGATTAATTCTTAACAAATTAGTTTTTGCAATTTGTGAGGGTCGTTCTAGCTATATACGAAATCTTTGATTAATAATAAGATAAATTAAGTTTTAGATTTGGTTGGGGGTCGTAGATTTATGGAATCGGTTATTATACCATTAGAAAATTGTCTAAAAATAAAAAGATAAAAAGAATAAACAAAAATATTTTGTAATTCGTAGGTATTCAAAATCGAAAATGAAAGTAAAAGTAAAATAAGGAAATGGTTGAATCAAAATAATTCCCTTTCAAGTTATATATTTTTATTTAAGAGGGCAGGACAATATGAATGTTCTATTATGTTCCATCAACACATTAAACAGATTCTATGATATATCTGCTCTGGAAGTAGGTCAACATTTCTATTGGCAAATAGGGGATTTTCAAGTGCATGCTCAAGTACTTATTACCTCTTGGGTTGTAATTGCTATCTTATTAATTTCAACTATTCTAGTTGTTAGAAATCCGCAAACTATTCCGACGTCCAGTCAGAATTTCTTTGAATATGTCCTTGAATTCATTCGAGACGTGAGGCAAAACTCAGATTGGAGAAGAATATGGTCCGTGGGTTCCATTTATTGGAACTCTGTTTCTATTTATTTTTGTTTTGAATTGGTCAGCGGCTCTTTTGCCTTGGAAAATTATAAAGTTACCTCATGGAGAATTAGCTGCACCCACAAATGATATAAATACTACTGTTGCATTAGTTTACTTACGTCAGTAGTATATTTCTATGCGGGTATTTCAAAAAAGGGATTGACTTATTTTGGTAAATACATCCAACCAACTCCAATCCTTTTACCAATTAACATCTTAGAAGATTTCACAACCTTTATCACTTAGTTTTTGACTTTTCGGAAATATATTAGCTGATGAATTAGTAGTTGTTGTTCTTATTTCGTTAGTACCCTTAGTAGTTCCTATACCGGTTATGTTCCTTGGATTATTTGATAAACTTTTTTATATTAAAAATTTTCTAAATAGTTTTTCAAAAATCTTTTTTTATTTGATCTGAAAATATTAAAATGGTAAAAAAAATGAATATAAGTCAGAAATATATTAACATTTATAATAATTTATGGAATTATAAGTACAAAGGTGGGATATAAGAGTAAAAAATTCATATAAATATCACCTTTTGTTGAGGTGGATAAAGGTCGAGCGTGCCTCCCACAGTACATGCGGTGTGACTCATGTGAGTGTTTATTTTATAATAAAAATTTAGAGTGAGGAACGGTGTCCAATTGAGTATAAAACAAAAAAAACAAAAAAAAAAACCATGCCCAACCAGAAATATTAAGTAGTAAACACAGCAAAATTATCCTCAAGCAAACTTAAAAACAAGGTGATGAGGTTTATGTTGGATTTTAATGTTTATAATAGATACGATATTATAGCATATTTATTTATCAAGAATAATTAAAAACGACCTATATTTAGGAATCGACTTAGAGAATAGAATAAATCAGTGAATTATCTTCATTATCTTCTAGTAGTCGTTTAGAGTTTTTTAAGATTAAGGATTAGGTTAATCGTCTAATATGATAACGATTAAATAGTTAAATAACTGATGGTAAAGATCTTTCATTGAGCTTAACAAAATAGTTCATATTTAATCTATCATAATCCATTCTACAACAAAAGTCCAACACATACTTCAGAGTTTAATATTAATTGACCATAATTTAATTAATAATAATTGATTATTATCAATTCATAATTGATTAATTAAATAATTAATCAAACGATCTCTCACTTAGATGATTATAATTAATTCTTAAGAGAATATAAATTTTAAGACTATATTTTTAATTATATTCAAAACATACATTGTCCAAAAAGAAATAAGTTTTAATGTTGGAGAAATTATATCTAATAGAGAAAATAAATCATACATGTCAAAGACATACATTTTATACAAAAATGATGACGTTAGAATGACCTAAATATTTGAAAATACTATAATAAACTCCCATTAACTCAAAATACCAAATGATTTTAAGCAAAACGATGAGTTATAGTACTCGTAAGTCTATGATTAGTAATTTTGCCAACGAATTTTTAATTTCATAAACGTATAATATATACGTAGATCTATTTTTTTTTTTTTTTTATAAGCACAGTAAGAATAGTAATTACATAAGAATAATAATTACATATAGGCATAACTTGTTATAAGAGTAATTACATCTAGTCATAAGTACAATCATAACACAAATATTGATATTGTACTTTTACTTGCATATTAATGACCTCACAAAAGTGTGGCATGTTGGTAATAAAAAGAGAAGTACATTATAATTGTATGTCAACGAATTAGTAAGTATTTTCCAACGACATAAGCATTCAATTATGATGTTTACTGAGATTAAAATAATTTTTATATAACTTTCAACATATTTAATGAGACTTAATTTTCAAGGTCTCGTAGAGCACATTATATGTTATAATGTGCGCAAGAGTATATGGCAATATATAAGAATTATAATTTTTAAGTATTTATAATTTATGTAATGCACTCCCACTTATCTAACATATAAAAATAAATTTCATATTCTCACTAAGAATCTACTACTTTAAAATTACTCTCTAATAATATAATATTTAAATATGAACTATTGTTTCTTAAGTTATATGTGAATCCATATGTATCGATGATTTTGATCTCTCTTCTTACAATCATAATAATCATTTTTTTGTAATACAATTTTATTGTTATCTAAGTATTCAGGATTAGATTAACCGTATGATGGATACTAATTAAAAAGCTAAATATTTGAGGAAAAAGACCTTTCATTAGACTTACTAGAATGGTCTAACCCATCATGATTTATTCAACAATAAAACTCAACACATAATGAAATATTTAATATTAAATAACTATAATTTAATTAATAATTTCTAATATAATTGATTAGTTAAATAATTAATCTTGTAATGAAAAAATAATTAATCAAAAGGTTTTTGTTGAAAGAACATAAATGGTCAAACTTAAAGGCACTCACATAAACAAGTGCATTGTATCAACTCAACAATGAAAGAATTGAAGAAACTAATTCATAAATATAAATATGATTATCCTAAGTCGATGATGATCATCGCAATATGTTGCATCTCAATCACACATAAAATTTCTTGGAAGAAGTCGAAAAAAACTATGGGTCAAGATGTGTCTCTATAAAAATTAGAGGATGAAAAATCAAAATTTAAGGATGAATATTTTTCAGAATCTTATATCCGGGGGTAAACCCGATGATGGACATTCATCACAATCTCATATCTGAGGATAAATATTTATCAAAAAATTTATCTCACAATTATTGAAAAAGTAATTGTTGTAAAAGTACAAGAGAACAAAAATTGATAAGTTGTTCACACTATTCATGGTTTACCAAAAGTAAACATATAAGTGACATCACATCAGTCACATACTTTTATGAGCAAGATAAGAACTTTCATCCTCGTACTTAACATAACCTATGGATGGACACTCGAAAAAATCATCCGCTCATATATAAAAATGAGGTCTTATGTAAACAGTGCATAAACACTATGTCAACATTGTTCAAATTTATATAAAAGTCTTTGAAGTAAGACAATCACATCAATCGTGATTTTCAAGGTATCGGAAACAAGAAGGAAACTTCTCATCCATAATAGATCAAGAGGATAATAAGAATGTCTTTTACAAATCATATTCTAAAAAGTTACCTAACAAGTAAAAAAAGGAGGTCAATATGTATACACCAAATTCCAACAGTTACATATTGGAAAGTAATACATACAATCATATCTCAAAGACATACATAGATTCGAGAATGATCATTCATGAACATACTTAAAATCATTTGCATTAGAGGGTGAATACAATCTCAAGATGAGGATAGATGCAGAGGATATCCTCATAATAAATTTGACACAAACAGAAAAGTACAAAGGTACAAAAAAGTGAAGTATTTGACATGAAGGGCACACTGGTCAAAGTGGTTGTAAAAGGAAAAGCAAAAAGCAACAATCACATCAAGACTCTATAAAATAGAAACTTCATCCCAATTAAATCAGATTTAAGGACAAACGCAAATGATAAAAACAATATTGAATAAATGATGAATTTGTGTCCTCTATGTCAGAGGATAAACAATACTGAAGAAAAGATGAATTTATGTCTTCTATGTCAAGAGATAAACAACACATAAGAGATGATGAATGTCCTCTATGTCATATGATAAACAACATAGAAGATAAGATGAACTTATGTTGTCTATTCATCCTCCCACATGGGAAAAATAAGTAAAAGTACAAAGGTACAAAATGTGGTGTCCTTGACTTGTAAGGCAAGCCACTTCAAATTGTTGGGAAAAGAAAAAGCATAAGTCACATTAGAATTAATAAGAGCTTCATCCTCCTTCAACTAAGATCAGATGATAGACTACGACACTCTTCATCCTTACAACTTAGATCTAAGGATAGACTGTGACACTCATTATATTTGTATACTCATTTCTTTATATTTGTTTTATTCACATCATTAGCACACTTATCATACATATTTGAAACTCATATTATTCTTCTTTAGCTCAATCTGACGCTCTCTCATCTCGTAGCTCAATTTGATGCTTTCATAAGATATAAGGACCATAATAATTTTCAGCAACCATGAGATGTTGACTACGCGTAACGAACAAGTCTAAAATCATCGACGAATTTACAAAGTCAATGAAACATGACTGATAATTTACACAGGACATAAAAATCAGCGTTAGATAATTAATAAAAATATTAAACGAAGAAACATATTCAAAATGTCGTGAAACATATTATTAGAAAAGGTCTTAGCGACGTGTTGGAGTAACAACAGATCTGACGTCAACTTCACCGAAACACACAAATGAGTAGTGCTTTTTGAAGGTTTCGACGAGAGGAATCCAAAAATGCTGTTATTTTTTCAGGACGATGAACGTGCTGGTCGGAATTCGATAACATAGTCGTGACGAGGATGAAAATCCATTTTTTGAAATATAACAGTTGGTGATTCCAAGCATAAGTAATGGAAGAGAGTGTTTCGTGGAGTCCAAATATGGTCTCGGTTTTCATTGGTGATAGTCGTGGTGGCCGAAATCTTGATCAAAAGGTGGAGGTGTGATTTTTGACAAAGAGAAATAGGGGTTTCAATTTACAATTCAAGTTGGGAATGAAATAGGAATGGAGGCGGAGACGTACGAAGAAGAAGAAGGTGGAATCGGATCTTGTTCCTTTTATTTATTTATTTATTTATTTATTTATTTATTTATTATTATTATTATTATTATTATTATTGTTATTATTATTATTATTATTATTATTATTATTATTATTATTATTATATTATTATTATTATTATTATTATTATTATTATTATTATTATTATTATTATTAGCTTTTACTCTTCCATATGGGCTTAACCCATAAAACATATTTAACTCATTTCTTTAATACTTTTTTTAATACAATTCCATTACTAAAATATTACTAATATTTTGAAACTAATATATATAAAATAAAGTAATTAAAATGCATTAATTACTAAGATTCTCATATTCAAAATAATAACTACAATTATTACTATACTATTTTACAAAATAATCACATAAAAATTCTAATATCTTTATAGAAATGGTCAAAAAGATAAAATAAATAAATATTAACATAAACAATTTATATTAATTACTAAATCACAATAAATATGTATAAAATCATCATGTCATAGAAAATATATAAAAATAAAAATCAATATCAATATTACTAATATTTCATAATAATTTTTATAAAATAAATAATTAAAATAAATTTATATTTAAAAATAATTAAATATAATTAAGTGTACATTTAACATTAGTCAAATGCATAAAAAAATATTTATTATAAAACTTGAAGGGTTACAGTTGGTGTATCAAAAAGACAAAAACAACTTAAAAAACTAGTCAACCAAAATTAAATAATTGAACAACAAATAATTGAGTCAATAGTCTAAATATTATGGGTTGAGTTGGTTTGAATTGTCGGTTGAACGGATCACAAAAGCAGACCGAGTCCATTTTATTCAAGTCACTTTAGGATGTTGCACTTTAAATATTTTGATACTTGCAAATATTTTATGCAATTTTAAAAACCTTACAACTTTAGTTATATTGGTACATGATGAATTTTATCATTTTAATAATTTTGTTAATTGTGTTTATATATATTAGTTGCTAATAAAATAGTGAAAATAAGTTATTTTGATAAATTAAGATTGTCATTTTTTAACAAAAAAAATATATATAATCAATAAATTAACCATTAAATTAAAAAAAAAAAAAAAAAAAAAACCGTAGCGCCCTAGATAAACGTGGTATAGATTTTTTACTAAAAAAATATTTAATGGTGGGGATGTGGTTCTTGAGGCGAAACGGCAGAGATTCTCACAAGACCATGGGGGTTGAGTCGCGAGTTTGATGATGGGTTGTGTTGTGATGGTTTATTAATGCTATAGAGAGACTACGAAGGCATATATTGTTGGAAGAAAATGTTTGCAATCACCTATATTTGCGTGTTTTGCTATTTGCTTTGCATTTTTCTCGGATGATGTTTTCCCTATTTTTTGACTGGGAAACGTGATTTTTCTCTCTCGGGACCCTGTACAAGAGAATGGAAAACAAGTAATGGACACAAAAAGAAAATAGCTTAACCAATCTGACTTCTAAATAGCTTAGTAAGTGAAGTTGATTAGATATATGCTAACCAAATACTGTGACAGGAAATGATATCCCTCAAATTACAGATTATATCAAATAATCTTTCACATAATTAAAATTACAGTGTCACCAAACTAGTGTGTAAAATAAGTTCATGTAGCAGAGGTGTTTCCATTGAATAAATAATGCTCTGCCCAAAGCAAAAAGCTAATCCAGACAAACAAAAATGATTATGAAACCTGAGTCACCTAACAATGTGTATAAGAAAACAAGTCCCCACTTCGTAAATCAATCCGCCGCCCTCTGCATATTATTTAGAATTCAGAAGTCAGGACTTGAAGGGATTGCTAGCTCACATCTATTTGAAGCACTTTAATAGTGTTACAGACAGAATAATCTGTAGTGAAACCCACGAATGATGAATATTCTAACTTAAGGGTTTTATTTAGGTGACAGTCCCAGTATCTTTCTGCTCATTGTAATCTTGGAAAAAGGACTTTCCAGCTTCATATGTAGACCAGCAGATAGCGGCGGCAGGAGCATGAAAGAGCATCCTTGGAACCCACCCTCGCATGAGCCCTTTGTATCCATCCTTTTTCACTATTGTTTTAATAACATCACCAATTGAACCACTTTTGAACCTATCACATCCACACACACCCTGCACCATGAAACCAATGTCAAGATAAATACTCCAAGGAAAGGAAACATCGGGCTTACAAAATTCCTGCCTAATTCTCCTTGATTTACCATCATTCTTTAATATTTTTATAAACAATTTACCATCATTCTTTAATATTTTTATAAACGATTTACCATCATTCTCAACCCAAGGATGCCAAACATTCATGAACAAAACATGATCAAAATTCAAATCAAGTTCAAATAAAAAATAAACTTGATAAAACACCATATCACACAATACAAAAATAACAATTAATGAATTCTCAACCAGGTGTAACTATATGAATCAAACAACACCGTAATGCTCTAACACAATTAACAAATATATCAAAAGATAATTCATGACATGAATGTAGAAATGATAATCAAATTTGGAGCCTTTTCTTTATTAGGACATACTAAGTTATTCTGAGTTAGTGTATGATCATATAATTGTAATATAATCTTCCAAGAAACAATGGAAGATGATAAAAATTTCCAAGGATGCTAATCTGCACAAGAGGATCTTACCGGCTAACCTACATAAGATTCTACAGTAGAATCATACAATGAAGGCATCCAAGTTGAATACATGATACATCAAATGGTCTGTTGTATATATATAAAATTTCATGCTTGTAGATAAAACTGAAAAATAAATAAGATGCTACTCACAATTAATCTGTTAATTATCATTTCCAATGGTAAACAATATGTGGTTCATTGTAAAATATCACACCCTGTATTTCATTCTTTCTCATAACTGGTGTGTATACGTGATATACAATTATCAATTTACATGTAATGTATCATGCTTCTATCTAAACTAGTAGTGAAAAGTAAACAAGGTGTAGCTTATTAGCAGTCAATTATCATTTTCAACGATAAACTTTTACAGTTTGTGGAAGGATGGCCGCCATGCATCTTTTTTTTTAACTGGTGTGTATATTTCTGTGTATCATACATCATGCATGTTTCACGGTAGATAAGTGCATAGTGCATGTGTATGGAAGGTGAGGAAACGAGGGGGCGGGGGAGAGAGGATCTAAATAGGCCTAAGAATTGAAGCCTACATGTGTATGGGATAAGAAGGAAACAGGTGAGTCCAAAAGAGGGGAGACAGAAGGAGAAAGAGGGAAATAAACATAATGGACACGTGGAAGAGGGGGAGTGGACGAAGTGGATGCAGGAATCATGTAAGTAGGGAAGAGAGAATGATTATTTGGAGGGAGGGTAACCAAAAGGAAGGGGTCTCGTGGAATTAACGATTGAGCAAGGAGCTGCTCCCTCTCAATCAAGGGGGAATATATTTTTTTCTTAGGTATTATCTAGTTTTCTCCAATCTCCATCTTGTAAAGAGTATTACTTCATCTTCATTGTTGTTTCAATTCCTATATAGTTCAGGAATTAGACAGTAACAGAGGATGTGCCCTCTGATAGATAGAGTTTATCAATACATATGTATTTTCTTCCATTCTGCACATGGTTCCTATCATGTCTTAAACATGTCATGTATGTTAAATAAGGTGTTAGTAATAATAAAAGCAATTAACAGTGAACTTTATGCAGTATATCGTGGGACAGACACCTCGCATCTTTCTCATCTTCTCACCATATTTTTATTGGTTTCTTGTCTGTCAATCATCTCTTCTTAAGAAAATGTCTGTTGAGTTGAATCTCCTTTTTTTATTTTCCAACTCAGTCCTCACTCACATATGCCAAATTCTAACCTGAGAGTATAACTCTATACTTAACATGCTACTCAGAAAATTGTTGCCCCAAAGTTTTCTAATTAGTCCCTTATTTGGAAAAATCGTGCCAATGAGGTCCCTTTTTTGTTCCAAAAAGATCTCTTATTTTACATAACTTACACCAACGTGGTCCTTTTCTTACGCAATTTAAAGGGAAAGGACCACATTTAAACAAAAAATGAAACCTTTATCCACTAAGTAGGGTCAACTACATAGATCAAATCAACACCATATCACCATACTACAAATCATAGCTAAAAATAAAACTATTTACTCCAAATCACTCATAATAGTTAGATTTGAACTACCCAAACCATAACTATTTGACTATCAAACCTTCTATTAGTAATCCCCTACCAATCAAACCAGACTAACTTCCATTGGCTTCATTTTTTATACACACCGCCTCTGCTGTGACAAACATGAAAACCCCACAGAAGCACACAGAATTTGCCCATGGAACTAACAATACCAAAACACAAGCTGAAATGATCAATGGAAATAGCATCCAAGCTCCAGCCAAATATAACTATCGCATTAACAAGTCACAACCAGTGTTGTCAAATAGTCGCTATAACGTAGAAAAATTTGAACAAACAATAATTTTCCGCAATATGCGCTTGACAACACAAACACATGAATATAGCATATAAGGGCAGGACACTAATTCACAAAAGGGCAACTGTTCACATAATAAACTTTAAAAACATGCACTAGACATTAAGCAATTCAAAATCAAGAAATTATTATTATCATTTTAACTATAACTTTTATAGGTATAGATATACCTGACACTGCAATTGAGTTTTAACAACATCAAGCGGTGTTGTCACAACAGCAGCCAAACCACCAGCCGCAGCACCAGCCGTAGCATGAACAATCAACCGTTCATCATCAACACTCTCCGGCGAGACCTCACTCAATCCCCTCTTCGCCGCCTCATAGGTAGCAAAATGCACAGCCGTAAAAGGCGCATTCATCAAAACCGTAGTCCTATACGAAGCATAAAAAGCACTAAACCCTTCTTCACTCATAACCCTCTTTACACAATCAAAAACACCTTTATAACCACTATTACTCAACTGCAACCTCTGTTTCACCATATCCATCGGCGTAAAAACTGCGTCACTCGCCACGGTGGCGCAAACACCTGAAGCAGCATGAGCAGCAGCATTATTAGGGTTTCCCTGTGAAAACCGCTTTTTACAAGTTTCGTAAACGGAGAAATAAACGGCGTGGGCTGGGCCTGCACCTAGGCCCATTGCACCTATACCACGGTATAAAGCGGATGGGCCTTCCGATTGAATAATTGAACGGAAAGCTTGACGGACCGATACGGATTTAATGGGACACGAACCGAGTGCTTGCATATGAGTTTTAACGGTGTCAACGGGAAACATTGCCATGTGTTCAATGCAACCAGCGATAGATCCGGCAATCATAAATTGCCAGAAGTGAAGACCGTCGTGAGTTGACGGCGTTAACTTATTTTCTTCGGTGTGGAAATCGGGTCGGAAATCAGGGTTTTGGAACTTCGCTCTCGCTTCTGTAGCCATTACCTTGAGGAAATTGTTAACAAATTATTATTATAAAAAAAAAAAAAGGAATGGAAATCAATAAGACTATGTGATTAGGGTAATAAGATGGTGCAAAATTCGATTTATTGTTATGTTGTGGATTGGGGATTTGAGAGGCTTTTGTGCCATAAACTAAGAGAGGAGAAATAATTGGGTTTCTTTGTTTGAAGTGGTGAATTAGAATTTTGAAGAATTAGGGAGAGAGTAGAGGAAGGAAGGAGCGTGAATTGAATTGAACAAGGTGATTGATTGCGTGGTGGACTTTGTGTTTGATAAGTTAATTATATTAGGGTTCCAAATATTTGGGAATGGGACTTTTCTATCGTTTCTATTTTCACGTTCAAGTATAATCTTTTTTTTTTACTCAACATCAATCTTAATACCGACTTCCATAATATATAAAAAAATATCGACTTCAATTACAAAAACAAGGTTAAATATGGACAACATTGGATCTAACGGCCAAAAGATATAGTAGCATTCTTTTTCACGCACCCATACTACATTCATTCCATCTCATTCATATACCACGATTTTGAGTGAGTTTTGTGACATGGTATTTATCTTAATAATAACTATTGATCTTATCATATTAGTATATGATTTTAACCTTCATCAATCAATTTATACAACTAATAAGTGTTACTTTTAAGGTAAAATTGTTTACATTGCATGTCCATTAGATCCTTATTATATAGAAGTTTGTGATAGGACTTTGATCATCTCAATCCAAATATTTTTTTGATTGTATTTATTCTCTTAATTTTATTTGTTTTTTTTTTTCAATTTTTTTCTATTTGAATTGAAAGTTTATATTAAATAGGTTATACATGTAATATTTTGAATGAATCTAAAATCGTTTAATATTTTATTGAGAAATTAAAATTAATATCTTATACATTTTTCTTTAACACCGTTAATTTTTACGAGTCTTAATAACATATCAAATTATTTTAAATTTATATAAAAATTTCCATGTATAATTTATATATTATAAATTTTCATTCAAACAAAAAATAAATAAAAAATAGAAAAATTGAAGAAAATTTAGATTGACATGATACAAACTTAAGAAAGGTTAAATGGAGATGCATTGTCAATATAAACATTTTTACATTAGCAACCAACAAAAATCGTTAATTAAATAGTTATTTAGTTACAATAATGTAATTAGTTGATAAAATTAAACATTTTTATTTATTTTTAATATAAAATTGATTTACTCCGAAAAGACAATATCTTTTTTCTATTTTAGGAATATAAAATAATATCATTGTGTGATTTGATAAAAGGTATATATATAAAATATTATTTTATAAACCGGTACATAGAAAATAATTAAAAATATATCTTAATTACCATATATAAGTACAAAACTTTGACAAATCCAACCTTTCTATTCTTAAATAAATTTCTTAAAAACATATTTTTAACCTTTTTTGTATAATTTTTTCAAACTTTCAACTATTTTAATTATTATTACTTTTATATACAATTGAATTATTATTTTTCTAAAAAATTCAAATTATTTAATTATTATTTTTTATACAAGTTGTAACAATAAATTCTCTAATAAAATTTATTCTCTCGCTTAAATTCTAATTATTTAATTAATAAGGTCAATCGACGAAAAACAAAGTAGCGGTGGATGTGAGAGAAACTTTCGAAATATATTATTACAAAAATTGCAAATTGACAATGGTCTGAAATGCATGCATTTTTAAGAGTTAAACACAATATTGTGTTTGTCTTATTGGCAGTGAAAAGATGCATTTGTAGGGTTTCTCACCCATTTCCTTTGATTGAAAGGGCGCTTGTGTTTGACAATAGATTAATATACAATAGCAGTTATATCATGAACATTAATAGTATATATATATATATATATAATGATTTGAATGGTCATTGCTCATACTCTCTTAAAAGGTGTTTCACTTTATTAAATACATACAAGTTTATCAATAAATAGAGATATTTTAAAGGTAAAAGAAGATACGAAAGTTATATGAATTAAATTTTTGTCAAAATTATTTTTAATTCATTTATTCTTTTATCAAATGGACAAGAATAATTTAGGGAATTTTATTTTGTAAAATATTATTGATCGATGTAATTAATATGAATGTACAATTTATGTCAAAGTATCTTGAAAGAGATTCCCCAATCATTCCATTTGCATCTAATAGACCTAGTAATGGTAAGGAGTGATGAAGAAATGTGACATGGTGATAAGATTGAACCTTTAATAAAATTCATACTACTTTTCCAAATATTTTTATTTTATGAATTGCAGAGCAATGTGAGAAATTCTACAACGGGAAGAAGCTGCAAAGATTAAAAAGACGGCGCGATTTATTGTTTTTTAGCAAAGAATACTAAAATATTTGAAATTAATTTTAGGTTAAAATGTTACATTTAATTATATTTGAATTTTTTTTTTGTGTGTCAAAACATGATTATGTTTTAACTGTATTACAATTTTTATAACAAAAGTTGAAAGAAAATGAAACTATATTTGTAAATATATTAGTCAAATAAAAAAAATTACAATAATAAAAATAAAATAAAAAATTACGATAATAAAAATAAAATAAAAAATTATAATTGCAAAAACCAAAAATATATTTAAACTTAATAAATATGACTATAAACAATTCGATAAGTGTAAAGATAATCACAATCATTAATAAGTGAATAACAATCATCATAATAAATAAAAACTAAACATATAATTAATATTAGTTAAAAAGGAACATATAAAATAATTAGAAAATCTCCAAATAAACTTAACCACAAACCAAATAAAGTTAAAGAAGGAAAAATAAGAATATGTGTTATAATAAGTTGAATAACATAAATAAACAAACTTAAGCTAACATAGACAAACTTAAACTTAACACATGATATAAAAGTTGATAATATAAAAGATTATTTTTGAAAATAAAGAAAAAAATAGTACGATTTTTGGTAAAACAACGTCACCTTAAAGTTAAAATGGTTATTAATGTTGGAACAAGTTGTATATTTGAGAGGAATTGAAATTGAAAAAAAAAGAGAAGAAAATAGAAAAGTCAGAAAACGAAGATTGATCTTCGTGGTTTAAAGATTGATCTTGGTTCAGTATTAGATTGATCCATTTCTGCATTACATTGATCTTGGCTTTTATAGAAGCAGTTTTTTAGTGAATAGGTTTCAACAAACTTAACCACCTTCTAACTATATTCTAACTAACTTCTAACCATACTCTAACTACCTAGTTACTAATCAATTTGAATTACATCCAACATGCCTCTAATTCAAAGTGATTCAATTTGAAGTTAATTCAAGTTTGATCCTCATCTCTTGGAACTTCACTCTCTTCAAGCATTTTGTTAAGATGTCAGTCTTTTGTTCATTTGTATTGCAATGTTCGAGCTTTATCTTGCTCTTCATTACTTGATCCCTTAGGAAATGAAATCTTGTTTCTATGTGCTTGCTCCTCCCATGGACACTTGGATGTCTTGCTAGGTCTATGGCTGATTTGTTGTCTACTTTCATCTTCACTGCATTATTACTTCTCGGTCCCAGTTCTGCCATTAATTCTACCAGCCACACAGCTTGGCATGCTCCCATAGATGCAGCCACATATTCAGCTTCACATGTGGACAATACTACTATGCTTTGCTTCTCTGAACACCATGATATTGGTGAGTTATTGATTGTAAATACATAGCCCGTGGTACTCTTTCTATCATCTAAATCTCCACACCAATCAGCATTAGTGAAGCCAATAAGTTCAGCTTCCTTTTCATCTAGTTTTGTGGAATATAGCAGACCCAGTTCAATGGTCTCTTTTATGTATCTTAAGATCTTTTTTGCTGCCATGTAGTGTGATGTCCTAGGCTTCTCGATGTACTTACTAATCAGCCCAACACTATATGAGATATCTGGCCTAGTGTTGCATAAGTATCTCAAGGGTCCTACAATTTGCTTGAAGGTTGTAGGATCAATCAACTCATCATTGCCTTCTTTGGACAACATCAGCCCTGATTCTGATGGGGTGTTGCTTCCATTGCAATCTTGCATTTTAAACATTTTTAATACATCACTTGCATACTTCCTTTGATGCATAAAAATTCCATTTTTTCTGGTTTCAAAATCAATACCAAGGAAATATGCCAGCACACCTAAATCAGTCATCTCAAATTCCTTCTCCATTCTGAATTTGAACTCATTGATTTTCACATCATCACTGTCGGTTAGCAATAAATCATCAACATAGAGGCATATTAGCAGTGCAAGTGTTGCTGCTCCCTTCTTGACATACACTCCATGCTCATTCACACACTTTTCAAATTGTTGCTCTATGAGAAATCTGTCAATTCTCTTGTTCGAAGCTCTAGGTGCTTGCTTCAATCCATATAAGGCTTTCTTCAATTTGTAAACATGATCTTCTTTGCTTGTTTTTACATATCCATTGGGCTGCTTCACATATACTTCTTCATCTAATGAGCCATTGAGGAAGGCTGATTTAACATCCAATTGATGCATAAACCAACCTTTGTAGCTAGCAATTGAAACTACCATTCTTACTGTTTCAATTCTTGCTACTGGAGCAAATACCTCATCATAGTCCAGCTCATGTTTTTGCAAAAATCCCTTTGCTACAAGTCTGACCTTGTACCTTGAAATCTGCCCATCAGGTTTCAATTTCAGTTTATAAACCCATTTCACATCAATAGGTCTTTTGTTCACTAGTAGGGTCATCAGCTCCCATGTTTTGTTCTTTTCTATATCTTCAAGCTCCTCATCCATTGCTGCTATCCATCTAGGATCAGTTAATGCTTCTTCATCACTTATTGGTTCTGATTCAGCAAGCAAGGCAAAATGAATTAATTCTCCATCTGCATTGATGGTTGAGTCAGATGTCACTTCATATGGCTGCAATATGATTGAAGGTTGTCTAGCTCTTGCAGACCTCCTCACAGGTTCCAAATCAGGTTGATCTGCTGGCTCGTCCTCAACCAGTTCAACTGTTACTGCACTACTAGCTGGTCTGGTTGGTATGCCTGGGCTGATTGCATTCATTGTCTAGTCCCAACCTCTTGATTCATCCACTAGTATGTCTCTGCTTATCACTACTTTGTTCTTGTTTGGATTATACAGCTTGTAAGCCCCAGTGGCATCATATCCCAGCAACACCATTTGTTCAGCCATGTCATCAAGTTTCCTCTTGTTTTGAGTTGGTACATCACTGAAGCACAATGAGCCAAACACTCTCAAGTGATTCACAACTGGCTTTCTTCCAGTCCAAGCTTCTTCAGGTGTCCTTGTGCTCAGTCTCTTGATTGGACACCTATTTAATATGTACACTGCAGTTGATACTGCTTCCCCCAGAATTTATGAGGCACTTTCTTCCCTTTTAACATACTCCTAGCCATGTTCACTATGGTTTTGTTTCTCCTTTCAGCCGTGCCGTTATATTGGGGAGTGTATGGTGCAGTTACTTCATGCAGTATCCCTTCTTCTTCACAAAAACTATGGAATTCATGAGAGTTGTATTCTCCTCCTCCATCTGTTATGATGATTTTTATACTAAGGCCACTTTGTTTTTCAGCCATTATCTTGAACTTTTTAAGTATTTCAAGCATTTCATCTTTCTCTTGATTAGGTATACCCAAATTTTCCTTGTAAAATCATCAATGAATGATACAAAGTAATGATTACCTCCTATTGATACTTCTTCAAAAGGACCACACACATCAGAGTAGATTATCTCCATCATTCTTGAAGATGAGTTGGCACTTCAGCATTGAATGCGTTTCTGTGTTGTTTGGCCTGACAACATTCTTCACACAGCTCCTTTGGCATTTCAATTCTGGGAATTCCTTGCACCATTCTCTTGTTATGCAACATTTGAAGACTTCTGAAATTTAAATGTCCAAACCTCTAATGCCACAACCAATCTTCATTTAAGACTTCAGCAGCTAGACATTTGCTCTCATGGATCTGGATATCAATCTTGAAAGTTCTATTTTTTGATAGTGGTGCCTTCAAGATCAATCTTCTTGAATCATCAAACAATCTTATTTCACCCTGCTCCATCTTCATAGAATACCCCTTTTCAAGCAGTTGTCCAAGGCTTAGCAGATTGTTCTTCATGTTTGGCACATACAACACATCATATATGAATGATTGTTTACCATCTCTTCTTTGAATTAACACTTTTCCTATTCCTTCTGTTGTTACAAAACTGTTATCTGCAAATCTGATCTCCCTTTTCACCTTATCATCAATGCTTACAAACCACTCTTTATGGCCAGTCATGTGATTCGAGCACCCTGTGTCTAGATACCATAATCATGGACAGTCATCCTCCATGCTTGTAGATGCCATCAACAACACTTCATTTGAGTCAGAACTGTCTGCCTGGGCTAATTGAGCTTCACCATCATCTCTTTGTACTTTCTTGGATCTGCTTCATCTGCAAAATGCCCACATTTTTGACAATTGTAACATTGGACCTTCCTTTTGTCAAATTTCTTTTTTTCATAAGGTTTCTTACTTTTATTGTCACTGTTTTGCTGACTTCTTGAGCCTCCAGCCTCCTCATCTTGATCCTGTTTCTGGTACCCGTTTGACTTGCCCTTCCACTTCTTGTTTTTTACTCCATCTTGATTGGACTTCCTATTGATCTGAGCTTCAAGTGCTTGTGTTTGTGTGTGTGCCTCATCTCTTTCTTTTACCCTTAACTCATGAGCTTCTAGGGAGCTTTGCAGGTATTTCAGCTTCATTGTATCAAGATTCTTTGATTCTTCAATTGCCATCACTATGTGATCGTATCTTTGTGTTAGTGTCCTCAAAATCTTTTCAATGATCATAACCTCTGTCATCACTTCTCCATTGGCTTTCATCTGATTAGTGATTGTCTGCACTCAATTGAAATAGTCAATCACATTCTCATTGTTCTCCATTTGCAGTAATTCATACTTTCTTCTTAGCATTTGAAGTTTGATCTTCTTGGTTTTTTCATCACTTGTGTAATACTTCACCAAGATATCTCATGCCTCTTTTGATGTAGATACCTTTGAGATCCTTTCAAAATTGTTTGAATCCACACTTTGCTGGATGTAAAACAATGCCTTGCAATCTTTTTTCTTGCAATCTTTGAAAATTGTTTGTTGTCTTTCTGTTGGATTCGCACCAAGTTGTTCATAGTCATCTTGAACAATCTCAAACACTTCTTGAGCTCCCAACAACGATCTCTTTGATGCAGACCACCTCTCCCAGTTCTTCCCATCAAGAATTGGCAAATTCGATGGAAATCCTTCTCCATTCATTTCTTCTTTCTTTTCTTTCACTCACACTTGTGTTTCCCAATTTTGATTCCCCGTCACACTTGCACTCGTGTTTCCCAAGGTCTAGAACCCAAGCTCTTGATGCCAATTGTTGGAACAGTTTGTATATTTGAGAGGAATTGAAATTGAGAAGAAAAGAGAAGAAAATAGAAAAGTTAGAAAACGAATATTGATCTTCTTGGTCTAAAGATTGATCTTGGTTCAGTATTAGATTGATCCATTTCTGCATTACACTGATCTTGGCTTTTATAAAAGCAATTTTCTAGTGAATAGGTTTCAACAAACTTAACCACCTTCTAACTATATTCTAACTAACTTCTAACCATACCCTAACTACCTAATTACTAATCAATTTGAATTACATCCAACAATTAATACCAACAATACTCAGCCGTATATAAAAATTGAAACATAAAATAAAAAATTTCACTTAAAACAAAATAAATAATGAAAAAATAAAAATGATTTAAAAGTTTTTGATAAATCAAAAACATAAAAGTGGAAAACTCAAATAACTGATTTTTATTATATTCAACCTCAGCATCCACTGACATCATTTCAACCAAGAATTGGGAGATGTGTTTGAAATTGTATTGACACAATTTGGTGTCAATTTGGTGTGTATTGGAAAAATGGTATAACAAGCAAAACATTTTGAACCGATGAAGATGGTACCAAGCGTCGCATAATTTACGTTTGGTTAACTAATGCAAGGAAGACAAATCAAAAAAATTGCATGAAAAGATTATTACTAAAAAGATGATGCAAACATGGCTCTGAAAAATTTCCATTTTTAGCTCTAATGCGACGAATAGAGAAGGAAATTAGGCCGCGTTCAAGTTGTGTGAATTGTAATCCAGCCGAAATATAATTTGTTATTTGACACATTGTTTGAAACATACCATATTATTATATTAATTGTTGTATACTTTAAAGGGCTAAAAGGTACAACGGGGTTACAACATATGATGTGATGTGTATAATCTAATGAAGTGACACACATAAAATTTTGCAAAAAATGTGATCTCAAGGAGTCAAATTTAAATATTTGTAGTCATGCAATACTTTTTAAATATATATTGAAAGAATTGGAAACTTTTGGCATTTGGTTGTTGTTTTACCATCTACACTTTATTGATTTATCCTAAAAATAATGGTTATATATATTTGCTTGATTTGAAAAATAATTTAGATTTTATTTTATAAAATGATTTGGATATATTTTGAATTATTATAAGTTGATAAATATTTGCGAAGAAAAATTATAGAAAATCTTAATATTTTTTTAATGTTTAAATTTTTATTGTGTTATTTTTTTGGATTTCCTATGGTGCATATTTAAACATGAATCCAGAATTTATCAAATAGAAAATATGATTCATGTGTTAGTTTTAAAATAACTAAGAATAAATTGTTTCTTTAATAGAATTTAAATAAATTCTAATGTGTTATAATATAATCGTAAATGTGGAGTATATGATTTATATAAGTTTGACACACCTTATGAAATTAAATTTGATTAGGAAATAAAAACTCCAACTAGAAGCTCTTTCAGATAATTCACTTTTACTTTCTTTCATTTATTCATTCATTTTGTGTCTATTTGAATATTCTTCGTTGAGGATCATGCTTTATGTTAATGTTGAAGGAGAAAATAGTTTTTTACACTTGACCTTTTGTACTGTTTGTGATGGCATATTTTCTAGCTTGTTATTTTTGAATTTACGGGTTTGAAGTTTATCTATATTGCCACTATTGTGTTTGACTATTGAGCAAGACTTAGTGATAAACATGTTGTTAAGGCTAGATTGAAACTTTGAGACTATGTTGCTAGGATAAAGATGTTCCTTAATTTTGACACAAGAATTTCATGTTGTGAATAAGTTTATGTGTCTTGAGATGAATCAAAATTAAAATAATTAAGAATAATATGAAGTAAAATATATTCTTAAATTAGAAATATATTCTTAAATTAGAACAACAGAGGAATAAAAACTTCATTAACTAAGGGACACGAACAAGAAGGAATTGACAACTTAGTCTAACGAATTAAAAGAATAATACAATATCATCTTATTGATTAACTTAGGGGTTACTCATACTAACAGTCACGTGAAAGGTTAGGTGAATTGTTATTTCGCGGAATAGTTTGGAGATTACTTGCACTAATAATCAAGTCAAAGGTGGAATAATATCAAATTAAAAAGAAAAATATTAAAAGGGTTGAGTTGTCTAGTTAAATAAAATTTATCAATGGGAAGGATTAAATGAATTGATTAAAGAATCTCTCAGGGTATTGAATGCTTAGAAGTAATAAAGTTGACGACACACAATTTGAACAGTAAAAATTAATTTTACTTAATTGGCATAGTGTAGAAGGTGTTTGATTTAGTTTTAACAATTCATTAGTATTCTTGCTCAAATTGGAAATTTTAATTATGGTGTATAGGTAAATTTCATTTATGTTATTTGTTTTTTTCTCTTTGCATCACTCAAGGACCAGCAAAAATTAAGTGTGGGAAAATAATAAACTCATAATTTGTAGAATTTTAAAAGTGTATTCATTGTTTATTTGATCTTATTTTATAGTTTTAATTTCTAATTAACCTCGTTAATTTATCACTTTTATAAAATTAATTATGAATTGAAAAATAATACAAATTGATGAAATCTTCTAATTTTCAAATGTAAAGTATACAAAATCCAAATATAACATTTGAACCATATATAATTGAAATAATATTTAATAATTTATATTTATATTTATATTATAATATAAATATAAATTATTATAACATAGTATAATTTATATTTATACTATATTATAATATAAATATAAATAAATATATATTTGAAGAATTTTACTTATGTTTAAAATATTAAATAGATTGGGTATAAAAATAGAAACAAAAGTTGTGTTCTTACCTCTTAGGTATAAGATAAATAATATGGAGAAGAAAAAATGACGAGGGCTTAAATAGAAAACAACACAAGTAGAGATGGGAATAGGCTAGGCCGTCCGACAGGGGCCTATGACCTGTCCTACTTATGGCATGGTCTGGTATGACCTGTTTAATAAAAAGGTCAAGCTCAGACTGTTTTTAAAGCATATGTATGTAAATAGGCCAGACTCAGGCTTGTAAAAAAGCCTATTAGGCCTGACAGGCCGGCCTATATATATTTTATATGTATTCCATTCTCTATTTTTTCTTCTTCTAATTTTCATTGCACTCACTCCAACAAATATGTATGAAAACAACATATTTTTTATAAAAACCGATATTATTTATTAGTTACTTTATATTTTATAAAAACCAATACTATTTATTTGTTATCTTTATATATATTATTAGTATATAAATTTAGAAACCCTAATTGTTTATTATTACTGAATATGAGTTTGTTTGAGAGGTAATATTCCGAGTTGTTTGAGAGGATTTGTCTAGAGGTAATATTCTGAGTTGTTTGAGAGATAATAATAGGTGCGTTTGTTTCAATAAAAAATTTATTCTTTTAAACCAGAAACTATTTTTTAGGGTTTAAAAGGTATTTGTTTCATATTTTTAAAAAATTATTTTGTTAGAAAAATCATTTTTTTATTTAATATATATATACATATACACATTAGTATCGGTATATGGAGAATCATATAAATCGATATGTGTAGAGCATCATGTAGCTATAGATAATTGTTTATTTATTACCTTTATATATATATATTATTACTAAATATGATGTTGCACGAGAGGATTTGTTTGAGAGGTAATAATCTGAGTTTGTATGAGACCATTTATTTGAGAGATAATAATGGGTGCGTTTGTTTTAATAAAAAATTTATTCTTTTAAACCAAAAATCATTTTTTAGGGTTTAAAGGGTGTTTTGTTTCATATTTTTTTTAAAATTATTTTGTTAAAAAAATTATTTTTAATGTGAATAAGGCTTTTAAATAGGCTTACAGGCCAGACCATGATAGGCCGTAGGCCGAAAAAAAAAGCCTATCATAGGCCTTAGGCCTCAAAAATTCATCGTAGGCCAGACTCAAACCTTTCAAAGTCTGGCCTGACCTATTCCCACCCTTAAACACAAGAACTGAGTTTGTTGGAGATAAAAAAAAAATTAAAAAAAAAGCGGGGTCACCTAATAAAAGGAGTATGATAAATAGGAGAGAGAGAGTGGCATATCACATAAATAAGATTCAGTGTGGCATACATACTTATCCTACCCCTAAAAAATATGGTGACATGGAAGATACTTATCCTACCCCAAAAAAATTATGGGGATTTATTGAATTTTCATTTCACAATCTAGTAGTGTTTTTAGGTTGAAAATACACTACCGGATTTTCTATGAGTATTTTTTATATGTTGGGAGTAAATATTTTGAGGCGATTAGCAATTGTCTACATATATTTGAGAGTTCAAAATTAACGAGAGGCTGTATAACAACCACACAGGGAGAATAATTGAGAAAAGAAACAAATATTCATCATTTAGTTTTAGAGTTGTACTAAAGAGTTTCAAATTTTGGAGTTATAATATTTATTATCTTTGTGAATTTTTATTTTTTCTTTTAATTTGATGAACATTATTATTCTTACTTTGATTTTCTTTATAATAATGAGTAGTTAAATTCTCTGCTAGAGTAATTTAATAATTAAGATTTTTTTTGTCTTAGTAACAGATGTATCTTTTGCTATGTCTTAGATATCTACTATAGTTTTATTTTAATTACGTTTTGTTTGTTGAATTAAATTTCTATATTACTTTAATAATATGTTATGATTGATCAACTTTTGCATGTTTTTAATTAATAAATTATTAGCGATCGTATTGCAATTAATTGATGGACCTATAGGATAATTGAGATTATACATTATTTTATAATCAAACTTAATTTTAGTATTCAAATTATTCAATACTTATATCTTATATGTTTTTCTTAAATTTAAACTCTTTGAATGACCAAACAAAGAGTTAATTTAGAAAGAAAAAAAAAAGAGTTAATCCCGAAAAACCAAACATGTTAATAGTTTTAGTAAGTGGATTGATTATCGTGTCTAAAGAATGTAATTCAAATAGAATTGGAATTGAGATAATCAAAGTTACAAATGAAACTGTGATCTCATGCTTCTCTATTCCATTGATCTTTAACTTTACATTTTTATTCTTAATTAATTATTTTTTATTTGCACTAAAATCAATTCAACCATTATTGTTAATCTAAATAATAATTGATTTTAATTAATTTGATACTTGCTAATTAATTTTATATGAATACGATAAACTATTATACTATTTATGTGATAGAGTAAACTTAATCTAAGTATGTTTTAATTGCAACATTTGTCTATTTGTCTGGCTATTTATCCATATGATAATAACTCAATAAATCTCTCATCAAAATAAAATGAATAAAAAATTTTAAAAATAAAAATAAATAAATGACTTACTTTGCTATTGAAGTTTTCTAAATGTGCTAATTAAATGCACCAATTATACTTAATTAGGAAACTGATGGAGCTTTCTCTAAAGGAAAGCGTTTGAGGAAAAAAAGGCACAACATTACAACTCTCAAGTTAGAGATGGTCTTGCATTTGTTTGGCATGTTTTTTTTTGTTTTGTCCTCCCATATTTTTGTTATTTTGTTTTTAATTAAATTTACTTTTTTTCAATTAAATTATGTTATTTTCTCTCTTTTTATCAATAATATTTTCTTTTTGTTGCTTAATATATATATATATATATATATATATATATATATATATATATATATGCTTAATTTTAGTTTTAATTTCCATATTTTTACTGATTCATAAAATTTGTCAATTTATTTTAAAAATCGGTAATTTTGGTCTCTTCCTCTTATTTTTTAACTAAAGAAAATGATGTGACATGTTTTAAATACTATGACATTTATATAGAATGATTAACATTTATGAAATCAGAATAAAACACCTTAAAAATTTAACTTTCCATTTCAGAAATTTTTTATTTTTATAATTTAATCAATGACATATGAATAGATAATGCTTCTAGATGATTTTATATCATGGAATTATATTTCACGTCATTTAAAATATATCAAATTGTCATGGAATTGTATTTTACGTCGTTTAAAATATCTTGAATATGAGTTGGGTTAGAAACCAACATGATATGATAGAATAGTAGTTTACTCAATTACCATTATAACATACAATTTAAAATATAAATTAAAATATAATAAAATATAAATATAAATATAAAAATAATTTATAAAATATAATATAAAATATAAAAATATAAATCTAATCAAATAGAAAAGTAATTAATAGAATTTGATATTAAACTTAAAAATGAAATATTAATAATTAATTTAAAAAATATTTATGATTTTACACAAGGATAGTTTTGTCTTTTTATATAATTTAATAAATTAGTATTCACAATTATAAAAATATGAAAGTTAATTGAAATTTTAAAATAAATATAATTTGTGTACAAGGTATTCTTGTCATTTACATATAATATATATCTCATATCTTTATTTACATTCTAACAAATAAAATATAATTATTTAGTTACTCATAATTTTGTTTTTAAAATTTATATTTTTTATTTAGTAGTGTTAATGGATAAGTTTTAATATAAAATTATTTCATTACTTATTTAATTTTATTGTTAATTTATAATATTTAAAATACAATAAGTTAATTTAAAAAATATTTAATATGTAATTGTTCACAATTATAATTATGTTATTTAAATATAATATATATTATATCATATCATGATGAGATGTGTATCAAATACATCGCAGAATAAAATAAGCTAAATTACATTCGTGGTCGTTTAACTTAATTTCAGGTAACGTTTTAGTCCTTTATCTTTTATTTTTTCCCGAGTTGATCCTTTATTTTTATTTTAAGTGACAATTTGATATTTTATGTTTTAAAATGTCAACAATGTTTTCCTTTTTTTTTTTACAAAAATTCAAAAAAATCGTCAAAATTTTCAAACAAAACTCATAAAATTCATTATTATCTTCAATAAAATGCAAATTTAATCAAATTCATAACTTAAATCTTGAAATAAACTCATATTTTCATTCTTTATTTAATATTGTTGAAGATGAAAATATGAGTTTATTTCAAGATTTAAGTTATGAATTATTTCATAAAATTATTTCATTACTTATCATATTTTCATATATTTTTCTATCTTACGTATTAAATAGGCCTTTAAAACTTTACTTTTCATACATTATTAATATAAAATTATTTCATTTAATTCTCACACAGTTATTTGATAATGTGTTGTCATCGTATGTAATGAGTTTACAAATACAGAACTTATTGCTGTATTTATTAAATAATGACAATGAATCAATGTGTACGTATAGTTAAAATGTTCGACAGTGCTTATAAATTATTTTAAAAAATCATTTCTATTTTAACATAATATTTTAGAAGATATAGTTTAAACAAATCAATTTTTTTTGATAATGAGATAAAATCATTTATGAAGTATAGACATAATTGTTTGAGAATTGGTTGGTCGGTGTCTATGACAGTGAACAAACACCTCTCCCAAAATAAAATCTTTAGGTTCTTTTTTTATTCCTTCCTAATAGAACGATGATTTAAGATTATTTTTAATTTATAATTATCCTTTTTAAATAGTTTTTTTTTTAATTTAAATAAGTGACTATCACACTAATTTGTTTTTTTTTTTCTTCGTTTTTATGTTGCAATTTCATCATCTGAGTACAATACTTTTTTATTTTCTCATTTTGGTGGGCCGCTTTTTCGCATCTTGGTGTAGACGCTTTTTTCCATCTTGGTGCAACGCTTTTTCTCATCTTGGTGCATTGTTTGTTTAGACCCAAATTACAAAGTAGTTTTGACCGATTACAGATTTCAATAAATGATTTTGGCGTCGTCAACGACCTAGAGGTATAGGTATTATGAACACTTGTATTTTATCATATTTGTAGGCATATTGCCGTTTTGAGCTATGTTACACTTTTATGTTATTAACTTAGATGTTGTGGATTTGTTTGCATATACGTCTTTTTTGTTTTTAATAAATTTGAATTTGTATTACATCGATGTATTCTACAATTTAAATTAACGAATATCGTTTCTTTTATTAAAAATAAGTTCGTTTGGTTGCAACGGTGTACAGTGGAATGAATTTTTTTTAAAAAAAAATTATATTTTATTCAATTTTTAAGTAGAGATGAAATGGAAGTAAAATTCCTCTTTTCATTTTGATCTCCCTCTATTTTAAAAAAAATAAAAAATGACAAAACAACTTTTGAATTATTTAAAAATTTTCTCGTACCTTTAATCTAAACACAAAATGAATTAAAATTTCTCTCCTTACATCACCTCCCCTCCTTTGAACTATTAAACTAAACAAACCTTTAGGTATCTTATGAAATCAACTTTCTTGCCAATAAAATTTTAAAATATCCACTTCACTCAAGGTTCTCAATGACAAATTATGTATTGTTTACAAATGACTTTCCGAGTGGGGAATCCCAAGTTACTCTAACAATATATTTTTGCTTACTTTGTTGAAACCTTTTGCCATGTCGTGAAGCAGGCCAGCCAGGATTTAGGTAACTTACCGGCAAAGTTACCATAGCCTATACATTTAAGGTTTAGTGGCTTCATTCATTCATGGTCCAATCCATTCCCCTAATCTCCGTCACTGTATTCCAAACAAATTTCTTAGCTGGCAGCGTACAAGGTAAGAAACCATACCATGTTTTATAATAATCGTCTTAAACTCTTTGGTAATCACAATTGTAGGGTCTTTCTTACGAGTTCAATGATTATGCGCATTCATCAGCATTCAACCATAATTTATTATATTGTCATCTAATTTGTAACTGTTTTTTAAATAACTAACAAGAGATCTGTGCAGCCGAGTGACGCATTATTGATGTTTTATATGGACATTGTTTAGATATCAAATAAAAATATTTATTTTATTTATAATGATAATTTGGCATATTCTTTTTTATCAATGACAATCAATATATGGTTGAGTAGTTTTGATTTACGTATATAATAATAATGATTAGAAAAGTAGTATAAAATATTGTGCAAAATATTTGATTGAAATAAACATTGGTTATTTTTAGTTATTTTTTTATAAGATAGTTATTTAGTTTTACTAAGGTAGTTATATTTTTTTTGTCAAAATAAAATGTAGTTATATTTTTTTTTGTAGTTATTTATTTCTTTTTTTAGAAAAAAAAAATTTGATTATTCTCCAACAATGTGACAAAAAATTAGATAAGGATAAATTTATATTTTTGATAATTCTTTTTTTTTTTATATATATTTTAGTAAATGATCACATCATGCTTTCAATCTTACCAAAAAAAAATATATAATCTAAATAATATAAACTTACGAAAAAAAATATAACGTTAATTAAAATAGAAAAGATCGAAGAAGATTTGATTTGAAAATGTGTTAAAGATAATTGGTATAAAAGACTTCTCGAACCATTAGATTTAGATAGAAAATAATGTTTGTAGAATCCTTAAATTTAGGTAGAAAACCTTTCTCTTCTAAATTAAAAAAACTCTAATTCATAGTCCACTACTTCATGCTCCAAAAGTGTTGACTTTTTCCCCAAATTGAGTGCAGTATCAAGTCTTCATCACAATTCCCAAGTACCTTTTCTTCTATAAATACAGTTGTAACCCCTCCTCTCTCCCTTGTCACCAAAATGACTAGCTTCATTTTTCTCTTTGATCTTTCTCATTTGAGTGTCTTTTTCTTCATAATCTACCATTTATAAACTTTATCCATATTTATATATGTTCTTCTGCAGGGCTTAATTTGACTTGTAGCAAATTCTGCATAGAGTATGGGAAAATCTGTTAAGCTCAGGAGGGATAGCGCCATGAGATATGATATACGTACGTTTGGCGCTATCCATCCTGAGTTTTACGGATTCTTCTTACTGTTCATTTGCTCCTTTTCTTTTTTTCTTTATGAATTAATTTAATATATTTTCTTCTGAAACAGAGAAATCAAGATCCTATTCCTGATATGTTGCTGGTCATCAGAAGTTTTATTGAACTGAACTAGTTTCATTGGCTTGCCAAACATGTTCTTCTTAGTCCTTTATCTCAGATTATACTAATGTTTTTCTTGTCTATGGTTTTGTATTTTAATTTTCTTCTCTTGACTTCTTTTCGTTGTTAATTAGTGCTTGAACATGTTTTCTGCTTTTGTGTTTATTATTTATGATCTCATTTCTAAGTTGGTTTTGCTTTCACCATTTCTTTCTTTCATGTGCTCCATAAATTTTGATGATGTATTCAAGAATCTAGTTCATGGTATCTAAATTTGGTGTTATCAATTGATTTGTTTCTTCAATGATTTTCATCTCAGCCATTATACTATGTAAATTGTTTATATATGCGATAAGCTCGGTTCAACTTCAAAAAGTTATGGTGTTAAGGAAATTAAAATAACTTTTTACATAAAAAATTAAAATTGAATTTTTTTTTTTAAATTGAATACACAAGTTTGAATACACATTTAATATTATATTTTTATATTTGAATCATTCATAATTGTCTCAATGACACCGATTATATACTCCTCTATTTAAAAATAACGGTGGCATTTACAGTAAAAAGAAATCTATTATTTTTATTTAGTGTAAGTTTAATTACTTTTTTTTTGTGGCTAAAATGTAGTTTGATCCTCCAATTTTACTAAATCTGTACTTTTGGTTTTATCATTTTCAAAATTATTAATATTTGATTCCCTTTATCAATTTGAATTTGAATTTAATAATTAACAATCATTTTAATAATGTGCATATGATGATGTAAAAAAGTTGATGTAGAATTTAAATTAAATAATACTACTTCAATAATTTAAAAAACAAAATTTATTTTTTAAATTTGTTTGTTTTACTATTAAAATTTCTGAAAATAAAAAATAATCAAAATTTTAATTTTATTTGTTTTAAAACTTTCTGAAAATTAAAAAAAAAATTATAATTTTTTAAAATTACTTTTATAAAAAAATCAAAAAATTATTTACTATAAAAAAATAAATTTTTATTTTCGATATGTTTCTAAAATTTGATTTTTTTTAAAAAATTATATTGATGTATTTTATAGATTATTAAAATGATATTATTTAATTTAAAATTTACGTCATCATAATTTTTTATATCACCATGTATACATTATTAAAATAATTTTTATAACACCAAATTAAAAAGAAAGATGAATTGTCAATAATTTAAGAAATAAAAGGATTAAAATTACAGAAAAATTATGGAATCAAAATTTTAATTTAGTAAAATAAAAGACTAAAATTGTATTTTAATTTTTTTATCAACTGTACAATTTAATTAATACAATATATAGTACTCTTCAATTTATTATTCTAATTTTTTTATATATAATAATAAAAATATATCAATAATTAATAAAATTAAACCACTATTTTATTTCATTCTTCTAATTTATGTAAAATCATAAAATTCGATAAAATATTTTAGGAGAAATGGAGTATATATTTATATTAACATGAGTCCTCCTTTATTTCTTTTGGGACAATCAATTTGTCAGGTTTTTCTAGCTAGCATCTTTTCCAGAAGGACCTAGCTACAACAAAGTTCGTGAATTCTATTCAATCACTGTTTCATGCCTTGACTGTTGACTAATTAATATTATTAATAAATTTCACTATCTCCTTGTTTTTATTTATAAAAAATTATTATATTTAATTTAAATTTTAAATCAAATATATTTATTTTGTTGATTAACTTTTATTTATAAATAAAAATAAAAAGTAAAAAAATAATAATATGCTGGATCATAAAAATAGTATTACTGTAAATTTAAATAAAATAAATCAATCAGTAAAGTTTATTGACAACTATTGAGTGTGCAAATTTTATTGAAAAATAAGCTTCATTTAGTAAATTTTATTTTTAATTATAGCTTTTGTTGAATATATTTCGTTCTTATTTATTTTTGGTTTTTAAAGTTGAATTAAAAAATAATAATTGTTTCCATCAATAGTACTATTAGTTTTTTTTATTAAAATATAATATTATTAGTTGTTTATTAAAAAAGAGATAGGTAAAATAAAATAAGAAAATAGTCAAAACAAAAACTAATAAAAATGAATAGAGGGAATAATAGATAAACTAAAGTATATTAGTAAAAAAGATAATTAATGCTTTGTTATACATGTTATATCAACTCACACACACTCAAATGGGGGAGATTATAGATTCAAATTTGAGTTATCAAATATCCAAACTATAAAACACATTATAATTACATGTAATTTTCAAATGTTTTTTTTTAAAATAGATAATACAATTAATATATCTATTTTATAAATAAATAAATATACATAAATATCCTTTTCAATATATATATATATATATATATATATATATTCCTGAAAATATGTGTTATTATTTTGGTTGTTTATTCAACAAAAAAATTTAAATTAATATCCGAATTCTTAAAATGATTTGAAGTCAGTTTAATAATGATTATAAATTATTTTAACAAAAAAATATATTTTTTAAAAACTTTAATGATAAATATCTTTTAAAAACAATAATTCAAATATTAATTTAAATTTTTTTATTAAATAAGAAACTAAAATAATAATATTTTATGTTTTAAAAATTAAAATCATGATATTTATTTTCAATTCAAAAGAGGGTAACCAAAAATTTGAGAGGGAAGTGAGTGAGAGTTTTTTCCAAGTACTAAAGTATAATTGATTGATGATGAAAGGTCTGATTTATTGCCTGTTTTTGCGTATGTTTTTTTCTTCTGAAAAGTTACTGATGAGTAGTTAGTTCGGGTTTTAATGGTGAATTCTGAGAGTGGCAGTGATCTTTCTCTCCTCTTTGGAGCTAGAAAGCTGCTAGATAGGTTTTCCACTTTCCATATATTTGAATTTGACTGCAACTTTTACTGCCATTTTTCGTCTATTATAAATTAATGGTGTGTAATTAGTTACTGTCTATTGATGTTGACTCGTTTCCAAACTCATTGGTTCAACTCACGTGTCTCGTCCTTTTCTCTCCATAGTTCTCTTCTTGTAATCTTCATCATTAATTTCCCATTTAAGGCAAAGTTACTTAATTAATATAATCATAATTTTGTTACCCTTTTCCATTCCACATTTTCCTTGTAAATCTTTCTGTTGATAATCATGATTTTGTTAGATATATGATTTATATTTAATTATAAATACACAAATTGTTGGAGTTGTATTCATGCAATTGTAATTTGTATTTGGCACAATAGTTGAGTTGTACATTATAAATTATAATTTATAATAAAAAAATAGTACAATCGTTCTATAGTAAAAAATATATTTTAAATTGGTTGAATTTTATAATTAAATATAATATTTTCTTTTTATTTTTATGTTGTTTTTGGATTTTCAATGGGCTAAAGTCACAGTTTGAATTATGTGAGATAATCTATCTAACGACTTAAATCCGGTGAATTATAGTGACCAAATAATTATTGTTTCCATGTCTTTTAAAATTAGACAATCTCCCAATATTTTATTTTCTTTCTTTCTACTGGACCAAATTTGACTTATAGTACAATTAACCAATGGCCTAATTTTACCATTTAATTTTGGCCTTTACTAAGATTGCTTTCCTTTTGGTTATCCGTATTACTTATCCATTCAGGGTTAAAAATGGAATGGGAATTATATCTAGTTCATTACATGTGGCCAGGATGCAATATAATTTATTGAAGGCTTGTTACAAAGTTTTAGAGACGTATGAATCAACTTTAGGGTACAAGAGTCAAGATGTGATTAATTGTACGGAGACAAAGTAACCAAAACTTTCTCCCAATGCATCAACAAACTTATTATCATTATATTAGATTGACTTAATTGTAATTTAGTTCCTTAGTTTTATTGATGTATGAAATTGATCTTCTAATTTTAAAAGTAGATAGTTTTGATCAATTTTTGAAGTATTTTAACTAAAAAATGACGACGTCATATATTTTAAATAATGTTATATATGATACAATATTGTATAGTGATTAATATCTATAAACTCGGAATAAAATACCATAAAAATTTAGCTTTCAACTTTTTTTTAATTATATTTTTAATTTAATTAATGATATATGAATAATTAATACATCTAGATTGTTCTATATCATAAAATCGTATATTATGTCATTTAAAATATGTCAAACTGTCATTCTTTTAATTCAAAAATCTCAATGAAAGACAAAAAATATCGAATTTTAAAATAGAAGAATCAATTTCGTACATCTATAAAAATAAAAAGGCTAAAACTACAATTAAACATATTGCATATCTATGTCATTAACTTTTATTTTTTGGCTTAATTGCAGTTTTGACCCCCTATTTTATCTGAATCACAAAAGTAGTCTCTCATTTTATTTCTCCTCAGTTTTGGTCCCCAAACAGAATTTTGGTCCAAAACTTGAAGTTTCATTTTTTTTTTGCGTTTATTTAAGTCACACAATACTTTAAGATCTTATGGTGCAATAATTGTACTTGAAATATATGATTATAAATGGTGTGATGCGACTTGAAAAAATGAAACTTCATCAAGTGTTGGACTAAATTTCTTTTTGGGAACCAAAACTGGGGATAAATAAAATGGAGGGACTACTTTTACGATTCAGCTAAAATAGAGGGACAAAAACTGCAATTAAGCCTATTTTTTTTTAGTCTTTAAATAACATGGTAAATTTCACAAAAAATTGACACACATAATTATGAGGTTTCAGATTTAAACTTGAGACATTATGTTCAATTTAATATATTAATATTTATCAAAACTTAATGTCATTCCTATCTTATTTATAAAAGATATTTTGTTTATTATAACTTATAATGTTCATAAATATATAAAACATAGTACACGTTTTAAATGTATTAATTATTAAACTTCCATTTATATCTCACATTTAATGAGAGTTTTATTTTATCTAGAAATAATCTTTTCTATTTTATCTAGAAAGAATATTTTCTATTTTATTTAGAAATAATCTTTTATTTGAAAGTGATTTTTATTTATTGATTGTTAAGGGTATTTTTAGGGGGGAAAATTAGTATAAGTATTAACTCATTTGAATATATTCATTAGGGGAAATGCTCAATGTAACGAAATTTATTTCATGAAAAGCTCAGTACTATGGATTAAAAGTTGAATTAACTATCTTTTATCTTCTCTCAGTACTATTGAATATGAAAACGCAAACACAGAAAACCACAGTTCTCCCATTTCACAAGACTCAAATCCAACAAATTAAGTGTTTCATTGCCAAACCTCTAATCCACCACCATCGGAGACATCGAGTTTCATCACGTTTGTTTGTGCCATTTGACTTAGTTGGGCCACCAACGGTAAACTTCATGTTAATGATGGAGTTGTCGTTTGGGTAAAGCGGTGGTGGGTCCAGAACAATACAAAAGTGGTACATGATATGATTATAAAGTAGAGTATTGATGCAATATGATAATCATAAAATAAATAGTATTATTTGTGTACATAACAAACAATCTAATATTGTTATGAATTTGATCCGTTTAGATAAAATATCTCTCAAATGTTTTAATGATAATAAAATTGTTTTAAAGATTTTGAGTATGTGTGTTATCTAATTTATACTCTTGAGTGTATCAAATTTAAAAAATAGGTTTTTCACCTCCGTGATCAGATGAAGTATTTTTATACATTTTAATATGTTCTTTAGATTAGAGGATAAACAAGTGGATGATGAAATTATGACATCTATGACAGAAGATAAACAATAATGAAGATAAGATGAATTTATGTTGGAGGACAAACAAAGTAGAAGAGACGATGAACTTCTGTTGAAAAGATGATAAATTTATGCTAAAAAGAGGATGAATTTATGTCCTCTTTGTCAAAAGATAAACAAAGCAGAAGAGACGGTGAACTTCTGTTTCCTATTCATCCTCGTAAATGGGAAAATGAGTAAAAAAACCAAAGTACAAAAGATAACGTCCTTGACTAAAAAGGAAAGACCGTACAGTTGACGGGAAAGGAAAAAGTCAAAAAAAACACAAGTCACATCAGAATTAATAGAAGCTTAACCCTCCTATCCAAATATGGCAAACTCGAGCTCTTTCAGAAAAATTGAATGTAAATTTTTTTTTTTAAGGAAGTCGCCTTTTTAAACTCGGTTATTTTTGTTGAGAAAGTCGTCATTTGCAAAGGCGACATGTAACTAAGAAAAATAAATTCCAAAATTTTAAGTATATATATTATAATATGATGTGTTAATTATATGAAAAGGTTATTATCAATATTATAAAGGGTTGTTTTTTAGTTTCAATTTTTTTTTTAAATAACTTTCAGTAATCGAATATATTACTGTGTTGAGTTACGAGCTAGGTCGCTCTCTTTAAGACATTTTGCGGCACTGCCCAAATTGTGCAAGATGAACTATCAACTACGAAGTCCATATAATAAAACAACCGAAACAAATTGTATCGGAGTTTTATTGCACCGTAAAAAACCATTCTAGAATTAACCATCAATATGACGGTTAAAGCCACTCTCAATATGACGATTAAAGTCATTCTCAATATGGTATTATGACCACTCATCAATCAAAAGGGCTACGACACAAAAATCGCTTAAGAAGGATTGTGGTGCACAAAAATCGCTCTAAAATGACTTTGATATTATGATCACTCAAAAATCAAAAGGACTATAATACAAAAGCCTCACTAAAAAATCAAAGGTTCTGCGATACAAACCGCTCTATAAGAAAAATGGTATTAGAACCACTCAAATATCAAATGGACTACAACACAAAAACCATTCTAAAATGACAATGGTATTAGAGCCACTCAAAAATTGAAGGGACAAAAAGAAAGGGGATAAGTGGCTTAGAAATGCATCGAGCAGAAGAGGGAGAAAAGAGAAAGTTGGGAGATGCATCAAATTTTGGTGTGTTTTTCACAAGAGTATGAAACTCTTTATATAGTGATGGAAGTAAACCCGCACATGTTAACTATCCAATGTGGACTTTAGTATTTATAAAGTTGAAAACTACTCAATATATGAGATTTTTCCAATGTGGGATTTCAATAATTTTTAAATTCACACACTAACATACTATATGTTCCAACAATCCTCCACTTGAATTAAAAAAATTGTTTATGAAGTAACGTCAAATGTTTCTATAAGATTGTGCGTAAGTTGATGTGTCTTACGACTTGAACCTTGACATAGTAAGTAAGATTCAGATTCAACAAGAATGACTCGTAGTCTTGAACTCTATCTATGACATCAAACCCACACACAACCTTTTCATATGACGTATTCTCAAAAGCTCGTACATTAATTTCCTTGCACGTTTATCCTATTATAGTGAACGCTCTAGAAATTCTGCCTCAAAATTTCATAGAAAACGACCCTACTTTCACATTCACATAGGTGAGTCTATCAAGAGTACTTATGTAGCTAGGTACTCCACTCCTCATGGAGTATCAATCTCATTAAAAGTTTCTATTATCTCATCCTATCATCGCTTCAAGAATCATGATTATCTAATTTATAATAGCATGTTCATCTCATATCACTTCATGACTTGTTATTACCTATTGAACCTAATTCTTAGGATATCCCGTCTTTTAGACTGGGTTACCATCATGAGCGATTATATAGACATTAATCTCACCCTTTTGGATGTATTTAGGAGTTTCTCTCTAGCTAAACCTTTTGTCAAAGGATCTGCTAAATTCTCATCAATATTTACATGATCCACATAACAACTCATTTAGAAAGTACATTTCTAATAGTGTTGTGCTTACAATATATTTATCTTTTTTAACGTTGTAATTATGATTCTCAACCTAATAGTGTTAGTGTTGTGCAAAGTCCATTTTCAAATACATTTGTCACTTTCATTCACTTTAAACTCACTCGATATAATCAAGTTATCAAACATTTCATGTCATTGCTTAGGAGTTTGTTTAAGACCATACATAGATTTATCTAACTTACATATCTTGTTTTCTTGTCCATTAATCACAAAAGTTTCAGGTTGTTCCATATAAATTTCTTCTTCCAAGTCACCATTTAAAAAAGTTGTTTTGACATCAATTTGGTGTATCACCAAGTTATGAATACCAGCAAGTGAAATTAGTACCATAATGGATGTAATATAGTGACTTGGGAAATGGTGTCGAAGAACTCTATATTTTCTCTTTGTAAAAAACATTTGGCTATAAGGCGAGCCTTGTATTTATCAACAATTTCATCAGATTTAATTTTGTTTTCAATATTCATTTACAACCAGAAGGCAAGTCTACTAAATGTCAAGTCATGTTAGACTCTATAGAATTCATCTCATCGTTTTTTGCTTTTTGTCCTAAATCTGCACCCAAAGATGACACAATTTCTTGAAGATTTGTAGGATCCTCTTCTAAGATATATGTCGTATAGTCGGGTCTGTAATCTTTAGCAACTCTGACTCTCTTATTTCTTCGAGGTTCAATTTGATGTTGTTTGTTGCTTTTAGTGCTCCTCATCACAAGAACGTGACTTGGTTTGCTGCCCCACTATTTCTCGATTTGAAAGGGAATCTATTTTCATAGAAGTCAACATCATTTGACTCTATGATCACTTTTGCATTTAGGTCATAAAACCTATACGCTTTGATGTTTACTACATACCCAATGAAGACATATTCATAGGCTCTACTAGCGAGTATAACTCACTTTGGATCGGAGATTCTAACATAAGTCAGACAACCCAAGTTCAAACACAACAAAAAATTCGATTGTCTTTTCTTCAAAATCTAATAAGGAGATGTTTTGTTTTAAAATTTAGGAACTTTATTTAAAACATAGCAAACAATCAATATAATTTCCCCCTCATCAATGAGATGCATCAAAAGATTTAAGCATTAGAGCAACAACTAGTTCAGTGAGAGTTCTATTCTTTCTTTTAACATTACCATTCATTTCAGGAGAATATGGTGCAGTTATTTCATGCATAATTCCATGAAATCTATCAAACTCATTAAACAAACTAGAGTCATACTCGATTCCTCTTAATATATCTACTAAATTGATTTTCAATTTATGTTACAAAGATTCTAAACATGTCAAACGCTTCACTTTTATTATTCATTAGATATACGAAAATATAGTAAAAACAATCGTTAATAAAAGTGATAAAATAATATTTCTTAAAGTTACATCAAGTTCACATATATCATATTGTATTAAATCTAAAAGCTCAAATTCTATAATTACTGATTTATGTGAACTCTTTGATATTTCAGTTTGAACACAAAAATCACATTTTTCAAAATCATTTAAAGATACCTATAGATATAAACTTAAGTTACTTAAATTTTAAATCAAACGTTTGTTCACATGACGAAGTCTAGCATGTCAAATATTAAAATCACACAACATGTAAACAAAATGAGACATTTCAATATTTAATTTAAACATATCTTGAATGGTGTACCATTTCCCAACAAAAATACATTTTTTTTTGAAATGGTGTACGAATCTGCTCCTATAAACTAAGTAAACTCTGCCTTATTCAAGCTCTGTAGAGAAAATTCTTTTGTTTTATGTCTAAAGTATTTTTGAAATCCTTCCAAGTAAGGACAGTTTGTCAATAATAACTACAATTATAAATTCTTTATCTAAAGTCATAACTTCAGAGATGATCTCATGAGTTACCTTTTAAATTTCACGAGAGTGAGTCTCCGCGGATCTGTCATCGGCCATCTGATACATTGATACTCGAGGTATAGGCTCACAACATACTTTTTAGCCACAACTTCCTGGGTTTCATATTTTTTCTTTAGAGCATTTCAAACATCTCTCGCACTATTGCTGGAACTGTACTAATCATATAGATCATCAACAAGTCCATTAAGAATATATTTCTTTCTTTATCCTTCCATTGTGTTAATTCTTCAATTTTCTTATTATTTTCTATTTGTTGAGTTGTTTATGTGACATCTAAAATGTCATCTTTTAGAATATTGACAACCTTTTTCTAAGTTAAGAAGAATAACATCTTTTGTTGTCATCTTTTGAAGTGAAATCACTCAAATCGAACGATTTATTGAAATTAGAAGTAGCAGAACCAGATCCAATAATTTGTTCAGTTGACATAGTAGAAATAAACGACTTAGAATTGTTGTTATTGAGTTTCAAAAACTGTTTTTAAAATAATTTTCAGTCACCGAAGATATTACTGAGTTGAGTGGCTAACTAGGTTGTTCTCTTTAAGACGTTTTCTGATAATGTCTAAATTGTGCAAGATAGACTATCAACGACGAAGCCCCTAGGATAAAACATCCAAAACAAGCTGTATCAGAGTTCTTCTGCACCGTTGAAAACCATTCTAGAATTACACCATCCATATGACGGTTAAAATCACTCTCAATATGACAGTTAAAACCAATCTCAATATGGCATTATGACCACTCATAAATGAAAAGGACTACGAAACCAAAACTGCTCTAAAAGGATTGCGGTATTAGGACCACTCAAAAATCAATAGGACAACGGTACCAAAACCACTCTAAAAGGATTATGGTATTAGGACCACACAAAAATACAAAAGATTACACTACAAAAACTGCTCTAAAAAATTGAAGGGTCTACGTCCTAAACTGCTCTAAAAGGAAAGTGATATTAGGATCACTTAAAAATTAAAGGGACTATGACACAAAAACCGATCTAAAACAATAGTGGTATTGAAATCACTAAAAACTCGAAGGGGCATAACGAAAAATGAGAAATGTCTAGTGGCTCAAAAATGGATCGAGTAGAAGAGGGAGAAAGTTGAGAAATATATGCAACTTTTGTGTGTTTTTCACCAGAGTTTGACACTCTTTATATAATGATGAAAATAAACCCCATATGTTATCTAATGTGAAACTTTAGTATTTATAAAATTGAAAACTTCTCAATATGTGAGAGTTTTTCAATGTGAGACTTCAACAATTGAAAACGCATACTAAATATTAATTTTCAATATAAAAATTAATATCAATAGTTCTCGTTTTTCATAATAAATATTAATTTTCATTAAATAATACACATAAAAATAACTTAAAAAAAAATATTATAATCAAAATAAAATATAAACAAACTAAATCAAATAAATAATAAAGTCTTAAACGATCGATGGATGATGATTCTTGTTGAAGTTTCTAATTAAAAAGATTATTAATAAAACAAAATGTTTGTTATAGCCAAAAGAAAAACTAAAATAGGAAACATGACAATTCCTAAGGTCGTTTTCTTTGGGAAAATATTTTTATTTTTATTTATTTTTTAAATTGATATATAATTAATAAGGAAGTAAAAGATTTTTCAAGTGAATAATAAGTTACATTTTTTTTGAGAAAAACATTTAAGATAATGGGAAGGTGGTTTCACTCCAAGATAGAGAGTACTTTAGAATCATTAACACTTACAAATGGATCTAAATTTATAAAAATAATAAAAATAATAAAAATATAAAAACATTATTCATATTATTTCTGAAAATGTATCTTTTATTGACTAGTATTTTATCATCTCTTTATGATAAAATTATCTTCAAGAGTCTATCATCAAAACAAAATTAATATGAATTTTTTTAAAATAAAATATTTTGCACAGATAAATTGTCTCATATTTTATACGTACGCTTCAATAAAAGTAACTTAAGAATTTAACTTTTTTAAACCTCGTGCTGGACGGGGAGGAGATTAGTTCTAATTAGTTAATAAACAAATACATATAGTTCTAATTAATTAATGAAACAAACAGAATATTTCATTATAATCACAATTATAGGAAATGGATAAAGAAAAACGAGAACCAGATTCAAAAATGATAATCACATGGGTCCTTTGCCTATAAAACCAAATTTTGATCGTTCCGACAAATAAACCAATTTAGTCCCTATCTAAGTTTCATCAATAGGAAATGGATAATTAGATTCTTGTTAAATATGGTATTTAATTAAAAAACTTTAGAGTTAGAGTTAGTTTTGGATAGTTAGTTGTAACTAATTTATTTGTTACTCCTAAATTATAAACAACTTGTATATAAGACAAAACAAGATAAAGGAAAAACACATAACAAAAGGAAGAAAGATGCACTTTTGGTATAAGTGTGCAAAATTGACAGCAGAAAAACTTCAAGAAGTTTGTAATCATTTTCATCTCATTATAGTGATAATTCAAGTCGAATTCAGTCCCCAGATGTAGGAGTTAATATCTTAACTGAGTTAACAATTGTGTGCGTTCATTTTAAAATTGAAAACATTAAAAATCTATTAGTCAGAAAACGAAGAACTTTCTCCATTTTGCAACTGATCATTATCTGTTTTCAGTTTCAATCATTATGCGTTTTCTGGACTGATCATTCTCCATTTTGCAACTGATCATTCTTCGTTTTCTTGGTTTAATTACTCATTGATGACATCAACAAAGTACGTACTTGAAAAATTCGATGGGAAGAATGATTTTGGGCTATGGCGTCTCAAGATGAAAGCATTGTTAGTTCATCAAGATTTGACAAGAGCACTGGGAGGGGAGAAAGACATGGCATCCACATTACCAAAAAATGAGAAGAATGATGTCATGGACAAGGCTCATAATGCTTTAATCTTGAGTCTTGGAGACAAGGTTCTGAGGGAAGTGTCAAATGAGACCTATGCAGCATGTATTTGGCTCAAATTAAAATCTTTATACATGACAAAATAATTAGTGAATCGTTTATACGTAAAACAAAAATTATATACTTTCAAGATGAAACCTGGGAGGTCAATTGAAAATCATATGAATGAGTTTAATAAGATTTTATTAGATCTTGAAAATATTGATTTAAAATTGGATGATGAGGATCATACTCTATTATTGATAAATTTATTACCAAGCTCTCTTGAAAATCTGTGTGATACACTTTTGTATGAGAGATATTCTTTGTCATTAGAAGAAGTACAAGTTGTACTAATCTCCAAAGATTGAAGAGGAAGTCAGATGGGAAAGAAGAAAGCAGTGGTGATGGATTGTTTTTCAAGGCTAAGGTAGGGAAGAAGAATAAAAAACAGAAGAATAAATTCAAGAATAAATAAAAGGACAAGTCTAAAATGAGATGTTTCACATGCAAGAAATAAGGGTATTTCAAGAAAGAATACCCAAATTGGAAAGAAAAGAAAGGATCAAATAGTGATGATGATTATGGAAATGCATTTATAGCTTCTGAAGGATATGAAAGCACAAAAGTTCTTATGGAAAATTAAACTGAAATCATCGATGATCAATGGGTGCTTGACTCAGGATGTTCATTTCACATGACCTCAAATAGAGATTGGTTTCTTGACTATAAAGAAACTGATGGAGGCAATGTGATTATGGGGAACAAATCAGCCTGCAAGGTAGTTGGAATTGGTTCAATCTAGCGGAAGCTGGAAGATGGAACCATGAAGATTTTTTCAAAGGTTGGACATGTTCAAGAACTGAAGAGAAATTTAATTTCTCTAGGAATGTTGGAAGAAGCTGGCTGATGACTCTTCATCATATGCATATTATTTTTAGTCTTATTTATCTTTTATTCATTAGTTAATTTAAGGATCTATTTGATTTTTTTTTTAATTTTATTTCTTGATTTAATGAAATATTTATGTTCTTATTTCTTTGATTAAGTAGAGATTTTTCGGACTTTTGCGTTGTTACTTTGTTTTAGTGCAGTGCTGGATTTTGGCGAGAAATCAACATTACTTATGTGGAGTATTTCAGCCATATCTGGAGTTGTAGATGTCCAATTGGAGTCAAACGAAGTGTAAATGCAAGCTAAGATCCATAGCTACAACTTTCATGAAGATATTATAACCTAATTCAGACTCTAAAAAGGATAAAAATGCAAAACAAACGTCAACTAGAAGAAGTTGTGCGCCTGAAGCGCAACAGCCGCGCCTGAGGCGCATTTCCAGCATTTTACCACTGTTAGGACACACCTGAAGCGCAAAAGCTGCGCCTGGGGCGCAATTTCCACCCTTTTGACACTGTCCAGTTGCGCCCAGAGAGTAAATCCCGCGCCTGGGGCGCGTGAGACGCGACTGAATGTTTAAAAATGTTTTTTTTTTCTTCACTTTTTAGGGATCTATTTTACTATTGGAAAGTTGGGAGACTTGTGCTCTAGCATAGAAACTCAAAGACGGCCGTTTCAAACACTATTGGAGTAGTTATATCAAGAATCATTCATGAATCTCTCTTGTAATTCTTCTCTAATCTCTATCTTTTCTATCTCTGTCATGAGTAACTAAACTCTATTTGTTAAGGATGAATGTAACAAGATGAAACCCTTATTTTTCTGATTTGATTTCTATTTATATGAATGAGTTTATTGAATTATTTTTCTCATCTCTGTGCTTAATGTTTTTTATTGCTTGATCATCATTAAAATGTTCTACGATTCGTATTTTGAAACGGGAGTGGACATTACGAATGCTTGAGATGAAAAATTCATGACTTTGTAGTCTAGGGATATATGCAGGTCATGAAACCACTTAAATTAGTTGCAAAGACAATAGTTTAAAAAGAGAATTCTTATACGGTATTGCTTAATTCTAATCTTAAATCCACTAAGGAATTAGGGGTTACTTTGGAATTAAAGGTTCTGTCACTAAGACGTTAGGGCAAAAATAATAAAGAGAATTTAGTAATAATTCAATAAAGAAATTCAGTAACTAGAATCAAATTAGACACCAAGGTTGGATTCGAAGTGAAACTCATCCCTGACATTTTTCTCATTATAAAGGATCAATTTTATTATTGTTGTCAATTTTAAATATTATTTCAATCAATTTGAGAACCTTTTGTTCAATTGTAGTAATTAAATATAATTCAATAGTAAAATGCAATCCTTGAGTTCGACACTCGGTACTACCGTTTTATTATTACTTGCAACGATTCAGTACACTTGCTGAAATGCTATCACTAGCTGTTCATACAAAGTAGAAAAATGCACTCTAAAAGTCATAAAAGGATCATTGATAATCATGGAGGGAACAAGGGATCATGACATGTACCTTTTCAATAGTCAAGCAGTGAAATGAAAGTAGTAGTAGCTGTTGAAGCATCAAGCAAAACTAGCATGTGGCATCAAAGTTTGGGACATGTTAGTCTAAAGGGAATGCAAGTTCTGGACATACAAGGCATGCTAGGTGGGGACAAGATTAGTGATCTTGAATTTTGTGAGCATTGTGTGTATGGAAAAATGCATAGGGTCAAGTTCTCTACAGGGAAACATTGCTCCAAAAAAGTTCTGGAATATGTTCACAATGATCTATAGGGCCCTGCAAAGATTGTTTCACATGGAGGTAACAAGTATTTCATTATATTTCTTGATGATTATAGTAGAAAATTATGGATTTACTTTTTGAAAAGCAAGGATGAAGCATTTAAAATCTTAAAAGATTGGAAGTCTATGGTTGAAAATAGGATTGACAAAAGGATAAAAACTCTAAGGACAGATAATGGTCTTGAATTATGTAGTGAGGAATTCACTAGTTTTTGCTAAGCTCATGGTGTGAACAAACATAGGATTGTAATGAGCACACCTCAGCAAAATGGGCTAGCTGAAATGATAAATAGAACCTTACTTGAAAGAATGAGATATATTACGTCAAAACCTACTCAAATGTATGGTTATGCAGATATGATCAGCTATGCATTACATGCGGCTGAAGAGATCATACAAGAAGATCTCAGGAACTACAATGAAGCTGTCAGGTCTCAAGACAAAGACAAATGGATTTGAGCTATTATTAAGGAGCTGAAATCACTGGAGAAGAACAACACTTGGGAACTCATACCTAAGCCAATAAACTTCAGAATTGTAGGCAACAACCGGATCTTCAAGAGGAATGAGGGAATTTCAGGAATTGAACCACCCAAGTTCAAAGCAATGCTAGTAGCAAAGGGATTCACTCAAAGGGAAGGTGTAGACTACAATGAAACCTTTTCTCAAGTAGTCAAGCGTGCATCTATAAGGATAATTCTAGCCATAGTAGCACACTTTGACATGGAATTGGAGCAGATGAATGTAAAAACAACATTTCTCCATGGTGATCTGAATGAAACTGTTGAAGTTGTGGGATTTTAGAGAAAAGGAGGAGAGAAAATAATAAAGGTTTGAATATTATTGATAATAGCTTAATGCTGACTTGATTACAATAGACTCAATACTAATCTCTATTTATAGAGAAACATAGACTAAATCCTAAATTAGGAATAAATCATAATAATAATAAGAGATATTCTAAGATATCTCTATAATTATAAATTGATCATAAGAAATAATTTAAGATACTCTAATATAATATAAAAGATATTATAAGATATTTTTTTAATATTCTAACACTCCCCCTCAAGCTAAAGCTTACTAATTAGCTTTAGCTTGCTACAAGAAAATATTTTGCTTCACAAAATAATAAAAAATATGGAGAGGCAACTCAGGGATGCATGCGAAGTCGGAGAGAATTGCTATAAATATAGCCTAGCCAGATAGTCTGATTAATCATCAGCCTGAGAGAAATTCATGGAAGGCAATTGAAAAAAGCAAGCTCCGTTCTTCTAAAAAACTGCATTTGGAAGCTTCAAACCAATAATAATGGAGAGGCAACTCAGGGATGCATGTGAAGTCGGAAAGAATAGCTATAAATATAGCCTAGCCAGATAGTCTGATTGATCATCAGCCTGAGAGAAATTCATGGCAAGCAATTGAACAAAGCGAGGTCCGTTCTTCTAAAAAACTGCATTTGGAAGCTTCAAACCAATAATAATGGAGAGGCAACTCAGGGATGCATGTGAAGTCGGAAAGAATAGCTATAAATATAGCCTAGCCAGATAGTCTGATTGATCATCAGCCTGAGAGAAATTCATGGAAGGCAATTGAAAAAAGCAAGCTCCGTTCTTCTAAAAAACTGCATTTGGAAGCTTCAAACCAATAATAATGGAGAGGCAACTCAGGGATGCATGTGAAGTCGGAAAGAATAGCTATAAATATAGCCTAGCCAGATAGTCTGATTAATCATCAGCCTGAGAGAAATTCATGGAAGGACGGGGCAGCAGCGACGATTGTGGACGGAAGTGATAGTAGTCAGAAAAAGGAATGATCATGCTAGAAAAGAGAAACTAGGATTATATTCCCAAACTGTTGGGAACTTAGCAGCGGAACAACGACAAGATTGTTCAAGGAGGATCGAAATAGGCTCTAGATACCATGTTGAAGTTGTGGGATTTTAGAGAAAAGGAGGAGAGAAAATAATAAAGGTTTGAATATTATTGATAATAGCTTAATGCTGACTTGATTACAATAGACTCAATACTAATCTCTATTTATAGAGAAACATAGACTAAATCCTAAATTAGGAATGAATCATAATAATAATAAGAGATATTCTAAGATATCTCTATAATTATAAATTGATCATAAGAAATAATTTAAGATACTCTAATATAATATAAAAGATATTATAAGATATTTTTTTAATATTCTAACAGAAACAATCTTAATGCAACAATTAGATGGCTTTAGGACTTAAGGAAATGAAGATTGGGTCTGCTTGCTAAAGAGATCAATTTATGGGCTAAAGCAATCACTAATGCAATGATATTTGAGATTCGATTCATTCATGCTTAGTCAAAGTTATGTTAGAAGTAATTTTGATAGTTGTATGTATTATAAATAAGTATCATCAGCTACATCCAGTTACTTGTTGCTATATGTGTATGACATGCTAATAGCATCTAAAAGTACGAAAAAAATAGAAAGATTGAAAGGCAAAAAATGAAATAAATAGTTCTAATTAATTAATAAAGAAATAAATATAGATACAGATCCGGCTAGAGTTAAAATATCATAATAATTTATGCCAAAAATGAAAGAAACAGAATATTTGATTATAATCAATTATAGGAAATGGATAATGAAAAACGAAAACTATAGATTAAAAAATGATAATCACATGGGTCCTTTGCCTATAAAAGCAAATTTTGATGTTCCGATAAATAAACCAATTTAGTCCCTATCTAAATTTCATCATTAGGAAATGGATAATTAGATTCGAAAACAAAAGACCTTTTATTAAAGAATAAATCACTCAAATGGATGGATGATCTAGTATCCTAGCTACACTGTGCAAAATTTAATTAAGAATTATAATCATGTCTATAAAAATAACCGATAAAAATTTATGTTGTACTCAATTTATATTGTACTAAAAAGATTAGATATAAACTGTCCTATACAAAATTTCAAATTCAGAAATCGTTGAATAATTGGGTCATTGTTCAAGTCGTTAAACACATTATTCTCAATTTAATTCATCATAAAATCATTCATTCATTCATCCTCATTTGTAATATATTTTTCACAATCTTTATAACAGAAAATAATCGTTCGACAATTATTGTTGCAATGGAAAAAATCTTTGCTGGCTTCAAAAATTTTAAAACAACAATTGTGATCTGCAACTTAGATTAACCAACAAAACAGAAAACAAACAATTGCAGAGAAAAACGAAAACGGAGAATGTTCAGAAAACTAGAAAAAACCATAAAATCGGAAAACCAGAAAACGGAGATTGATGATCGTTCTCCGTTTTCTGCAGTTTTGTATAAAACAATTTTTCTTTCTGCAGTTTTCTAAAATTTGTTTTCTCTATCAATGCAAACGAAAATAAAGAAGGATAAGAAAAGAATAACACCAAGAATTTACGTGTTCGGTCTCAATTGATGAGACCTACGTCATAGGCAAGCAAGCAAGATTAATCCACTATGAATGATTGAATGTTACAAGATTAAAGTCTTCTCAAGATTGATCTCCTAGTATCTATCACTGTTTATGGCCCAACAATACTAGCTTTTCTCTCAATCTTTCTTTTCTCCCTTTAATCTTTTCTCTCTGATTTTCTATGAATCATGAATTGCATATGCCTCACTTAGTTTTTCCACTCTTGCTATTACAACAACACACACATTGACTTCTCCCACTATTTCTCACATTGGTGCTACCATATTACAGCTTTATTTATAGTATACAAGAGCAAACTAACTAACCACCTATCATGACTAACTTGAGCAAATGTAGTTATAACAACCACTAAAGTTTAACTAACTTTAGTTAGATGATTTGAGGCACACATTCACAAAAAACTTATAAACTAATCGATAAACAATATGCCTTTAGTTTCAATCAACTTCTTTGAAATATCACAAATTCCTTTTAAAGATCAAATCCATCACTACTGTATATATCAATGATATATATGTCCCAATTATCAAGCATTATTTGCTAGATACCTCAACAATATTTATTAAAGTGGACACATTTAAAAACACTGCAAATTTGAAAATGATTTTTGGCAATAGTATCTAATATAAATTGTAATTGATGAACAAAATAATGTACATAAAATGCGGATGAACTTTTACTTCAGATCGAATATTTTAGAACACCAAATTCCCCTTGCATGTTGCTAGCACCACTGTAACTTTGTCCACGAATTCTTGAAGTGGTTAGACCATGTTTTCAATACAATTATTCATGGAAAGATGATTTTGTGGTGTAAAATATTTGATCTCGTTTATAGTTTATATAATAAATTTTAAATATTATATTATAAATTTATTAAATTTTAAATTTAGAAGATATATTTAAAAGAAACACAATTAATGAAACTAATGTGTAGCCCGTGTCAAGCACCGGATAAATTATTCGATCAATCAAAATGATAAATCATAAATAAATATATCAAATAGTATATATATTACAAAATAAACAAGACATACAATATCATATATAAAGTTATGTTCTTTGATATAATTGATTAAACATTACGAAAAATTTCACGATAAACTACATTAACAATCTCGTCACATATTTTATCATGTTCGTTTAGAAATAAGCAACCTCAGATCTTTTCTAAATATAACTCTAGATACAGCCACATATAATTGTTCATGTGTGAAAATAGGTTTAGGAAGATATATGCCAACATAAGAAAGTGATCGACCCCGACTTTTATTAATTGTCATTGTGAAACAAAGAGTCAATGGAAATTGTCTCCTCATAAACATAAATGGTAAACTCGGATCACTCGGAACTATATTCATTATTGGAATTATAATTTTATCGCCTGCAATTTTTCCTGTAATGAGAGTTACCCCTAACAAATTCTTGTCCAACTGAGTGATTGTAATTTTTGTTCCATTACACAGCCCAACAACTTAATCAATATGCCTCATTAACATTGCAGGACAACCTGCTTTAAATGTTAACTTGTGATTTTAAATACCTGGAGCACTTAATATCGTTGAGGAATTCAGTAGATAATTCGAATCAGATTTATATATTGAATCTGAACTCAAATATTTCTTTTTTTCACCTAGAATCAATGACAAAAGGGATTTGTTGATGTGCTCAACAACATCCAAAGTTGAAGCAAGGATCTCTTGTTCTTGAAAAAAATACAACATCATGCATTTTGTTTAAAATTTCAAGATAAGTAAAATCTATAAGAGCGTGTAAGGGATGAATCGTGTCGTCAAGTATAAGTAAATCATATAAAATTGTGTCATGCATATTTCTCTATTATCCAATTGATTCATTAAAGACAATATTTTACCTAATTGAATTGTGATAAATATTTTATCCCATTAATGATTTATAAATTAAATTATAATTAGTCTATTTAATATTTTTCTAGGAGATCTAGATATTCAAGATATATATACACACTAGAAATGAAATACATATTTTCTATTAATTGTTACTTTTTATTTAAATTTGGGAAGGAGAAATTAATCATTATATTAAAGTGACACCTATGAGATTCGAACTTTATTTCCTGAGGTTTCAATGTTAAACTCTTACCACCCACTTAGCGCCTCATGACCTTCTCTTTTTACTAACTGAATCATGAAAAAAAAATCTTTTAACTAATTGATTAATGACTATTAATACTTATTTTGTGTATGATTTATACAAAAAATTATAATTAATGTATTATAATATTTAAAATATATATATATAGAAGACATTAAAAAAAATACACTATTAATAAACTACATGTTTCTCTTTTAATTAACTATTTCTTCAAAGAATATTTTTTAAAAACAATGATAAATATTTCTCCCATTTATAATTGATATAAAAAATATTCTTCCTAAGTTTTTTTTTCAAATTTTGGAAAAAAAAATATTGCAAAAATTGATCCAAATCAAACAATGTTTTTTTTATTAATTCTAGTTTTTTCTCTAAAAAATAAAACAAGCTGAGCCATCATAGCTTTATGGATTTTTTAATAAAAATATGTTGAATATGAAAAATTTATAGTCCGTAAAAATCAAAATTCTTTTATATAAAATAAGTCTTAAATATTTATAAATGTGAGTACCATTGGACAAAATGAAACCAGCATATTATTCATTAACTTTATTTAGTTCATATTAAATCGCCTGTTTTCAATTGGTTATGATTTTTTTTCTCTAAATTTTTTGAACTTAGACTAACTCATTATTCAGTTAGAATTAAAATTAATTAATTAAATTATAAAAATTCAAATTAAATTCTACTTGAGTTCATGGTAATCACACACAGCATATATATATTATTATAATCTTTTTGGTGATTATTCGATTGGTGATGATTTTAGATCATCACATTTGCAATGTTCATGATAATTTAATAATGTGTGACAAGTCTTAAAGTGTAATAGCAATAAAAGTTTTATGGTAGATTTTGAACATAATAGATTTTGAACTTATGTTCGATTCAAAAGTTAATTCTAATAAGAGGTTGATGGTTGATATCAATGTTGATAATTATTAGGTTCAAGTAGAATTTAGTTCCGTGTCGGAATTAACAGCAAACAACTTAATAAACATGTTATTTTTTAAGTCGTTTTATGAACCGACTTAACAGAGTCTCGTCTTTTTAAGTCGATTCAACTTAACCGACTTAAACATCATAAATTCAGTTCAACAAATCATCTTTTTAAGTCGGTTCTTTTGATCAACAAATCATCTCATTTTTTTATGCTCCTACTCCATACATACATAAATACAATATTTCGTATTAAATTTTAAATCAAAATTTTATACTTTTAACCACAATTTTATATAACCATATAATAGCCAAAATATATCGTAAGAGAAGTTCATACAAAATATAAAGTACAAAGAAGTTGTCTCTCATTTGTGACTACTCTTGATTATAAGACGAAAAATGATTTAGATGTCAATTAAAAAAATTACAAAATCAAATTTAGCAATATTCAATAGATATATGTTCAAGCACCGTCATTTTCTTCAATTAATTCGAAAATAAAATCTACACAACGTTCTTGAACTTCTTTAATTTAATTCGGATGAAATGATCTCAAGTCGTCAAATATCTGAAGAAAAAAAAATTCAATCAATATCGATTGAATCCTAATTTTTATCATACGAATATTAAAAAAACAAAATCAATAACAACTAATAATTTTTTATCATACGAACATACAAAAACACAGTCAATAACAACTTGTAAAAAATTTACGTACTTGCATCCATGAATCAACAATACCAGCTGTTACAATGTTCAACATATATAACATGACATAATAGCCACACTCATAATTTGAAGTTTGTCTTTGACTCTAAAATTGAAATCACAAAAAACATGTTAAATACATAAAATTGTTATAATATTATAAATGAAGTTATTTATTTGTAAACAACTTACTTTTTATTTATTGTCATAAAGTGTCGTATTCATAATAGTTAAGAACAATTTAATAGTATATTATTGTTTTCTTCATTATTGTTATTATTTTGTGAATATCTAAGTACATGTGAAATTTACAACCACATGATAATTGAAATATTTTAAATGGAACACTTCCAATTGAAATAGTTCAAACAAGACAACTTTTCAAGTGTATTAGTTTAATCCATTTCTTTTCTGTATTTCAAAAATTAATTAATTTTAATTTGCATCAATGGTAAGAGCTATTACTTCAGAAATAATGGTTCCTTTAATTTCTTAAAGATTTAATACATAACATACTACATTTGTAAAGTTTACACCTTATTTGTCTTTTTACATAAAATACATTGTATATTTTTTAATTGTTTTGTTTTTTAATAGTTTTGTTGAAGAATGTTTTTCAGCCAAAAAATAAATAGGAAAACCTACTTGATGTAGATAAAATAAAAAGTTGGATAGCGTGTCAGTATGTCGTGACAACGTGCACAAAGTTAACCATGTAGAATCCAATCAAATGTAACATATAGGTTACAATCCCTCCGTTCTAAAACAAACTCACCCTAAAAATATTCATGTCTAATGTCTTTAATACATCAAATACTATATTTGTAAAGTTTACACTTTATCTATATGCTTTCTATATAAAATACTATATATTATTTTGCTCCATATTATGTCCACACACAAATTTTAAAAAATGAAATATATAATTTAACTTGAGAATCAAACTTGTTTTAATGAATTGATGGTGACGATAAAACGGCAAATGTTGTAAAGTCGAATCCAAGTTGTAAGTGATTCACGATGTAGAGGTTAGGAATAGAAGGGAGATGTTTAGAGCGCACGTGTTATGGAAGATAAAACGCTAAGTACACAACATTTTTTTTTTTTTATCTTTCTTAAGTCGGTTATCAATATAACTGCATTAAATAAGTTTTAAATATTTATAAAATTGTCACCGCCTCATTTTATTAATTCGTTTACCCAACCACCGACTTAGCCACGGAGTAAGATTGGATATATTAATTTTTAAAATTTTTTTACCGTATCTTTTAAGTCGGTTGCCATTATAACCGTGTTAATTTATTTCACATATTTACAAAATTGCGCGAAGCTTCGTGTTAATCATGTTACGATTTAACTCTGCTGTATTAAAAACTCAATTTTCTATTAGTGCAAGAAGCTTAGTACAAGAAGCTTAGTACAAGGGTTGTTTAGAGGCATGTAACTCTTCTACAGTTCCATGTAACTATTTCGATTAAAACAAAATATAGGCATGGGACTCTTTTACAATATCATGTAACATATTTGATTAAAAATAAATATGATAATACATGTGAAATGGAAACAGTTAATACAATATGAAAGAGACAAAACAAAATATGACAATACATGTGAAAGACACTTAGTACAACATGCAAGTTACAAGATAATTAATACAATATGCAGTAGACAATTAAACTAATACAACGTGCAAGCATTTTATTGTATTTTTTTTCCATCTTAATAGTATTTGTTTGAATTTATTTATTTAGATTTGTTTTTTATATAAATACGTGAAATTAGTTGAGATAATTTATTAAAATATCTTTTAATATAATCAGGTGCAGATCTTTTCACATGTAACGCTACCACATCTCTATTATTTTAATTTTAATTTATATATAATAATAATATATTATTAATTTTTTTATACATAATAATGATAGATTGTTGATATAAAAGTAATAAATTATTAAAATATCTTAAATTTTTCTGATTTTAAGAAATTTATTTCGTCTCTCTCCTTTCCATCTATGTATCTCCCTTTTATCACATCTCTCCTCAATTTATTATTCTTCTGTTAGAATTTATATTAATAAAATAAAATAAAATTAATACAACAACTTATATATATATATATATATATATATATATATAAATAAATTACTTGAAGGATAAACTAACTGATCTCAAATAGACATACTCTAACATCTTAGCTGGCAACTCAACTACTACATATTAGCAAACTTTTACATGTTCACGAATGATGTATGATATAGTGTGATGCTATTTTTTAATTGTGAATTGTTTCAATTAATTAATATATGTACTTTTTTAGGAGTGATACGATATAAAAAAAATGATGCGTTTTTTCAAAAATAAAGTTTTCGATAAAGATGAAAATCGTAAAATAGATATATTTTATTTGATTGAATTGTGTGAAGTTTTAAAAACTTGTGTGAATTGTGTGATTTGTGAAAATTGTAAAACTTATGAGAATTGTAATTCTAACAATTTTAATTTATCTACTATGTATGAATTGTGTGAAATTCTAAAAAAATATATAACTTTTAAGAATTTTAATTATAATATTCTAGCCGCTCCCAACTCTCCAAATATTAGATTTTTGCAAGATGCACCACTGAATATAATTATTTATAAAAATAGATTATAACTTATATAAAAATAATTTGAATTTATTCTACCTTGTATTGTAAAATAAATTACATATAATAGCTTATTCTATATGTTAAGTAAAATGTTTGTCCAAAGGTATGTACAAAGTTGGTCTAGATCGATAGTAGTTCTAGATACACTTAGTTACCTCATTCCATTAATTGTCGAATTTCTTCCCCATACATTCATATTCATATGTATAATTATCAAATTATATAAAAAAAATCACAGTTTTTTATCACCAAATGAAATTTCAAAATTGAAATTTAATCTTTGAACATAAAAATATCATATTCTAAAATATGAATTTAAACCATAAGAAAATTAATTACATAAATACTTTAACATAGTATAGATTATCATTTATTAATTTGTATTAGTCTAGTTCCACATCTCTCTTTGACTATAATTAAACGAAGACAATTTTATTCTTACAGAACAAAATGTCTTTAAATAATTTATTTTTTTAGTAAATCACATTTTTATTATTATTTTTCTTCTTTAACATTTAAATAACTATCATCTATTTAGATATATCATTATTTTTTTACATCGATATATTATTATTACTATGAAACGTAAAATATAAGCATAATTGTTCATATGGTCTCTTAACTTAATTTCAGGTAACACTTCAGTCTTTTTTTTTTCTTTTCGATTTGATCATTTATTTAATTTTAAGTAACAATTTGATCATTTATATCTTAAAATGTTACCAATATTATCCTTTCTTTACATATACTTAGAAAATTTATCAAAATCATCAAACAAAATCCATAAAATTCAATACCAATTTTAAGAAAATTCATGTATTCATCAAATGCATAACTCAAATATTCAAATAAACTCATATTTTCATCTCCAACAATATAAAATAAAGAATGAAAATATGAGTTTATTTGAAAATTTGAGCTATGAATTTGATGAAATTTGATTTTATATTGAAGATGATAATTAATTTAAGGGTTTTGTTTGAAAATTTTGATGAATTTTTGTAAAAAAAAAGGATAAAATTGTTGACATTTTAAAATATAAAAGATCAATTTGTTACTTAAAATTAAATAAAGGACCAAATTAGAAAGAAAAAAAAAATGACTGAAGTGTTACCTGAAATTAAGGGATCGCGAGAGCAATTATACCTAAAATATATTTTGTTTGGATTAATTACTTTTAATCCATTATTTTAACATATTCACAAAAATATCTCCTCTATTTTAAAAGTAAACTTTTTGGTCCTCTATTTTTTTACATATATTGCAGTTTTGATCTCAGGCTAAATTTTTACTCTAAAGACATTGACATTTAGTCTTAAAAATGGTGATTTATTTTGCCTTAAAAGTTATATTTTCTATTCAAATTTATCATTGAAACTATGAATCACCATATTGGAGTTAAAAGTCATCATTATATAGATGAAAATTTTAGTCAAATATTTTTTTTATAAACGTAATAAAATAGAAGAACTAAAAGTGTAATTAAATTATTTTATTTTTGGTATATTGTTAGTACAATTTTTTGAATATGATGTGAATCATATTTAGAATTGTAAGGTATTGTAGATTTTTTTAAAGAGTAAAAGTTGCTCAATAATGCTAGTTCATTATCCGGAAAACACTTCGTCAAATCTTAAAAAAAATTGCAACGTTTTCCACCTGCGAAACTCATCGGATATGTCTCTTATCCATTTGTTATACTTCCTACACCATCACTGCCGCGTGTCATTTAATCTCTCTTATCACTGTCTATCTAATCAAACACCATCACAACCGTTAAACACAAATCTTATTTTTGATGTAATTATTATTTGTAATTGTTTTATTTTCTTTAATTTTTTTTTACTCTTCTTTCCGTTTTTTCTTTTGTTTTTTTTTCTTTCTCTTTTTATCATTTTTTTTTCTCGAGAAAAACCGAAGGAAACTGAATAGAGGGTCTTTTATTTTTCTTTAATAAAAGTTGCTTTCTTTTTAGACTAAAATGAGTTTCACTATTTTTCTCAATAAATAAAAGGGATCTTCACTTTTTTTCTTTCTATATTCTCTAACAAATATTTTAAAGCATTGAAACACGATTCAATTCATCGAAGTTTATTATAAATATCTACATCCATTAGATATCTTTTCCAACCCAAAAACTACCCTTAGAGTACTTGAAGAAGTGATAAAGTCATTCATTTCAATATTTAAGTATGGCTTGCTTCAATGATGCCAAATCTCACTTGCATAGAAATGTTGCTGATTTTCACCCTAACATTTGGGGAGATTATTTCCTTCAATATCCTTCACAATCTATGGTATATATATATTACTACTTCGTGTCTTTTATTTTCCTTATCATGTAATGGACCATAGTGTAAGTTATCCACTCATGAACTTGTACTATTTAGCTTCATGCATGGTTAACAAGAATTTGGTACTTTCGTTCAAACCCCAAAATTGTCATTCAAGTGCATTTTTTTATTACTTGAATAAGTTTTTGTTCAACACCTTGCAGGAACTTGATCAAAATATTGCAGCACAAATTGAAACACTAAAAAATGATGTGAAGATGATGCTTGTCTCAAAGAGTGAGAAGGCCTTAACAAAAGTTCACTTGATTGATTCCATATGTCGTTTGGGCGTGAGCTATCATTTTGAACATGAGATTGAAGAAGTTTTGCAAAATATTCACAAGAATTATGTTGAAAATGGAGAAATAACTTTTGAAGACAACCTTTATTTTCTTGCTGTGCTATTTAGGTTGTTGAGGCAACAAGGATTTTACGTTTCACCGAGTATACTCTCAACTAATTGATCATTGATTTCTTTTCATATTAGTCATCAATTAATCTTATAATTAATACAATAATAATTATACAATGAAAATAAGGACAACAACAAGCCACAAACATTATAATATTATGATAAATGTAAATTGGAACAAGTTGAAGATATTACTCTTATAGAGATGACAATTAAATTAAATTTCTTAAAAGTATCTAATTAGGGACAAGACTAGAGTATTTTGATCTTTAATAATCCTCAATCAGGCCACTTTATTAATTATTTAGTGTGGCAATTTTTTTCTTAATACAAAGGGGAAGCTACGTCAACATTAAAGGGACTATGTTCTCAAGCTAGGAAAACTCTTTAATGTGACTATTCACTAAATAAAGTTATAAGAATATGAAGGGTAAGCTACGTCAACTTCAACATTAATGTGACTATCTAATTAATATTATTTGCATCATTTTAAATTTTTTTTTACTTTGCAGTTATGATAAAGAAAATATGACAATTATTTGTAATGATGATTGAGAAAAATCATGAGTTTTTTTCTCCATTTATCATTTTTTTTAATCTATGTGAAATTTTCAAATACAATAATTAGTGTGAAGAAAAGAGTAGTTATGTTATCATTTTCTCTTTCGTTATGGTTTGAACTATAATCGGTTAACTCATTTAACTTTTAGTTCAAACCAATTTAATTACCTAACCCTCTACAATACACTAAATTATCTTGTTTTTCTAAAATCTTATTGTCTGTGACTGTTGTTAATTGTTAAAAATGTTAGATGTATTAAACAAATTCAAGGATGAGAAGGAAACTTTAGTGAAAGACTTATCAACGATGTTGAGGGGATGTTAAGCTTATATGAAGCCACACATGTTATGGTTCATGGAGAGGACATTTTGGAAGAGGCCTTAGCTTTTACTACCACTCACCTTGAGTCCATTGCATCCCAATTGAGCCATTCACATGCAGTACGGGTCAAACATAGCTTAAGACAATCTCTTCATAAGAACTTGCCTAGATTGGAGGCACGAAGCTACATTTTCATATATGAGCAAGATCCTTTCCATGATAAAAATTTACTCAATTTAGCAAAATTAGATTTCAATATGCTCCAAAGTCTACATCAAAAGGAATTTGGTAACCTTTGCAAGTAAGGAATTCCAATCATATACACTACTTTGTAACAGAAGGGAAAAAAATATTTAATGTAATTTCAAATACTTGTCCTTGTATTTACTATTATTGTTTTGTGACTTTATAGGTGGTGGAAGGAGTTGGACGTGTCTAGTAAACTACCATTTGCACGAGACAGAATAGTAGAAAGTTGCTTTTGGGCTTTGGGAGTGTATTTTGAACCCCAATATTCTTATGCTAGAAAGTTTTTGGCGAAATTAATCATAATAATAACAGTTGTTGATGATGCTTATGATGCATACGGAACAATTGATGAACTAGAACTTTTTACTAAGGCAATTGAAATGTTAGTTATCACTCTGCACATCAGAAGTAAATATATATTATTCATATTTATTTTTCTCTAATTTTTAGTGGAAATGATTATCAGGTGGGATATTAGTTGCTTGGATAATCTTCCAGATTACATGAAGTTTCTCTATAAAATTGTCTTAGATCTTTACAAAGAAATTGAGCAAGAAATGAAGAAGGAAGGAAGAGAATATGTCCTAAACTACTACACAAAAGAAGTATGGGATTTTGTCTTTTTATTAGTAATTATTAATTGAGTAATTTTTTATTAATCATTAATTAACAATGATATAAATTGATTTGTTGATTCATGTGAGTTAATTAAGGAGTATAATGATAAAGAAGTTAACTATTCAATTTCATTTGAGGAATTTTATTTTGTGAATTGTAATAAAATTGTGTTGTATACCCAAAATATAAAGAAAAGTACTTATTGTATATATTCTGGTGACAGTTCATAAAATTCGTTCAAGCTTATATGACTGAGGCTAGGTGGTTAAACATCAATTATGAACCAACATTAGAAAAGTACAATCGCTTATCAGCAGAATCATCTGGTTACATACTAATGACAGTAACTTGTTACATTGGTATGGGAGACATAGCAACAGAGGACATATTTAAGTGGATATCTAATGAGCCAAAAATTATTAATGCTGCTATTGTCATTGGCAGGCTAATGGATGACATTGTGTCAAACGAGGTATATATATATATATATAATTTCAAAATAGTCTTTTTTGCGATATATTTGATTTAATTCAAACCATATAAGCAACATTAATATGAATTATCATTTGTTGCATATAGTTTGAACAAAAAAGAGATCATATTTGCTCATTCTTGGAATGCTATATGAGGCAATATAATGTCTCTAGGGAAGCTGCCATTCAAGAAGGTAGAAGGAGAATTGTTGATGCTTGGAAAGATATGAATAAGAAATGTCTTAGGCCAACTGAAGTTCCAATGCCTTTTCTGACGCGTATTCTAAACTTGTCACGTTTTATGGATGTGATTTATAAAGATAAAGATAACTACACAAATCCTCAAGGAGAAATGAAGACATTCATTAAAGCTATAATAGTGGATCCAGTTCCAGTTTGAACATTGATTTTAGTCTCTTTATATCCCAACTTTTTTAGAATCTATCCGCTTAGTTGTTCCATGCTTCTCCGTCTGTCATCAATGATCGTCTACATGTTACCTCCTCTGTTTTTCCTCTTTATCCTTTTTTCTTTTCACTTGTATCTTTTTTAATTTGTATTATGTTATATCTATTGTCTTTGTATTGGGTTTGAGTACCCCTTGTAGCCAAGTTCAATCAATATATATCCTTCTTTGCTTTTAATATATATATATATATATTCTTCTCTAAAGTTTAATTAGGAGTTGGTGTTTCAATTTTTGGGCAACATCTACGATGTTGCAAAACATATTTTTCCAAAGCATTAGATTAAACAAGATCACTGGTGCTATGATGGATTTTTTGCACCAGACATTTTCTTTTCCTAGTCATCTCGTTCATTATTTTTTTGAAATATTTAACTTTTTTTCATTTTTTGTATAGGCAAAGTATGAATATATTATACTATAAATTTCCCACTAGCACAAGATATACTAAAAGAAATGGATTCATTTTGTTATATACAACACAAATAACCGTGTTTTAGTTTTTCACAAAAAATGTGCTTTTCTTTGTTGATAAATTTTTTTAATTAACTAGTAGAAGAAACATGATGTAACACAATTATTTGATTAGATTTAAGGTTTTTTCTTTTTAATACCCCAAATTTAAAATTAAAAAGAAAATGTCAATATACTCCATTTTGAGAATTATATATCAAACTATTTTTTTTTACTTAGTTAGAAGTCGCCAATTGTAGAGGCGACTTTCTTAATGAAACCTAAGTTTGCAATGGCAATTTATTAATGATTTTTTTTTCTCTCTAAATCGCCTTTTGAAATGGCGACTTTCTGAAGATACATGGAAGTCGCCTTTTGGAATGACGACTTTCCAAAGCACATAAAAAACAAAAACAAAAATTCTTAAAGAAGTCGTCATTGTAAGCTTTTACAAATTGCGACTTCTAACTAAATAAAAAAAGAAACAGTTTAATATATAATTTTTAAAAAGGAGTATATTGATAAAAAAATTAAAATTGGATTATTAAAATAAAAATCCGTAGATTCAACGTTCACGGAGAAAATCGTCAACAAAATATATGTTAATAATTATAATTTATTATAATGTGTTGTGTTCAGTAGTTAATAAACATCAAAGTTCGACAATAAATCACAATACCACATTAGATATATATATATATATATATATATATATATATATATATCAATGTTGTGAATCAACAATGAAGTACCTATTTTATGAAAATGTCAACAAAAAATTATTCATTCACTACAAGAAAAAACACGAATTGCGACGATTAAAAATGGGGTCTGCGGCGGTTGTAATCGTCGCAGTTTGATCTTTGCGGTTGTAATTTTTGAGTCTAAATATAATTTTTTTAATTAAAATTTATTGTTAAAATCATTTTTATCAAAACATATTTAAACATAAAATCACTTTACATTCAACTCATTTTTTAATATAATTAATTTTACAAAATCAATTGACTCAAAATCACAACCATGTAAATTGTGAGGTTAAACAAATTGAAAACACTTTGTAATATGTAGTTCTAAGTTAATAGTTAAATTTGTAAATTAATCTTTATACTAGAATATAACCCGCGCAACCGGGATATATAGACTTTAACATATTAGTAGTATTGTTAATAAGATTTTAAAATTTCAAAAATAATATAATTTATTTATTTTGTTTGTAGAGTATTTTAAGTGAATTTATTTGAGTAATTATTATATATGAGTTGACAAACACACATTTGAGAATATGTAAAATATTTAATAGAATGTAATTGCAACTAATTCATATATTTAGTATTAAAAATTCATAGTGAAGATCATCCTACAAACAAAATTCATAAATTATATTTAGTGTTAAAAATCTTAAAAGTATTTTAATAGATATTAATATATGTAATTATCTACAGCAAAGTCAGATTAGTTAAAAAAATATAAAAATGATTTTGTCATTTGGTATTCATTTCATTCAAACTCTGTCAAAGAAATATCTAAATTCCAATATTTTGAGTATGAGACTTCTATAGAACATGACTTGAGAATTTTCACAAACAACTTGTATGTAAGGTTGGTAGAAGTAAAACACATGTAGAAACTTCAAATTGGTAGTATTTTTTAAAAATTTCACAACATTAAACATCTTTGTAACAAAACAACAAATAATTTTTTAATCTAAATGTTAAACATTTTTCTTTTGTCTATAAATGGTAAATAGTTTTCTCCAAAAGACACAATAATAACACTCATATAAAGCTGAATATGGACAATTTTCTTTGTTTTTTGAGGAGCCAATATACTTTCATGTAGTAGATGAGATCAAATATGTTGCAAAAACAATACTCTAACTAAAAACAATCAAGGTTTTGAGAAAAATGAGCAAATAAGTATAATATGTTATAAAATACCGCTTATTCAAAAGCTATTTGTGTAAAAAAAAATTGAATTTTTCAACTATATCTACTTCTTTGAAAATAATTGGGTTGCATATAGATTTGCTTTTGAGTTGATAAAGTGGGGTTGTCAAAACTTACATATGCAGACTGTTTCCTCGTAATAACGATATGACAAAGTAAATATTGACCATTTAAACAATTACAAATTCAGAATTGGAGGAGTCACAATAATGTAATACAATAATAAGAGTTATTAAGCAAAATATAACGGCAAAGTAAATATATATTGGAGTTTTTAGTTTTTAATAAAGCACTAATTGTAGAAATTGTTTGAAGAAGTAGAATAATATACTTAAAAAAAATTATATATTGATTGTACTTTAATTTGTAACTCATGTCACGTTAATAGTTATATATAATATTGATTTTACTTAAATTTGTAATCCATGACACATTAATAGTTATAGATAATGTGTGTTAAAACAAAATGAAAGTTGAATAATAAAGAAAATTGAAGAAGAAAGACTTTTAGATGTGTCACATAAGATTTTTGTTGAGGTGTTAATATTTGAATGAATGACACAATATTAGATAATGTTTATAATAGATAATAGATTAATTTTTTCTAGTTTAAATCTAAAATTTTCCCTCTTTTTGTCCTAATTTGAACACCTTTTCAGTTTTTGAATTTCCGCGCGTTAAATAGTAATAATGACTAAAAATTCGAGAACTGTCTATTGAAGGATTCAAACAAACAACCTCAAGCCTTGTCCAAGCAAATACAACCAACTGGCCATTTGGATGGCAAGTAGGTAGCAATTTTTTTAATTGTTGCAATGAACTTGTAGTATAAAAGGACAAACTCTTAAATAGTACTAATGAGAAATCACATTTTTTTCTTCAAAAAGCTTTAAAAATTACACCCAATCAAGAAAGACACTAATAACACTAGTAACAACTCAATGGACCTTGGTACAATTATGGACCTTGAAATGAAACATAGCAAAAAAAAAATACAATCTATATAGCAAATATTTAAAAGACCCCGTAAAATAGAAAAGCCAATAATTGATTAACATAAAATTAAGGTCTAATGATAATGATGCTTTCTTGTTTTCAACATTGGGGAAGATCTGGTGGTGGAGGTATCACTGATTGTAATGGGCCAACTCCATTTTCTACTAAAAGTGCTGTTGCCAAACCCCAATTAAGATGTGAATCTATGTGACAATGCAAGAACCAAATTCCTGATTTGCAACAAAAATGAAAAATCACACAATTGGTTAGTATACAGTGCTGAAAACCTAATAAAAAATGTTTAGGAATATAATTTGACCAATACGTTATAGTTTTTTTTTTTTTTTTTACATTTCTATAATTACAAGGCGACTGCAGTTGAGGTTGCATTTAACTATGATTCGGTATAATATCAAATATTACAGTGCTAATATCTCTGATGTTTCAGAGAATTACAGTCAAATACAATTGTATTTGAATGTAATTCTCTGAAACATCAGAGATGCGTTGCGGCCTGCGGGCTAATTTAAACGCATAATACCTGGATTATCAGCCACAAAGCGAATCGCCACCCATCCGCCGGGAGGTGTTCCAATAGTATTCCTCACAGGTGGATCCACAAGGTTAAACCTAAAAGGATCAGTTCTTGGATTGAAATTTCCAAAACCAGAACCAACTACAAAGAAATGAAACCCATGAACATGCATAGGATGATCCTCAGTTGTTACAATACTAGTATCCTGCAAAACAATCTGCACATAGGAACCATATTTCAACCTAAACAGCCTAGTTCCTTTCCTAGGTGTCCACAAACCCCTAGGAACATTTCCTGTGTAATTGAACTGTATAGGAGGAACAGGTGGAAAATCAGTTGTAAAAACACCAGGAACACCTTGATAGTAAGCTTGCATTAAGGAAGTTGTTCTAGGTAGAACAAAAGAGTTGTTGTTTATGCTAGCTGCAAATCTTGTTCCATTTGGTCCTTGACATCTAGGACTATTAGGATTTGTGCAGTTTATTAGTCCTAAACCTACAGTGAACAATAAGCTCACATCAAAGTTTTGAAAGACTTTAACTTTGGAAAGACCTCTAATCCTTGAAGTGAATGCAGTTGAAGTGGGGGTGTCGTTGAAAGCCGGTAAAATCGGTAAAATAGGTCTAGAACATTGTCTATTTCTGTTATTGCAGGCTGCTGATTTGTATTCAAGAATTGATGTGGTTGTTGTGTTGTCGAATGTGGCGTTCATGGCGGTTTGGTAAGCGCGGGCCGCCATGTAGTAGCGGCCTGGCGGTTGATCAGCTGTGACAAGGACATTGATTGTTTGACCTGGTCCTATCATTAGGACTGTTGTGGTGGAAGGTTTTGTGTAAGCAGCATCCATTGCAACCACTGTCATTCTGTGGTTTGCAATTGAAAAGAAGAGTTCTTGATTGAGTCCACTGTTGATGATTCTTAGCAGAATTGTCTCTCCTGCATCTACTTGAAAACGTATAGTTCCTGCATTGTAAATTTTGTTACATGTTTATAGTTGCTTTTGTGTCAATTTTGGGTGAGATATTCTCTAAAGATGATTTACTCTTTGACAACTACTTAAAAATCAGGGTGATTTTCTTTGTTTTTATTAATAGAACGGTGACTTGATTGATTGATTCAATATGAGATACATATTTGTTTTTCTTTATTTTTGTGGAATCCGTATTATTTAAGTTACTATCTCAATCAAAAAAATGAAAGTAGTTATTAACATCTACGTTTAAGAAACAACGACTATGATCATTGAAGTTTTAAATAATTTTTTAAAACTGATTCATAATGGATCATGATAATGTTAAAATTTGCCTTATGTTTAATATATTGTTAGACACTCACAATAGTACTATAAAAATTATTTTAAAGATTTTGATTTTGACATTATTAGAGTAAGAGAAATGAGTAATGAAGTAATGGATTTAGAATGATTTTTAAACCTTGACTTGAACATCTGTAGAGATCTCCTGGTTGACCATTCATGGTGTATGCAACAGATGCATTTGGAGGTGCTCCTGTGAACTGTGTCTGTCTTAAGATAACCATTGGATCTCTATCAAACCATTCCCCTGTACATCATCATAAATTCACATTATAATTTCTCATGGCTATGTCTTTGTTGCATAAAAATTGAAGAGCATAGCAACTTTTGAAGTGTTTATTTATGAGGAAAGATTTGATCAAATTGCAAAGTGAATTTTAGATGTGTGTTAAAGTTTGGATTAGCTTCTACTTGAGCAGAACGTGAAGTTAAACTAGAGAATTTATAAAAATGTTTATATGCAAAAGATTTTTTTTTAGTTACACAAGAAGCTATTGTTTAAAAAATTGATTATTATTTTAAGCATTGTGGTGAAAAAATTAATTTTATAAATTTGAATATGATTAAAAGTAAATTAAATATAAAATAGTTTATGTTTCGATACGATTACTTAAACAATAAATTTAAGTGTAAAAATTATATTTGAAATCAAAATAAAAAATTTTAACTTCAAATTAAAACTAATTTTAAAAAATAAAATCAATTTCAATTAACATCTTCTAAATATGTCAAAATAAATATGTCAAAATCAATTATATCAATCAATTATATCTGTCGTGAATTAAGGTGAATAAAGTGATGGTTTTGGAGATTACCAAGCAGAATTGGAAATTCTTTCCTAGGCATTGAGAAAGGATAAGGAGAACCCAATTTTGGATAAACAATGAAAGCTCCATAGACAGTGGCTCTTAGGAAGCCAGTGTGAGCATGCCACCATAGTGTCCCTTCTTGGTTTTGGATTGTAAACCTGTATGTGTAACTTCCTCCTGGTTGGATTGGACATTGAGTCACATAACTAGGCCCATCTGCCCATGGATTTCTCAACATCCTAAACCCATGCCTGATTCACAAACACACATAAATTAAAACCATATAGTAAAAGAGTTAAATTTTTATGCACCGTTGCTATAAAAAAATTTATACCGTAAATCACAATCAATCATATTATAATTTTATGATTGATTATTATAAAAAACAAATATCACTAATAATTTAATTATTATAATTGATTTATAGTGTAAAAACTATTTATATTGATGATGTAAATAAATTAAATTCATAATAAAATTAATATAGTGAACTAATTAATAAGTTACTTGTCATTGCTAGCTCTTTCTACTTGTTTTTAATAAAGGGTAAAATATGAAGTTTATCATTTATGTGACAGATGGTTAAATTGCAATGGTAGATGTGTTGTAATCTTTGATATTGTAGAAAATTGTGGACAAATGTGGTACATGAAGTCGCAATTGTTGATGTGATGCAGTTAAGGTGACTTCCAAAAACTTTATGTAGTGTCTACAATTGTGATTGTGGATTGTAATTTAAAATCATGGTGAAGTTGAGTGATGATGATGTTACTTGCAAATATGCAAATGTGGTATGTGTCAACACAATTGCAATGATGCAATTAAGGAGACATCCCAAACCTTTAAGTTGTGTTTGCAATTGGACTTGCAGATTGAAATTTAAAATCATGAATGATACTTACCAGTGGATGGAGATGTTGTAGGGTCCAGCATTTGTTACTTTGATTACCATAGAATCTCCATCTCTCGCTTCGATTGTTGGGCCAGGAAACTGACCATTTACGGTGAGTATGTTTCTTGTTTTGCACAGCCTCTTCACTGACTTTGTTTGAATCTATTTCCATCAATCATTGAAGTTAGTTACTACAATTTCAAATTTGTACAAATTGTTACATCAAACAAATACTTACAACAAATTCATGGTAATGATTCTCTGCAGCTGAAGCAATGGAAACAATGATAGTAAGTAAACCAAGTAAGAAGTATAAGTAACACGATTTTCCAATGACAATCTGCATTGCTGTCTCTAAATTTGTTGAATGTGAGTTGCTTGAGTTGTGTTATGTTACATTTGGTCTAAAGTGTGGCTATTTATAGTTTTATAAAGTGAAAATTGCAATTTGTCGAGAGTTTAGAGGAGTGTGGGTCAAATGCTTCAAAATTACCAGACACCATATTTTCACTTGAAACTTTAAACATTAGGTACATGAATCATCTCTTTTATATATCTAATATTTCTTTTATTTTTAGTTGATATGAGACTAACCACTCATATTTGAATTAAAATACAATTATAAATATTATATTAAATTGGATAAAGAAATATTGTTGATGTTATGTCCATTATTTAGTAAGTCAAATAGGGTGCATTGATATTTTAGGATTGTTTGTCTAACCATTCAAAGGATTTGGTGCACCCACTAGCGCAATCAACTGGGTAACAAATGCTAGATTCTGTGGTTTAGAAGTATGGAGTGTGATTCACCAAAAATAAAAATGAAATAAAAAATATCAGTTATGTTGATACAATGCGACACTGAAACATATGAGCATATATTTTCTCCACCTAGGATGTAGCCATAACAGAAAAGAAATTTAAATAATAGGGCAGTTAACGTGGGACTCGATTTTGGTTTGGTTCGGTGGGCATGAGATGAGAGTAGTTGTTCCAAGTTTAGTTGACCTCTCAACTTAATTAGTAGATAAAACAGTGCATTTAAATAACCCTACTTTTTGCATAATATTAATATGAAAGTGGAATTGCTTACCAAAAATAGGGAATAAAACAAAAATGGATTTAACAGATCACAAACAATGTAGTTGCATTTTCGGCTACTTTTTTTAATAATTAAAAGATTAAATAAGTTTTTGTCGTTATAAATATTTTTTTTATTTTTTAAATAAATATTTTTAATAATTTTTTTGAATTTTGTTTAAAAATTTATATTTTATTTATCTTTTGTTAATAAATAAATAAATTTTAGTAGAGAAAACGCTTACAGTCTTCTAAACATGTCGGTAAAAAATTATTTAAAATTTGGATGATGCGTATGAGTTGACTACAAAGTAGAGATTAAAATAATTTATAGAAAATATTTTAGAGACTATTATTTGAAAGAAAAAAAAAAATTAGAGACCAAAAAAATATAGTATATTAATAGAGACCAAAAAATTATTTAATGTGTATATAAATGTCAAAATAGTTAAATGTATTTTCCCTACTAGAATAATGATAACAATATATTCTTTAGCACACATTTTCTAATACATTTTCTTTGATCGACTGAAATACAAATGAGTTCCGTCAAATTTATATATGATTTACATATTTTGGTGGGATCTATGCAAATTTAAATCAATTAAATAGAATATGTTGAAAAATGTGTTAAATAGTATGTTGCTAGCACTTCTCTTCCCCGTAAATCAGTTTGAAATTTTTGTATGTAACGTAAAATGTGTATTTAGATCATTTCAATTCAAATTTCCCTCAATCTCTCACAATTATTTTTATTTGTCTTAGTTTTACTTATTTTTTTTCAATTTTTTTGAGTTGAATTGAAAGTTTATATCATATAAATCATACATGTAGAATTTTACACAAATTTAAAATTATTTTATATATTATTGAGATATATCAAATTTAATGTTGTATGTATTTTGATTAAATAACAATAATTTTTATTAGTCTACAAATAAGTAAAAATAAAAAAAAAATAAAAAAAAAAATTAAACGAGATTTGAATTGAGGAGATTCACACTTGTTAAATATGAAATTTTTTCTTTCTTAATCTTCAAATTAATGTACACATCTTTTTTCCGCCCACTTTGCAACGTTAATGTAATATAAGTAATGATCACAAAAATATAGCATGTACGTGCCATAATGAAACCAACCGACTACTTTTTTCCCATAAAAAATGCAACCCATTCAAATAAATCATTCAATTAAAATCGATATAATAAATGCACAAAACATTTATTAAATTTCACTTATTTCATATTTATAATCTATTCATCGGTCTAGAAAAAGACATGTGTTGTCTAAGTCTTTAAGTGCAAAACTCCAAAAACTATTTTCTTTTAGTTTCTCTTTCACAACAAATAAATTATTTTCATTTGATACTAAGCTGTTATGGATTCATATTAGTTGCGGAACATGTTAAAGTAAGAAATGACATGGTAGCACATCAAGTGAACAAATTTCATCATATGTTTGTTGTCTATTTTGCCAGTTTAGACAAATTATATTATCCTGTAGACATTATATTCAGGTCTACTATTGTCAGGTGTTGTCCACTTTTCATTATATTTTAATCAAATTCTTTTATTTACTTTTTTAGAGTTTGTGTGGAATTTTCTAAAATATATTAACTATTTTCTTTGTCATTCAACTCACATATTATTAGTGACTTATGATACTTATCTTATATTAAAATTATTTAATGTTTTTATGCTAATTGGTGTCATATTTTTACTACGGGAGATTGAGAAATAAAATGTTTGGGTGGTTCATATATGGTTTACTTTTGTTTACCTAGATTAAATAGGAAGCAAAATTGTTATAACTTTAAAATAATTACCTCATGTTATAAGAACAATATGAGATGCGAATTTTTAATAGGTTTTAATCGTCCGATAATGATATTTAACTGTGTGAATGTGTGAAAGTTTTGACTACACGATTAAAATTCGATCTAAATTTAAAAATATAAAGACTAAAATTATGTTTCACTTAAATTATGAAAACTAAAAATGTTTTTAAACTAATTTAAAATATTTTTTTCTTTTTACTCTCTTCAATTTTCCTTTAACCAAATACAACTTTTAGGTCTCACCGTGAAGAGAGGATTGTGGTGATGTGAATCCAACATACAACAAGAAGATGGAAGTCAACTCATATAGTTGTCTAATAGTCACCATAAAATTGATATGAGGAACTTTTACCATTTGATCGGGTCGAAATTTGACATGCAAAATCAGGACTGAAACTTGACAACAGATACGTGCAAGATATTTAATTCACACAGTAGCTACACTTTTGGATCGTTTTCATCTGTGTTTTATTTGTTTGCAAATCATTTGTGCCTGTTTTAGTCATTGGTAAGCACACTTTTGATACTCTTTAATGTCTTTACCGTATTCTCTTCATTAAGATATTTTTCGCTTTTTTTAAGTTGAAAATTAAAAGATTAATTATAGTTTTAGTCTTAAACAGAGTAATTATATTCAACTTTTTTTTTTTTGTAATTGAGTAATTACATTTGGATGCAACCGTGAATGGAACCAAAAAAATATATTTAGAACATATCAAGATGGTTTTTCTTATTCCTTTTCAATATGGTTATTTTAATTTTAATACATGTTAATTGTTAACATTTCAACCCAAAAATATCTATATCAACCATGATTGTGTTGCAAATGTGCGATGAGAGCACTTGAAAGATATAAAGTTGAAAAAGTAATAAAATACGGGTAAAATATTATTTAAATAATTATTAAAAAAAATGAAAGATGACTTCATCTCATTTTCCTCAAAACATAGCATACGACTTATTTTTTTCAACAAAAACCAGTTCTTGTTTAATCATCAATCAAGGCATTAATTTATATATATTCTTAGAATTTGGTTCAGGCTCTACACAATCCCATAAAATCGATTCAGTAAAGACTTTTATCACTTATAAATATGTTGTTAAATCTTACCTCATTTAATTTGAAATTTTTAACACATTCTTTCACGTTCAAAACTAGACATCTAAACATGACTCAAATAATTAAATAGCATTGACATCATAGGAGGTGGATCAACAAATTTTAGATATGTTCTAATATCATGTTAGAATTAGTAGGAGCATAAAGTTGAAGATAAATTTTATATTTAAAATAAACTTGAGAGCTTGATATAAAAAGAATTCTTAAAATATTTCATGTTGATTAAAAAGATATTAAAAAAATACATCAAATATTATATATATAGAGTTAGTAAAAATAATTTCTTCTAACTACTTTTATTATCTCTAATACGAAAATATAATTAATAGAGACTTAACAAATCAACTAATACCAGACTATTCTTAACATATATATATTTCGTATAAGTTGTTTAATATTATTTCAATGAAGCAGGTTTGATTCGTTTTACTCTCCATATATCCCTTGTACATATATGGTACTCATAATAATTAATTGTTTGGTCACCTTGCTTTTCATGTATTAGGTAGGCTCCCACCTGACTTTAGAGTGATACCATTAATTTTTTATTTGTAATAAAAATGCTCTAACTAACCATAGCCATTTTCAAATAACACGTGTTTATCACAATTGTGTAGAGCTGAAAATTAACCTTGATTTTCTTTGTCCCTATTGGATTTCAAACTTCAGGGATTTATATAACATTATCAATCTCTGAATTTCAAAAGATAAATATCTCTTGCTGACTGTTTAAACTCATTAATTTGTTAGTTTTTGTTGTTTTTCTGGATTCTTCCACTGTTTAGTTTTTTATTTTATTTTATGGGCCTGCTTTGTTGGTCCAGCCCATTTCCTCTTTTATGGGGCAGTCCTCTTATTTTGAGGCCTTGTGTGTTTAGATAAATATATATTAAAAGTTTTTTTTTCTCACCTCAAATCTTTTAAAAAAATCTCTCAAATTTTATCTAGGTTGATTAATCTGAAAAGTGTATTTTACATGTTTAGATTAGCTATTTTTGTGTATTTGAGAAGATTAGTACTAGTTGTCTTTTTAGTGTTGGTTATGAGTAGAGATGTCAACAAAGCAGAGATGACACAATCAGTAAACTTCGTTATTTGCCCATTGAATAAAAATAGTATTCAAACCTCTTCATATGCGCACATTTATTATCCATGAATTTTGTCTCTTCACGAATATCCACGGATACCCACAAATATTTATTAAAATCATAGAAATATTTTTCTCTAAAATAAAAAAATGAAATTTCATTGAAAATTGACTTGTTTAATATTTTTTTCCATTCATATAAGAAACTTAGACATTTTCATTATGCATTTTTCTTATCATATGTTTGTTAGCTTATAGTAGCTAATGAAAAGAGAATAAAAAACATTAAAAAATTGATGGTGATAATATTCGCTGGTTGCTGGTGGTGATAAATGGTCGCTTGGTTTGGAAAGTGAAGACTTGCTACTTATAAATGAAAGTGTGCGATGTGTATATCAGTTTGAGACTTTTTAAGTTATTTTTTATAAAAAAAAATTAGGTATAAATATGAGAGTAATTTGTATAATCAAATTGTTTGTTTATTTTATCTGAGTGTATCCGTTACTACTCGTTCCAAATTCATCACGGGTTTTACCCATGAGTATATGTTTTTTGCCACCCCTAATTTTGAGTAACTCTTGTAACTTTTTTCAAAATATTCATTAATAAAAAATAAGATGAAATATTATTCAAAATTCTTGTTTCTTCATATTTGTTCGTGTTCAACCCAAAATATTTAGGGTTCAATCATTGTTGATCTACAAAGTTTAATTTGGTATTAGATGACATCAAGTCTGAATTTTTTTCTTCAATCAATTATTCTCTATTATTTGCATCTTTGTACACTTGTTGATACATTGATTTATCATTTTTTGATAATGGCTTCCACAAGTGATTCTAATGAATAGAAGGATCTTGTGCATAATTTTACAGATCCTAATGTTCCTTTATTTTTTCGATCAATTAACATCAATGGTTCAAATTACAATAGTTAACAATAAGACATTATTGATCTCTTCTACATGCATCCAAACAATAATTCAGGTATCGTCATTGTTACACATTCGCTCAAAAATAACAACTATCATACTTGATTACGATCCATGTTAGTTGCTCTCCAATTAAAAAAACAAAATTGGGTTTTTTAATGGAACCCTAAAATGTCATGTTGATTCTAATTGTTTACCAGTTGCTTGTGATTGTTATAATACTATGATAATGTTTTAGATACCAAATTCTTTGGAACCTAACATCTCACAAAGTGTTTTGTGGATGAAAATTACATGTGATATATGGAAAGAATAGTGTGGTTGATACCATCACCTTGTTTGCTCTCAAACCATGCTCATGGGTCCTTTGTCTAACACCAACAAAAAAAATTCTTACTCATACAAGAAGAACACCAATCTTTCATTCTCTTTGAAGATGGCAAAATGATTTCTAATGTTTCAACCACCAAACATGGTTTTACTCGTAGTTTGTGGCTCTGACGATCGTTAAATGATTGTTAATGTTTCAACTTATGGACATGATTTTACTCGTGGTTTGTGGCTCTGATTCTAGTGGAAAGATATATGTGAGTCATGGTCATGGGTATAAAGTTTTGTGCATATTGCCACAAACATGGCCACATTATTGATGTGTGCTTCAAAAAACACGAATACCCTCCCAACTACCAACACAATCAACAATTACTCTAATTTGAATGAAGATAATGGGAAAGATATCAAATCTCCAACTACATGTCACATTGCTGGTGATTCGAACATCATTCAATTTACCCCTAAAATCAGGAAAAGACTTTGTTGGGCTTGCTTCAAAATTCCAACTCACAACCAAAGTCTTGTCTTCATCATCTAACAAGTTCTGCATCTTTAATAAAATGTACTTTTACTTCTTTATTCATCAATAATATGAAAACTATCAATTCTTGAATCCTTGACATCGGGCCACCAATCATGTTTGTTTTAAATGTGAACTATTTCAAATAAGTAAATAAGTTAAAATAATTTTTATCAAATTACCTAATGGTTATACTATAATCACCAATTATGTTGGAATTATTGGTTTCTTTGATGATTTTCATATGTATAATATTTTTTTCCCCTTCATTTAGTATCAATCTCTTTTTTTGTCCATCTATCCTTAATTGTCATATTTATTTTATTCTAAGAATTGAATTATATAAGGCAACCTATCCCTGATGATGTTTGGTGCAATTGAGTTACACAATGAACCGTACTTACTCATTTATTCATTTAGCTATTACCTTGATGTTGTTAAACCTACCATTGTTTTTAATTGTAATCATGTTGCCACATCATCCTCATCTGTTTTAGATTATTTTTATTTTTGACATCTTAGATTCAGACATCCATCTTTGGATGATCGTTGTCATATTAGTCAAAATTACTCTTCTGTAAAATTTAATAAGTTAAATGTACTCTTTGATACTTGTTATTATGCTAATAAAAAAAGATTTTGTTTTTCTACTAGTTATCGTGTTTCTTCTCACTTTTTTTGATCTTATTCATATGAACATTTGAGGTCCGTTTTATGTGTCCTCATTTGTTGGTAATAGATATTTTTTTTATTGATAATAAATATATATTTTGTTAGATTTTTTAAATGAGATTGAAATTTGAAACATCTAATTTAATCCAATTATTTGTTTTTTTAATCAAAATATCATTTAATAAAAATATCGAGTGTATTTGCACGGACTATGGACTAGAATTCTTAAGAATTTTTATGCACCTAATGGTATTATACATCAAACATCTTGATTAGAAAAATCACGATAAAGTGGCATTGTTGAATGGAAACATCGTCACATTTTAAATGTTGCTCATTATGTTTTTCTCATTAATAGATTATCAACAAAAAAATTTACATGTTAAAACTCTCTGCCACATCTTATTTAAATCTGTACCTAATATATCTTATATCAGAACTTTGATATAATTGCATTTTTAGTCTCTTATTTTATCACACTCACGAAAATAGTTCCCCCATTTTAAAATAGATTTTTTGTCCCTCAATTATCACATATGTTGCAATTTTATTCTCAACCTATAATTTTACCCATAAAATTGTAATTTTTTGCTCCAAAGTTAGTGATTTAGGGGTCATTTACTTTGTAAAATTGTTTGTTATTGTCATTTTCTAAAATGTGTTTACTTTACTTTGATAAAAGACTTTTGGAATAAATCATTGACATGAAGTTAAGATGAAAAGCTAGTTAATGAATATGTATTTTCTAGAAACAATGAAAATGATATTTTAATAATTTCATTGTTTTTAACAATGTAGATAATTATTTACTTCAAAAGTAGGCATTGCGCATCTTTCATTTACTTGTAAATTTTTAAGAATTAGAGACTACATTTTTTTATGTTGAAATGTGTGCATCAAAATCAAGAATCAATGAAAATATGGAGTTAAAAATATATTTAAATCTTTCAAATATATGTGGTGCTATTTTAAAAGTCTATTTTAATATATCTAAAGTAAGGTGGTATAGTTGCAAAGTTTTTTCATCCAAATCTTAGGTATTTTATTAATATTAAAAATTAGTTATAAAATAATATTTATAATATTATTATTTAATAATAAATTAGTTTATCATTTACAAGATAAATAAAGTCTATTATTTAATGAGTCATCAATATTTGAACTCTATTATTTAACGGGTCATCAATTTTTGTTACTACAGTTTTTTCGACAAATTTTTTGTTCCTAGTATTACCTCTACTATTTATATATTAACTTTTTATAAGAAAAGGTAACCATTTACTAATTATATATATATATATATATATATATAATTCTACATATATGTATATATTATAATTTAATCTATAATAGTATATATATTAACTTGATAGGTTACTTTTAACTCATAAAAAAGAAAGTTGATAGATAGAAAATGAAAAGTGATGCTCAACAATACCGAGACAATAATCATCAAATTGTAAGACAATGCGTTATTCATAAATAAATAAATAAATAAAAGGGTGAATAGAAGATGAATGAGGAGTTTTTATTATTATATTTTATTTTTAAAAATTCTACACTAAATTATTTGAAATTAAAAATAAAATATTAAATTGTCTTATTTTTGTGAACTTTAAGGAAATCGCATACTGGGGTCTTGAAAAAAAATCTTGTTAGACTTAGTAGGATGTCGCATATTGGGGATGCGAACATGATGTAATTTTTTTTCTCTAATTTTATTAATTTATTGATTATTTAATAAATTTAAAATGATTAAAATATTTAAAAAATTAAAATTATATTAATAAAATAAAATAAAATACATTAAATTGAAGAAAAAAAATGTTATTGACAAATTTTAAAGTGTTATATTATTTTAACAACTCCTCATATTTTGTAAATAAATTTAAATTATTTTAATAATTGTATCGTGTTTTTTTAGATAAACTAGGAACTTAATTATATTTTGTTAACGATTTTCTCCTTTTTTTTCGGAGCAAATAAATAAAAATTAATAATAATAATAATAATAATAATAATAATAATAATAATGTGTTTTTTTTCTTTCAATTTGTAGTTTTCTTCTTCTTCTTCTTCTTCTTCTTTAATTTAATGTATTTTGTTTCTTCAATTTAATATATTTTATTTTATTAATATAATTTACTTTATTATTATTATTATTATTATTATTATTAATTTTTATTTATTTAAAAAATAAGAGAAAGTCGTTAAAAAAATATAATTAAGTTGTTAATTTATATACAAAACAGAAGACAATTGTTAAAATAATTTAAATATATCTTCAAAATAAGAGAAAGTTTTTAAAAATATTTTGATTTTTTAAATATTTTTTATTTATTAAATAATTAATAATTAAATTAATAAAATTAGAAGAAATTTTTTTACATCAATACACGGTCGCATCACTTAGATGCGACTTTCTAATTAAACAATTTGTTTAATAGTTCAAAAAGTAGAATAATTTAATATTTTATTTTTAATGTAATGTTAGTGTAAAATTTTAAAAAGTAGAATGTTATAATAAAAAATCCGATGAATGATGGATAAAAAAATAATAGAAGATTAATATATTGTTATTGTTGTTATTTTACATAAACACATTATAATTGTTAAGTTGTGATTTTTGGTACAAAATAAATTCGCAACTTAATGCATTTCTCAAAATGAAAATTATAATTTAGTGCTTATTATATTTGTTTCTTAAATTTTTCACTTATTTTGACCATTGCAGTTGCATCTATTATTCCTTCAAATACATTGAATAAACATTTTTATTTTTCAAAATTTAAATATTCATAAAATAATAATTTAAACTCAACATCATAAATGTTCATTTAGTCAACCTCATTTCAAACTATTTTTAGGATACTTTCAATTACAATGGTTCCCTACAGGCTACAATAATGAAGAAATCTTATATTTTTTGTATACAATCGATTGCAGTGTTCTAGAATTTTCATTCTTGTTCCATCTTCATGATCTCATGTTGAAATACTACTTAAATCTAAAATATTTTTTTCCTAATATTTTCTTCTTTTTATTGATGAAATTTTCTATAGATATATCTAACACATCTATTTTTTTAGTTATTTTTTAATAAAATTTTACTTTTAAAAAAGTAATTTTCATTCATCCGTGCATTACACAAATATTAAATTTAGATCATTCAAACTAAACAAAAATGCAACTATTTAAAATTTTATATTAAATAATTTTTATATTGATCTAAACCACAGCGATCGCTAACTGATTTTTATTTATGAGAATTAATAGGTGGAGCGTTGACAGGGAGGTGAAGGCTCCATCCTCACTCCCATCAAAATAGCAACGATATTAATTTTCTTATGAAAAACACGTTTATTTATTTTAATTTGTAATCAAAAGTGACATCCATATACCCAATCCTAGTCCTGACTCATGCCACGCGAGTTTCCATCTGGTCTTTGCATGGTCGATCTTCTTCAACCTTACCATCCCCAAAATAACCATCACACCTCCTCTCACGTTAGCCTCCACCACCACCTCCCACACTCACTGTCACTCTCCAAATCCTTATATATTGCAAACAATCCCCAACTCAATTTCTCCTTAACCTTCACTCATTCGACTCACCCACCACCACCACCACCACCAACAACAACAACAACCTTGTTAATTAATCACAAAAACAAAACCAAACACTCGTAATTGACAAACAAAAATTTTCACTTTCTATTTCGATTCCACAATGATGGACTCCGAAAATCACACCTCAGAGGAACACCTACACCCTCTTTCCTCATCAAAAGAAGAATTAGAAAACCTCCACCTCCACGAAAACAACGAATATGATCCCTTAATAACTAAATCGTACTCTAACTACCGGAGCGTCATGTCCACGCTCTCCGATTCTCACAATCATCCTCTCTCTCCTCCGAGTCTCGTCTCTCCTGCCGACTCCGATCCACTCCTGTCTCCACCGCTAAACTACCGCGAATTTCCAAACCCTAATTCCACCGATACTTCCTCTTACATCGACCCTCCCTCCTACGCAGACGCAATTTTCAGCAATTTCGACGGCGAGACATCTTCTAACGGCACCGATACACCTACACGAAGCTCCTCCGATGGAATCTACTTCTCGAGATCCGCGTCTTCGAATTCGGAGTATTTGAAAATAACCGTTTCGAATCCGATTAAGGAGCAAGAGAATTCGAATTCGATTGTTCCTGGTAGTAGTAGTTACGTGACCTATTTGGTTACGACTAGAACGAATATTTCGGAGTTTGGAGGTTCGGAATTCGGTGTCCGGCGAAGGTTTAAGGATATAGTGACACTTTCCGATCGGTTATCCGAGGCGTATCGTGGATTTTTTATACCTCCGAGGCCGGATAAGAGTATTGTGGAGAGTCAGGTGATGCAGAAACAGGAATTTGTGGAGCAGAGGAGGGTGGCATTGGAGAAGTATCTTCGGAGATTGGCAGATCATCCGGTGATTCGAAAGAGTGATGAGTTTAGGGTGTTTTTGCAGGTTCAGGGAAAGCTGCCATTGCCAACCACGACCGATGTGGCATCGAGGGTTTTGGATGGTGCGGCAAAGCTTCCGAAACAGTTGATGGGGGATAGTTTGATTGCTCCTAGTGAGGTTGTGCAACCGGCGAAAGGAGGAAGGGATTTGATGAGGTTGTTTAAGGAGTTGAAACAATCAATGGCTAATGATTGGGGAAGTTCTAAGCCACCGGTTGTTGAGGAAGATAAGGAGTTTCTTGCAAAGAAGGAAAGGATTAGTGAGCTTGAACTGCAAATCAATGGTGCATCTCAGCAGGTGTTATTTTTGTAATTGATCACTGTAATTTTCAATTTCAGTTTATTAGACTGTGTTTAGGCTTCTATGACTGCCCATGTGTTTGAGAACTTGCCGTTTACTTTATATCATATGACCCTGTTTGGATAAATAACTTAATTAAGTGCTTATCATATAATTACTTATGTATAAGTTATTTTTATAACAAAAGATCGAGCAAAGTCAAAATATTTTCGTATAAGTTTATAAGCTGTTTTCATAAGTTATTTATGATGGAGCACTTATGGAAATAAGTTGAAAACAACTTGTGGATATATCATAATCGTTTTCATTAGCTCTTCCAGACAGTTTCACAACAAGTGTGTAAATCAGTTGATAAGTTCAAATAAGTCAATCCAAACAGGCTATATATTGAGGTTATGATTGTGTAGTTATATTGGTACTTGTTGTAGAGTTTCTCATAATGAGACAATTTTGTGCAGGCTGAATCACTTGTTAAAGCACAACAAGATATGGGAGAGACAATGGGTGAATTAGGGTTGGCATTTATTAAATTAACAAAATTTGAAAATGAAGAAGCAGTTTTGGACTCTCAGCGGGCACGAGCTGCTGACATGAAAGGTGTAGCAACAGCTGCTGTGAAAGCTAGCAGATTATTTCGAGAATTAAATTCTCAAACTGTGAAGCATTTGGTACTTAATCAAATTTTTGTAACATTAAATTTTCAATTATGCATTTGTTTGTCTACATAGCAAATTATTTTCAATATATGCACCTAGGTTGGCATTTTCTTACCAAAGTCTTGCACTTCCTTAATTAATTAAGGGAAACTCACTAAATATGTTGAATCTTTGATGATTTTCCATTTTATGCATAGCAGGATACGCTTCACGAATATCTTGGATTAATGTTGGCTGTTCACAGTGCATTCACGGATCGCTCAAGTGCACTATTGACAGTACAAACTCTTCTATCAGAACTGTCTTCTTTGCAATCAAGAGCCGAAAAACTTGAAGCGGCTTCATCTAAAATATTTGGCGGTGACAAATCACGGATTCGTAAGTTAGAAGAGCTACAGGAAACCATAAGAGCCACAGAAGACGCCAAAAATGTTGCAATTAGAGAATACGAGCGGATCAAGGTAGGGTTTAATTGTTTTTGAGTTTGAGTGGTTTCTTTGGCTAGATAGTTGTCTTTAAATAACATTATGCTTTGAGGATAGTTTGTAATCCAAAATGGTATACACTTCAATCTTCTAAGATTAGGTTGATAATGTTTCTTGTTCTTGAGATCCATCTAAATTAAACATTAATGATCATCACTTTATTATCTTTAGCCATCATAAAACGTCCTACAGCTGGTCATTTGCCATCCTTTACAAATATAATGGCCATTAATAAAAGAGAAAAAGGACCATGCATCATTAGTGTAAACCAATTTTACATTGACATTAAATAAAAACCATTGATTTTATCATCTCACGACATGATTGCATCTGCCATCATAAAATAACTACCCAATCAACGGCTTGTGATGATTGTCAATGTAAAACTGTTAACACTAATAGTGCATGCCCATTAAACCCTTAATAAAATATTCTTTAATTGTTATAAATTAGAGGTTCAACTCTTTGTATTTGCTTTGTAAAAAAAAGCTCTTTGTATTTGTAGACCTAAATGTTAGTGTAATGTTGTAGATCGAGCTCATAATCATCTACATTTAGAAAATTTCCTAAGTGTTAAGACATTAGAGTTGTTACTTGTTAGACTATTATTAGTCTTATTGCTTGGGGTTTGGACTGTCTTATACTAGCACTATTGGCACTTGACCTTGTTTTTTTTTTTGTTGTAAATTTAAGTATTTTTTTTATTGGTTTATAACACATCATATTTGTTAACATATTTTCAGTTTATTGTTATTGACTGACGTTTTTTCTTTTCTTAACTAAACCCAAAACTTATATTGTTAGCATGGTATCCTTTGCCAGAGTCTCCTTTCTCTTGTGTTGGGGTTATTGCAGTTGATCACTTTCTTTCCTCTGTTCATGTAATATTCTCTCCTCAGTATCTATGTAAACCAGAATCTGCTCTCAAAGGGAAGCGGTTGGTGACTCTTCTGCTGCTAATGTAGCATAATTATACCAAATAATCCTTACGTTTCTGTTTCTCTTTCTCTGCCTAAAACCTATAACTTTGATGTGTTATCAAAGCCTCTATGACCAAAGTAGTCACATGTTGTTAGGATATAGAATATAGGACAATTAGAGTTTGTTAGTTAGTTAGTGAGTTGATAAGTTTGTTAGGTTATTGTTAAGAGTTGTGATTTTGGCTGTTCTTAGAAAGTCTTTAATTGGTGGAGGGGGAAAGATAGCTTTGAATAATTAAGTTATGTGACTAGAGAATTCTCTAGTGTGAAAAAAGAGTTCTCCTTTGAGGTAGCCTTGTGTGCAAGGTTATCTTCTTCATTGTAAACCTTTTGTTTCTTCTCTTTCAAGTTTCAACCTCACTAGAGGAATAAGAAATCATTCTTCAGTTTACAATCTTTATCTTTTTTCATTTGAGTCTGTTTTACACCATTATTTTAGGAATTCTTTCTTGCACAAAGAAAGGATTCTAACACATGTTCAAGATCCACTCCCAAAAGCTCAAGTTGTTAGGTGAAAATGCATGAATGTTTTTATGTCTTAACACTGGGCTATGGTGAATTTTCTAGCAGACTGATATTTGAGAAAGTTTAGACGGTGTTTTTCTTGTGGTTGAGATTTTCCGTTAAGTGTTTCTGGCTCTTTCTGTTCTTTATTCATTTCTGTGCTCTTTGTGGGCTGTCCAACATTCTTCCAATAGACTTATGCTTGTCCTCTTATAAAGCTGGTTCAACATCTTAAACTGATTTCTCTCCCTTTTCTGCTACTTCTCGCTATCGGCCATGACATTGTTCTTAATTGGGATTTGCTCTAGTTTATTGCTGAACTAATGTTCTGCCTCTGCTTGGCATGTTTTGCTGTTCTGTTTTTGTAGTGTTAGATGTCTTCTCCGACCCATGTTGCATTACATCTTTGCATAACCTGTTTGCCATGGAACTAGGATGCTATTTGAAAATCGCATAGAAATTTTGTCTGGTCTAGTTTATCAAGGTTTTGTAGTTTGAAAACTTTGGATGACAATAAAGGATCCTACTCAGTGTTTTGGTGATTTCATTAGAGGTGGGTTGCATGATAACTAAAAGTTTGGGGATCAGTTCTTCTGAGGTTGCTGGGACCTCTGAAGTGAAAGGTGAAAGACTCCAGAATTCATTTCATCTACTTGTGATGTGTGCGGAGAAGATAGAAGCCTCTGCCAAGGAAGATACCAAGAGGTGTGATTCAGGGGGTGCGTTAGCTGCCTGTGGTCTTTTGGCTAGAAAGGCTGGTAATATCTGTCTCATGTTTCCAGGTTTATACATGTAACAGCTAAAGCTTAAGGAGGAGTCTCAAATATTACAGTTATTAAGTTATTAGTCTTATTGTTGGTGAGCTTTTGGCTTGTAGTAGTACTGCTACTTGACCTAATTACTAGTATAACAAGGAGTTTAAGATTTGGGGATTTAATTAATTGCATGTGTTGAAGTTATAGGATTTAGATCTTTAGGTATAGAGGGAGGACAAATAAAATAAATTTTCTAATAAAACTACATTGAAACAGGAAAGCATACTTGGGTCGTAATTTTAATTGAAAAAGGAAAGCATGATATATAAGAAAATTTCAAAACAAATCCTAAGAGATAATTTAAGATACTTTAAATTACTCTTAGAAACAATTGAAACATTACAAGATATATTTTTCATATGTTCTGAAATCATTTATCAATTATATTATGAGGTTCTGATTGTTAGCCGTATTCCCGTCTCTTAGTTCTTCTGTAACACTTAAACCTCAAATTCCTCACACTAAGTATATGTGGGGTAGAAAATTAACTCCCTGCTGTTTAGTAGAAAATCTTCAATTACGAAAATCTTACAATTGGGAATCCATATCACACGCTCACACCAATTACCCTTTTCAACAAATTGGCAATGTAACTTATGTAATATGATATAAGTGGGAACTAGTGTTCTGTCTGCAGCATTGCTTTACATATGAATTTTGTGTTAAGAAGACTACATGCAAATGAATATGCACTTCTTATCTTCTTTTCTGTCAGGAACATTACTTTTAATGGATGATGTCTTATCTCTCTCTTTTTTACTTCTTCATTAGCAGCCATCTATTGGTTAGTCTAGTCTTTCAAAATTCAAACTACATCTTATAATTATTATGTTTGATTTTAAAATGTTATATCTGGCTCTTCCGGTGGATCTTATCTCTCTTTTCTCATCTCTGCATCCAATCCTAAAATATCACTTCAAGTGCTGGCTTGTATTTATTTGCTCCCTGTCTATTTTCATTATTAGACTTTGTTGCTTTGTTTTTCGATTTCCTTTCTGTGGTGCTTTTTTTAGCTTTATTTCTAACTGGATATTGGATGGTGATGATGCCAATGCAGGAAAACAACAGGAGTGAACTTGAAAGGCTTGATAGAGAGAGGCAGACGGACTTCTTAAACATGTTGAAAGGTTTTGTTGTTAATCAGGTATGATCATGTTGAAAGTATAACTTGAATTTCCTTTCATATAGTTTCCACTCTATGCTTATTAATACTTTCTTTCTATTTTGTGGCTTAAACTCTATTGCGTGAGATGATTCATAATTGTCTACTATGTGCCATAAATTGCCATTAAGATCATTATTGCTGACATGTATGTCCCTTGTCATGTTATTGAAGCAACTCTTAACACAACTGGTAAATCATGCTAGTGTCTGAGCTTGTTCAACAAGATGTGTAAGTAGAGTTTGTTTGATCAAGTGAGATAATACACTAATTATATGGGACTTTTCTAACAATGAGAAATACGTGTGACTAGTGAACGCACTAGAGCTCAATGTTTCAATGAGGTGTAGGAAAATAAAATGAGATGATTTCAATTTTTATCAAGAAATCTATCTACTGTAGTAATTACCCAAAAATGGTGGAAAAAAATCTACTTGAGTAAAATTAGTTAAAATATATCTATACTAGGATTCGAGAATTAAAGTGATAAACTACGGTCCCGTTTGGTGTGGTTTTTGGTTTTGTATTATGAAATTTTTAAAAACTAAAACCAGATTCTGTTTTGAGTTTTGAGTTTTCAATTTTAGTTTTAAGTTTTCAATTTTCTAATCTGAAGTTCAATTTTCAGTTTTTTATTTTATTTGAGTTTGAATCACTCTCTTTACCATGTCTCATTATGAATTCACCAAATATAAAAAATATTGACACGTCAAAATAATGAAAATGAAAAAATAAAAATAATATTAAATTTTAACTATTTTATAACTATTCAAATATTATAAAATAATAATTTATTTAATTATAATAATTTTAGCAATAGTGGTAGTGGTTGAAAATGAGTAGTGGTCCAACGTTTAAGGCGGCTGCAATAGTCATAAGAGACAGTTGATAGTTGGATCGTGACCGATGACTGTAGTGGTGGACGGTGTCGGTGGATGGAGATGGTCGTTGGAGGTGGGTGACCGGTGGTGGTGGGAGGCAGTGATCGGTAGTGTGGGTGGTGAAGGTAAGTGGTGATGATGGAGGTGACGAGAGATGGTGGTTGGTGGTGGAGGCGGTGATCATAAATGGTGGTTGGTAGTGGTGGTAGAAGTCGGAGGTGGGTGGTCGATGATGGTGGTGGTCAGAGGTAGGTGGTGAATTACCATGGTGGTGGTCAAAGATGGTGATTTTTGAGTGGTGATTGTGTCTATTAATGGTGATATGTTAGTTTTAAAACAAAAACAAGATCTATAAAACCTTTTTTGTTTTGTTGAGTTTTTTTTTTTTTTTAAAAAGACTATTTTCAAATTAAGGAAAAAACTAACTCAACCCATCAACCCCATTTTATCCAACTGGTTTTTGAAATTGACTTTCAAAGCCAAAAATCAGAAACTCAATTTTATTACTGGCATTGCTCTGCTCTATATACTGAACAAGAGTGTACACTTTATTACTGGCACTGCTCTGACTGAACAAGAGTGTACATTTATTTCAGTCAAATATAGAACGCTGAATAATTCAGTCAAATTTTATTAAATTGTTGTGTCGCATGTTTGTTTGTTGATGTCATCTTTAGTTTCATTCATCGTCTGGTTAACTTTTGTTAATAGGTTGGATATGCTGAGAAAATAGCGAATGTGTGGACAAAGGTTGTTGAAGACACTCGCGGATATGCGAAAGAAAGCACTTGAGTTCTGGCTATTAATTTTAATTTTCATCTTGATTCATTGATGTGCCATTCTCATAATATATATTTGTAGTCACGACAATAAATTAAAAGATGTGTTTTTTGGGTCCATAGGTTTTCTCTCACATGTACCTCACAACATTTACGCACCATTCAAAGCATATACATGATGTTGTACATTACATGCTCTCATTGTTTGACTCTTGCAGCTTTCACAAGTTCTAATTTTTGTTTATACTATTTTCGTTTCTAATTTTCCAAAGCAACTCATTGCTGAATTTTGTAAAAAATGTATCCAAATTCGGTTTCAGAATGTGTATATATACTAGGGTGTTGCTCAACCACTCCTCAGAAATATCGGTAATCTATTGGATTCTCCTTTTTGGGAGTGTTAATTTGAGTGAAATACAACACCCCATAAGTGTATTTCTGGTAGTATATTTTAGATATGTGAGCAAAAATGAGGCGTAGGATGAACAATCATCTTCAATTCGCAACATAAGACTTTTACATGTCATAACCATCATCACTACTAATTATCTTTATAATTCATCTAATTCCTAGACAAATGTGGTTTTCATTAGTTTCTTAGTATGCAAAATCTGAATTTGATGATTTGAAGAACATAGACTTGGTGTCCACATACTAATTAATGGGTAAGAGGATCCTAAATTAATAAAGGTAAAATTGTAGGGTTGATACTATTGTCGGTTTGTGGGTAAGATGTATTTTGATATAATTTTTTTGAAGAGAATATAAGATTGTACAATTTTTTTTCCCCATTTTTTTGGAAATTGTAATCTAGTAGTCCCTTCACTACAAAAAATTTTAAAGTTAGGCTAGTAGCTAACTCTAATCAAATTGACTATCTACTAGCTACCAGATATATCTTGCATATTAAAATTGTTGTCATATTGAAGTAAATTTTATCCTCAAAATAATAGAAACTATTTTCTGTCGAAACGGTAATTACCAACACTAAGTGCGTAGTTCCCACTTAGACAAAAAATTGTAAAGGAAACAAACCATCATATTAATTATTCCCTCCAAAAAAAACTTTCTCTAATAACCGTCCTAATATTTTGCTTAAGTTTCAACTTTTAATATTAAACTACCTCTAATAAACGCTCAAATATTTTGCTTGACTTTCAACTTTTAATATTAAGTGGTCTGCACCGCACTTCAATGAATTTGTGGTTGTTCATTTCACTTTTGAAAATTGTTGGTGTTTTTTATTTTATTTGCAAATTAATTTAATTGCTTTTTGTTTATTGAGGTTTGTTAAAATATAAAGCTATAATAATAGTACTCATTTGAAGATATATTAGTACCTACCTATTTTGATATATGTCATTAATTCATTTTTGTTTGTTGAGATTGTTAAAATATAAAGCTATAATAATAGTACCCATTTCGTAGATATATTAGTATCTACTTATTTTGATATCTAATATTTATTTGTACTTTATGTGTCTAAGTGCCTGTTAGTATAAGAATTATTGTACTTTATATCACTGATTTTTCTTGCTAAAATTTAGGTTCTTTTCCAATATATTTTTTGACTTAGAACAATTTTGTGATACTTCAATCATGTTGTAACGTACGAATGGAAATAGAGAAGAATTACTATATTTTTACTTTTTCTTGCTAAAGTTTAGGTCTTCTTTCAATTTATTTTTCTACTTGAACAATTTTGTGATACTTCATTGATGTTTTAATGTACCAATGCAAATTGGTTCTCGAAATAGAGAGAAAGTACAGATAAATTTTCATATACAAATAAAATATTATTGGACAAAATGAGTATATAGAAACAACAACAAAATTTAGATTATTTGTTTCTTTTTTTTTTTTATTTGTTATCAGTTAGTAATAGATTTAGTTTTTTAAATTAAAGTTCAATGAATTTTAAATTGAATTGTGTTTTTCTGTGTGAACGAGAGCCTAAAATTTAGGTTCTTTTCCAATATATTTTTTTGACTTAGAACAATTTTGTGATACTTCAATCATGTTGTAACGTACGAATGGAAATAGAGAAGAATTACTATATTTTTACTTTTTCTTGCTAAAGTTTAGGTCTTCTTTCAATTTATTTTTCTACTTGAACAATTTTGTGATACTTCAATCATGTTGTAACGTACGAATGGAAATAGAGAAGAATTACTATATTTTTACTTTTTCTTGCTAAAGTTTAGGTCTTCTTTCAATTTATTTTTCTACTTGAACAATTTTGTGATACTTCAATCATGTTGTAACGTACGAATGGAAATAGAGAAGAATTACTATATTTTTACTTTTTCTTGCTAAAGTTTAGGTCTTCTTTCAATTTATTTTTCTACTTGAACAATTTTGTGATACTTCAATCATGTTGTAACGTACGAATGGAAATAGAGAAGAATTACTATATTTTTACTTTTTCTTGCTAAAGTTTAGGTCTTCTTTCAATTTATTTTTCTACTTGAACAATTTTGTGATACTTCAATCATGTTGTAACGTACGAATGGAAATAGAGAAGAATTACTATATTTTTACTTTTTCTTGCTAAAGTTTAGGTCTTCTTTCAATTTATTTTTCTACTTGAACAATTTTGTGATACTTCATTGATGTTGTAATGTACCAATGCAAATTGGTTCTCGAAATAGAGAGAAAGTACAGATAAATTTTCATATACAAATAAAATATTATTGGACAAAATGAGTATATAGAAACAACAACAAAATTTAGATTATTTGTTTCTTTTTTTTTTTATTTGTTATCAGTTAGTAATAGATTTAGTTTTTTAAATTGAAGTTAAATGAATTTTAAATTGAATTGTGTTTTTCTGTGTGAACGAGAGCCTAATATTTCAAAGTTCGATCAGGAGATAAGTAAAATTTGATTAAAAATTATTCTAGTTAAAATTCGAACTTGGATTCTTCTAAACAATTTGTCTTTAACTGAAACTTATTAACCACTTGAATCCAATTACTTAATTTTCACTTGATTTATAAATTTTGAATATGTAAATTTTTGTTGATGACATTGTGTTTCATGCACTTATTTAGCTTTGACTTAATTATTTGTTTTTTTTTCTTAACAAACTTGCTTGAATGTAATAGAAGTTTGACTTTTAATAATAAACATATTCAACTTATTTAATTTTGTTGAAAGTCATAAGATGGTTTGGTTGTTTGGTAGAGTTTGAAATGATAATAAGTTATGAGTTTAATTTTTTTTAACAAAATTAATAACTAAATACTAATATTAGATATTTAAAAAAAAATATTTCTTTAAATCTATTGTCATATTGATTTCTTTCCACAAATGATTGGACTCATGATTTCAAGTCTATGAATGATATTCCTAGGAATATATGGGTAGGAAATAATGTACATGTTTGTTACAAGTTTGAGCCAAAATTATTCTTAGGTATATGGTTCCTCATAATATGATAACTTCCAATAACTTCTAACATTTCTATGAAATTATACCCAAGTGAGAGGGTGGAAGAGTGGATTCCCATGGATGTGCGAATAATTATGATACCCATAAATCTCCCCTTTATAAGAGAATTCTCAAGAAAGTTAAACATGGTTTAGTCTTTCAACTTATAAAAATTAAATGCTTCAATTCTTTAAATTATAATATTATATATTATTAGAAAAGGTTAAAGTGTATAATGTTTATAAGTTAAGATAAAGGTATTTAATGATTGTAACTTAAAAAACTAAGTTCAGACAAAAATAATTTGAGAGATCAAAGTGTTTTATGTTTGTAATTTTTGGAAATAAAATGAAACCAACAAAGCGTAAGAAATTAAAATAAAACTTAAAAATAACTTAAAGAACAAAAAAATACAGTTTAAACTTTATTTTATTTCTGTCTTATTCTTTTTGGTACATTTTTATAATTGTGTTTTTTCATGTTTCTAACACCAACAGAAAGCCATATCTTATTTCTTTAGGTGTTTTTCTTATGTTCTTAACTAAATTAAAATTATTTTCTAAAATTTATAATTTTTTTCAAATAAATACACCTAATTTATATATATATAAATAAAAGAAGGCCTATGTTTTGTTTGACCCATCTGTCAAAAAAATTGTTTTGTTTGACCCAAAACAATTGTTTCTCAATGACTTTAAGAGCTTTTTTTTTAATTCCACCTTATACTTTAAAAATATATTTCAAGAAAATTTTGAAAGTATATTTCAAAAAAATAGTTTTTTTTGCCATCCGAATATGTGCTCTTAAATAAATAAAAAACAATATTCGAAACGCTAAGACACTATTTTGCCATGGCTTCACTTCTAAAAACTCCTTTTTTTTACGGCAATCTAAAAACTCTTCTATAATTTTAGAAGTGTACTTGTAATAACATAAATTATTCAGAATGTATTTTTAAACAGTATAAAATGAGTGATTTTTCTATATATATACATCTGAACTCATAATGAGGGAAAATAGCGTGCGAATATTTATTCGACAAAAGAAATGCTTATATTTATTTGTAGGTAATCATTAGATTTAAAAATTGTTTTGTTTAACTAACTTTGTCAATATCAATGCAGCAGAAATTCAATAATTCCTTTTCATAAAAACAACCCTCAGGCTGTATCTGATTAATCATGAAAATATAAATTGAGCCAAATTCAAATATGCAATTAGTTGGAAGAATTACAGTTCCTTAACATACACTGAACCAAATTCAAAGATCTAAAAATCGAAATCCAAATACATTGATTTGAAGAGAAATGTGCAATTTTCCAAATGCATTTAATATACTTGAGATCAAAATAGATTTCACAAAATCTGTTATTTTGGAGTCAATCCACAACAGATCAGGCCTATGTTCTTATTAAGCTCTAACGCTTACAAATTCAACAATACAACTTTCGTATCAGTCAAAAATTAAATCATCAGAACATCATTCTACATCAATATGGTTTTTCATAATCACTAAATATCATACCCTTTTCTTTTTCAAAAATGAAACAACTTGTCTAATGATGGTCAGGATCAGGTCACAAAATTGCAATGATAGAAATTAGTCTCACTAATTTATCAAAATCTCGATAGATCTGTTTCAAGTTTCAACAACTTGTTTCGAAGAGTATTCCATTCACAATATTACTCACTGTGTGTTCCACAGTTTTGGCCAATTCAGCGGCCGCTCCGACATAAGAGTGTGGTGTTAATTTTAAGAGATTGGTCTTTGCATCTTGTGGAATATCTAAGCCTTCAATGAAGTCTCTTATGCTTTCTTTGGTAACCGCTCTCCCTCTGGTTAGTGCTTTTAACTTTTCGTAAGGCTCGGGAACACCATATCTTCGCATAACCTAAATAAAGATTTTTGAAATGTTATTGTTGCAGTATTTTGAAAGGTTGGTGACAACAAGCAACACCAAAAGAATTATGCAAAAAAGAATCAAGCACACAATTTTAAACACATTTAGTAGCTTGGTGTTTAACAAGAGACAGGTAATGTAATCATCGACTGAAAAATACCTATTTTTTCAATTAGAATTATGAATTTTTGAAGTATTATAATAAATTTCTAAACTGAATGTGCATGTGCCTTTGTTCCCATGAAATGCATTTGTCAATAAAATAATTGAAAAGTCTTAGAAGAAAAAAATTATTCTTACATTCTACTAAATACACAACCACATTAAGCACCACAAAGAACTCAAACTACAAAAAGATAAAACCAGATAACCATACAAAAAGAGAATCATATACTTACCGTTTGTATTGGTTCAGCAAGCACCTCCCAGCACTGGTTTAAGTCTTCGCTCAAGCGAGCTTCATTGACCTAAATTGTGAATTGTAACATTTACAAAACAGCTCAATGAATAAACCAAATCATAATTTTTTCTTCTCTAGATTTTTTTCTCTATGTTGAAATGCATACCTGAAGCTTCCCAATTCCTTGAAGTGTACTTTTATACGCAAGAAGAGAATGACCTAAATTTACACCCATGTTCCTTAAGACAGTTGAATCAGTCAAATCCCTCTGCAAAACAAAAAGCACAATGTAAAAATTATTATTTCTAAGAGCTACTGTAGGAAAGAATAGATCATTAGGACAAAATAAGTACAATAATCTGCCCATTAGTTAGTTAGAACTTTGAAAGGATCAATGCAATAAATAGGGGCGAAATCAGAATATAAGGATTCAATCTGTAATAGGATAACTTTATCAGAACAGTATGAACGGAAATAAAACAGTTCTATTTTTTTATTCTTTTATAACAATTTGGTTTAAATTTTGTATACGCTTCTCACACACAATTAGACTATCACCTGCAATAAATTATGATAAAAGGTCCATACATTAGAATATCTTAGGTAACTCTTTCACACACACATTACTAAACAAAATTACACTAACCATTTTCAAGAAAACGTAATTGTAAAGTTTTCTGAGTATCATAGGCTAGAATTATGTCAATACTAATGATCAGAATAAAACAAAGAACATTAAAATCAAACTAAAGTAATTCTTGCCTGCCAACGTGAATTATGATAAAAGGTCCATACATTAGAATATCTTAGGTAACTCTTTCACACACACATTACTAAACAAAATTACACTAACCATTTTCAAGAAAACGTAATTGTAAAGTCTTCTGAGTATCATAGGCTAGAATTATGTCAATACTAATGATCAGAATAAAACAAAGAACATTAAAATCAAACTAAAGTAATTCTTGCCTGCCAACGTGAAATTGGCAACTTCATGCTCAGATGAGAAAGTCCCCCATTAGCCACACCTAAATTGCCTTCGCTGTTCTCAAAATCGATGGGATTCACTTTGTGAGGCATAGTTGACGACCCAATCTCCCCAGCTTTAGTGGTCTATAAAACAAGTTTTGAAAATGAAAATGATTATTCTTCCTCTAAAAGTAGGACACCGTATTCTGGTCATAGCTAATGTGTTAGAAACTCACCTGCTTAAAGAAGCCCAAAGATATATAGCCCCAAACGTCTCTATCAAAGTCAATTAATATATTGTTGAATTGGATGAATGAATGAAAAATCTTTGCCATGTAGTCATGAGTTTCAATCTGTTGACCAATTGGAGTCATATAATCATAAGGAATCATGAAAACAAAGTTACCATCTTGCGAATAAGTTGGTATGTATGATCAAATGATTGTGATCTACCAGTGCCAATTTCAATTTTATATGTACTCAAGATATAACTATCACAAATATGAGGAGAAATCAACAAGAGTATAACTAACAAAGTAGCAATTAATGAGAAATTATAAAACAACGCAAGTATGCATTAAAAATGGAAATGGCACAAAATTTTGAAAATTGAAATATGACATGGCTTTCTAGCATATTCAAGACTTAGTTTTAAAATGTGCATATAACTGTGTTAAACCACCAAAACAGAATGAAGAAAAAAAAGTTAAATAAAATTTCTATGACATACCTGAGCAACATAAGGATTGAAACCTAATCCAAGAGATGTTACAAACTCCTCTGCAACACGAGGCCAGTTAACATCAGGATATGCAGAAAAATGTGCATTGTAATTTCCAACTGCACCTGCAAATTTCCCCAAAATCTCAATCTGAGACAGTTCCTTCCTTTCTCGGCTTAGTCTCACAGCAAAAATTGCCATTTCCTTCCCCAGAGTTGTTGGTGAAGCTGGCTGGAGAAAATCACATAAAAATCACCAAGTTCAATCAATATTGTTTAACAAAGAAGATTAGCAACTAATAAAATTTAAAGTAGATTTAGATCTCTACAACAGGAAGAATTCAAGTTAAAAAAACCAATTGTAAGTCGCTAAGTTTAAAAGTTAGAATCACAGTAAACACGAATAAATAATAAACAGATAGAGATTTAATAAGAAACTGGATTTAGATCTCTAACCAATTTTAACAACAAACCAGCAAAAATATCACTAGGTCCTAACTAGTTGTTGAGTTGGCATTATTTGCAAAATCCCAATATTACAATCTACAATAATACATTGATTCTTAAATACTCAACTAATGCACAAATCAACCTACCTGCCCATGAGTACGAGAAAGCATAGAAATATGAGCATTGTCTTTGGCCATTCTACACAAAGCTTTGATTATATCATCCATGACAGGAAACATAACAGAGTTCATTGCTTCTTTCAACATCAAGGCATGAGCTAGGTTATTTATATCCTCAGATGTGCAAGCAAAGTGAAAAAACTCAAGCACCTGTTGAAAAATGTTTGTTTAAAAACTACGCAATCCAATCAAAACTCAAACAGAAAGTAATGTACAACAATCACACACAAAGCATTAATTGAATCACAACCTTAGCCACTTCAGCATTTGCTTGGCACTTGTTCTTCAAGAAATATTCCACTGCTTTAACATCATGGTTTGTCTGCTTCTCAATATTTTTAATCTCCTTAGCATCATTATCACTAAAGTCATCAATCAAACCTTGTAAGAAAGATTTAGCATCATCACTAAAAGCAGGAACCTCAGTGATTTCACTAATTTCAGAAAGCTTCAGCAACCATTTAATCTATAAAACAAGAAGTACAAACATAAACATTAGAGAAAAAAAGTTATCACAAAAAAATAATAAAAAAAGGGTTCTTTAAACAAAAGGGGTATATAGAAAGAGAAGAAAAATTAATGGGGTACCTCAACAAAGACCCTAAAGTAAATAAGTCCATATTCACCCATGATAGGAGCCAAGTCCTTAACTTTTCCCCAATAACGACCATCCAATGGAGACAAAGCCATCAAACTAGAGAGTTCTAAGTCGGTGGAATGAACTCCAAACATTTTGGTGGCGGATTTGCAGGCGCAACCACTGAGAGAAATCAAAGGAAAGGAAATATGGGAAGAAAGAAAAGTATGTGGTGATTTTTGAGGATTGGTTTTGAAGAGATTGAAGGTAGTAACTTGTGTAGCGTTAGAGAGAGCCATGGAAGTTAAGAGCAAGATTTTCTGTCTTTGTTTCTTCACTCACTCGCACTCAAACCTATTTCTTCGTCTTTGTTTGCTGTTATTCGAATATAGCGTACACTTTTTGGTTCTGCTGTGAAAAAAATTGGAAACCAAAAAAACAAATGAGTGAAAATAAATTTTTTGAAATGCTCAATAATGGAGCAGGTAAAGCTAGGTTTTCCTACAAGTTCATAACTTAATAAATTACAAATACAAAAATATTCATGGCAAATGCATTAACACGATCAAAAGTACTTTTGAGAATATTATCCAAACAAAGTTACATTTTATTATCAAACATATGTTTAACAGAAAGAGAATCACGTTTGAGCAAACAAGTTTGAATCAAACTTAATTTTGCAAAAATGAGGTTTAAACATACCAATTTTACAAACTGTAACTGTAATATTAGAAGAGAGATTGAAAAGGGTTTGCAGTATACTTACTAGGCGGACGGGAGCACGGCGTGTTCGGACGGAGCAGTTCGAGAGAGAGACTTCAAAGCAACAACAGTGTTTCACTTGTTTTTTTTTTTTATAATTTTTTTATGGTTTTAATTGTTATTTGTTAATTAAAAATAAGGGAAATTGCTTTGGTTTTTTTTAAATGACAATTAGACTCCTTTTTGTCTTGAAAAATATTCACCTCATTTATATTTATTAAATAAACTACATGAAACAATTTTTTGACGCTTTAACTTGGAGAGGTATAGTTATACTTATAGTATTTGTAATTTTAAAATATAGAATTATGTTTTTAGTAGTATAATTGGAGTATATCTTTTAGTGTCTTTTTAATAAATAATAGATAGAGTTGTAAATGTGATAGAAAAAAAAAATAATTTTTTGTGATTATAAGAGAGATAAGTGCATTTTTTGAAAAATTAGATAGAATATGAGTGTCATTTAAAGAGACATTAGGTAATCACTTCATCAAGAGAGGTAAATGTAACTTTTCTTTAAACTTATATTCATATTTTATGAATAATGATAAGCCTTAGGCTTAGAATTATAATATAATGTGGCCGAATTTAGCATTCACCTTTATCAATACCTCCCACATCTAAAACATATGAAAATTAATTTTTGTACTTTTTAATATTTATTTGGATTATTGACTTAAAAAAAATATGTTTGGATTAACGTTTGCATATCTACATTTGAGTAAATTTCATTTGATAAATGTACTTTTTATTAAATTAATTTTTCTCTATCATAATTTATGAGTGAATATTTTTTCTTTAAAAGACGTTTTACAAAATAAAATTTATTTGAATTATATAACTAAAGGTAATTTTAAATGTGTATTTACTAAATGTGGTACATATTTTAATATATTATAATGTGAATAATATGGCACCAAATTAAATTTCTAAATGTAAAATAGACAATATAACAATATCTATTAAGTTGCTTTTGGCTAACATTAATTTGAGTTAAAATTAATTTTGATCAATAATAGTTAATAATGAATCAAATATAATGTCAACTCGATTTTCAATTACAAAATTAGATTATGAAAAATGGACAATATAAAAGTATTGTGGTTGAACACGAAATTTGCGAAATACAATTAATTTTTTATATTTTTAAATGTAAAATGGACGATATAAAAATATCTGTTAAATTGTTTTTGGCTAACAAGAATTTGAGTTAAAATTAATTTTGATTAATGATACTTATAATGAATCAAACATAATGTCAATTCGATTTTCTATTACAAAATTACATTTTGAAAAATCAAACACGCTTATTATGTTAACCATTTGGAAGATTTTTGAATAAAGTAATTTATTTCTCTCCATCTTAAAAAATTTGGTTAAATTTGAAAGTTTTGAAATGTAAATTCTCAAAAGTAATTTTTTTTAAACAAATTCAAAATTGAGATTGAACACGAAACTTGCAACAACAAAATTTTAGAATTTGAAAACAAAAATGAAACTTTAGTAGTATACAAAATATTAGAGATGCAATTTTTCTAAATTTAAAAAAAAAATCGAAACATTGATTGAACACGAAACTATTTAAATGCAATTTTTTTAGAATTATTAAAAAAAAATATTTTTTTCTCGTACCTCCACATTTATAATCTTACTCCCATATTTTAATAAAAATTCAATTTTATCCCTTTTTTTAAAATAAAAAAAGATGCAAACTTTACGTTTTTTGGTACACATTTGTGTTCTATAAAATTTTTTCAAATTTTTTGAAATTCGAATTTTCAAGAATACATTTGTGTATCGGAATTGTTTTTTTTTTCTCGATACATAGATGTGTTCTGGAAAACTTGAAAAAAAATTTTCATTACACAAAGTTCAAATTTTTTTAAACACATTTGTGTACTAGAAAACTAGAAAAAAAAATTCTAGTACATAAAGTTCAATTTTCTAAAACTCATTTGTCGGAAAACTTTTTAGTTTTCCGATTTAGTTTTCTTACACAAAAATTAAAATGTTTTGAAACACAAGTGTTTTAATTTTATTTTTATTTTTTTGGTGAAGTTTTTCAAAATTCAAATTGAATTTAATGGGATAAAATTTGTTTTGACAAAAAAAGTAAAATACCTAGTTTCTTTAAAATATTGGGGTAGGAGTATAAATATGGAGTATAAAGTTAAATTTTCTTAATTTTTTTTTTTGAAATTTTAGTTGAACACGAAACTTTTAAAAAGTAATTTTCCCATAATTTAAAAAAATTCAAAATTTTGGTTGAACACAAAACTTTCAAAATGCAATCTTTTTTAGAATTTTTGAAAAATATTGAAACTTTGGTTGAACACCAAATTTTCAAAAATGCAAGCTTTTATCTTAATTTTTGAAAAAATTAAAAAATTTGAAATTGTCGAAATATTAAATGGTTCAAAAGTTTCAACAATTTTGACTCTATAAAGTGGAAGGGGGTAAAAAAAAAGGGCAAAATATTACATGTTTTATGTGTTTTTGGGTGGTGGAAGATATAGATGGAGGTGAATGGTAGATTCCATCTGTTTGTAATATATTTTGTTCTCAATTTGAGATAATGGGTAGTTTGTTATATAGTTTTATGAAAATGATTTTAACTTTAGACTATTTTTATAAGAACATTGTTTAAAATAATATAAGTTATTTTGGACTTATTTATTATAGATTAAAAAAAATCATTTTGCCATTTTTTTAAATGATCTCTTAAAAATGATATTTACAGGAGATTTTATCACTCTTTATGCTTGATTGGAAGATTAATACAATATATAGTTGTCAAATAAGATGAAGCTAAGTTCCTTAAAGGCGAAAAATGGAAGAAGAAAAAAATGAATCTCTTTCTCCTCAAAGCTGAGCTTGATTTCTTTGATATCTAAGATTTTTTCTTAGTGAGTCATTATATCTGATTTTAATCATTGAATTGAACTAGAAGTCATCGAAAGTTTTTATCTTTTTTCAGTGCTGTATGAACTGAATGAGTTTAAGAAAAACATTTATCTTTATATGTTTTTTTTTTTAATTCACACAATAACATACTTATATTTCAACAGTTTTTAATAAAGAATTTATATCGACATATATAGTTGGTTGAAAATCATAATGTTCTGTTATAGCTGTTCCAGCATCCTATATCTGTCGGATCACACTTATCAGGAGATTTCTGATTTGTTACTTTTATGTAGGTTCTGTTCATTTAGATTTATGTTTTGATCCAATTTCATTCATATCTACCTGTGATTTCTCTGCTCAAGTTTGTTAATGATTCATTCCCTCTCTGTTTTTTTTGTTTTGAGATTGTGAGAGAAAAGTAATACACTGTGTTTTATTGAATTGAAACAAAAAATTTTATTAAGATATTTCTGTATTTTCCTCAGTTATAATGAATGTATTTTGAATGATGAAACTATGCATTCAGCGTAGAAATAATTCCTATAAAGTTTAGGGTTCAAGATATGTGTGAGGTTCTTGTTTTTTATGCATGTCATTCATTGCATGAATTGTTTAACTAACACTTCTATTTAGAAAATTGAAATTTTCAGTTTGTTACTTTTCCCAATTTTCTGTTAGTTTTGGAGTTTATTTCATAGATTTAGAAATTGAGTTTTTATTTATGTTACTTGTAGCCATATGTTACCACGACACTATACTCCAATAGTGCGCGTGTCTTAAGTTGGTGCTTTACATGTCTGAGTGAGATGATAATTTATGATTTCTCAACATGTAAGAAAAAAATCAAACAAATAATATCAATTGTCAATTATCGCTTATATTTAAGATCGAATGGAGTATCTAGTAAGTGAATTTGCACTTAAATAGATTTTGCGAAGCTTCCTTGCTCGGAAGGTACGTTGGATACGAGTAGCAGCTTGAGTCATCTTCCTTGCCTTGTAGTTATGAAAGGCATGTTGAATCATGATGGCTGCCACTCTCTTTCGTGCTTCAGCCTCTTGATTGAAAAAATTAAATTCCTTTATTTCTTCTTCTGTGTGTTCTCTATATGCAGCTCGTATGCGTTTTGCAGCATCAACAAATTCCACGTAAGCAGCTAAACTATTCCTTGGATGCACTTCCTCTGGAGCAGACGTCACAAAATGCCTAAAATGATAAATACAGAATCATAATTGGTATTATAATGTTAATGTATTTCTTATGCATTTTAAGCAACTAAGCACATATTCTATTAAGAACCGAATTTAGCAAATAATGGATTTCCAATTTATTTATTTTTCACTTTAAAGACAAAACAGGCTTTACCGATTAGGACAATGCATTAAGTGTTCATCAAATATTTTATATTAAAAAGCTTAAATTCAATAAACTCTGTTTGGGACATTTACAAAATTGAAAAAACTACTTGGACATAATTGAAGTAGAATTTATTTATTTATTTAAATATTAAAAATTTCAAACAAAATTATATAAATATTAAAAACAAAATTTCAAACAAGAAAAACAAAAAGGTTACATGATCAGATACTAACCTTTTCCGCAATGAAGGTAATTCTTGGTGCTGATTCTTATATTCACTATTGCTCCTATGTTCACCTCTTATTTCCACACCCTCAATTTCTATTTCTACATGATCAGAAACAGTAGCACCAACATCCTTAATCCTTTGTTGAGACTCCAAAGAAGCCCGAAGAACAATAACGAAATAACAAAACACACCTCCAATTGAAGCCAACATCAAATTAAAATTCATAAGCTGCACCGTAACACAACCTAAGAAAAAATTGAGCAAATCAACCTCAAATCCTAGGTCAATTTGTCTCGACAAACTCAACGACATCAAAGCAAAAGCCACACACGAAATCAAACCTAATACATCTGATTTTCCATTCACTGATTTGTCATAAAAAAATGAGTAAACAGAGGTTAGCATAAGAATTAAAAAACCCACGTGAGCTTTTAATATTAGACTCTTTGATAGTTGCCATTTTTTTGCGAGTAACACAATGATGCACGTGATGAAACTTAAAGTTACATAGAGGAAGATTTTTAGTAAATTCCATTCTCCAAATAGATGTTTGAAAGAAGAGCTTAGTGCGTAACAGAGAAGTCCAATTATACTTGATATGAAACCTGTGAATCTCCATAATATAGGGTGGTTTAAGAAATTGAGAATTGGGATGATTGGAGACATTTTTTTTTGGATGAGATGGTGAGATTTTAATTTTAACTTTATAAAACGCTAAAATGAAATGGAACACTATAAGATGTGCATGTCTTCTATTTTGTTTTTTTGGGTGTTAAAGTCTTTCTATACAATGATGACAAAAACATGGCTTTCTGCACATGTCGGTAAGGCAACAAACAACGCGTAGAAGCAGTGTCGTTGAATATTAATTTTCATGATATATAGTAGAATTAGTTTTTTTTCTTCTTTTCCAGGTATAACTATAATTTTCTATCTCTCTTCTCTACGATTTTCACAAGCAATTGAGAGTGTGAGGTTTTGTATTTTTTTTCTTTTATTTAACCCAATTCAAGGAGCAATTACTTGAAAAGGATTTTGAATCATAAGTTACATATAGGGACAGACTATGGTAATTAGATTTTTTATTAGGAAGATCAATATCAATTTATTTCCAAAAACGGAAATGATGAAACAACTTAGTTATTTTTAATTTCTTAATTCACTTTTGAGGTTTATTTTACTCCTTAATGAAAAAAATGTGTTATGCGTCGAACTCGTGTTCACATAAGTTATACTCAATATTGGGTAGGCCTAACATCAACACACTTTACAACACAACTTTTTGAACTTAGGACAAAGTGTCAAACTAAATAGAATCCAATGTGATGGTCTACCTTAGATCATTTGGATTTCTAATCACTAGTGTTGGATAGAAACCCTATCACAACCATAGTCACTTGATGGTAGCCACTTCTCACATGACCAAATGACTCTTACCCAACATCACGAGGGAAATTTTGACGGTCATCTGATCTGATGATCCCTAATGATTACCACAAGAAGATTCTAGAAATCTAGAGGAGATCTCTATATAATCGAAATCCCTAGATTATAAAGGTGCACAAACTTCTATACAAATTCTTACTTGATATTTGGAGTGTGTGCAGGTACACCCCACCCCACTCGAGAAACCAGTGGAGGAATCTTCTTCATCATCCCTTCAAAATACCATGACCAAATGACTCTTACCTAACATCACGAGGGAAATTTTGACGGTCATCTAATCTGATGATCCCTAATATTTACCACAAGAAGATTCTAGAAATCTAGAGGAGATCTCTATATAATCGAAATCCCTAGATTATAAAGGTACACAAACTTCTATACAAATTCTTACTTGCTATTTGAAGCGTGTGCAGGTACACCCCACCCCACTCGAGAAACTAGTGGAGGAATCTTCTTCATCATCCCTTCAAAATACCAGTCATCTAAATCAAGCTCTGTTATTCAGTGATCTTAGTTTGCATTAATCGGTTTCATCTAATCCATTAATCAAACTCTAACACTTTCGCACAGGTGGATCTCACATGACATATTAATAATATACATGTACAACTTTTTCATTGTTGAACGTTAAAAAAATCTAAAAACACTTTGCTTGAAGATAAAGAAGGAGAATATAATAATTTTCAATGCTTAATGATTCATAGTTGTTTGGCAGAGAAGAGTATTGCATGGAAGCAATGTTTTCATGGGGCGGTGGTCTTTTGTGCAAGGATTTAAATTGCAGACCATATCCCGTGATCCAGCCATAATATTGCAGTTGTGACAGTTAGCATCAGACTACAATTGCGATGTGATTGTAATTCACATAAAAATGACATCATAATGTTGCAGCGTCGTAGGTACAATAAGTGTTGCATTATACAACAACAAACTATATAGTAATTAATCAAATTATTTTTCTATTTTACTTTGTCTCTGTATTATAGATTTAGAGTGTATTGTTAAAGATTAACACTATGTTAAAGTGACAAAAGTTGATAATAATATATTTATGAGATATTAAAGATAAAATAGAAGATATAGAAATTGAAATATTAATAATAAATTATAATATTTTGTGCTAATAAAAAAATAAATTCACATTGCAATGACCGGAATATACATTGCAATGTTTGCAACCACTATAGTGGCAATTTGCATCCACAACTATAACATTAATTTAAAACCATGCTTTTGTGTAAAAGTATGTCATGTTTGATTTTACAATGTTTACAACGACAACCGTGGCAATTTGCATCCGCAACTACAATCTTAATTTATAACCATGCTTTTGTGTAAAAGTATGTCATGTTTGATTTTAGAGTTTGAAGAGTTTTCTATAGGGTCGTAATTCCATGTCACAAAATTTTGGGTTGTAATTCCAAACAAAAGACCATCAAAATAAAATTTCTTCTTTTATTTATTTACAATCAAATTATCCTCAGAAATCATTCATCCAAAAAAGAATAAACCTCAGAAATCCAGTCAAAAGACGGGAAAGACCTAACGACAGCATTGGAAAAATCAAACTTCCTAGTTACACTACACCAATGGAAACACAAAGAAGACACAGAAAAAAACAAAGTTACCTGCAACGACTACTGAATCACTGATACTATCAATCAAACAAACTGCTTTCCACGTTCACTCTATACTTTATATTCTTCTCTGCTCATCTATTACACCACTTCTACCCTTAACTTATTTCCAAAAACCGCGTTTCTCAAGGGGCATATTCGTCATTCAATTTTCCCACATCCCACTCCTTCGTTCCATTTTAGGCTTCTTTTTTCCTCAATGCAATTCATGATTGATAAACTTAACGTTCACTAAAAATGTCTGAAAACGGAGAAGAGAAATTACTCGCTGTGGCACGGCACATAGCAAAAACGCTGGGCCACAACAACAATAACATGGCTGATGATATTCTCCAAATATTCTCAAACTTCGATGGAAGATTCTCAAAAGAGAATCTCTCTGATAAGGTCGTAGAGACAGATCCTAGAACCTGCGCCACACTGGATCACTCCCTCAAAAACCTCGACCGTCGGATCTCTCTTTACGTCTCATCTGATAACCCTATCTGGGCAGATTCCGCTGACGCCGGTGCTTTCCTCGACGCTGTAGACGACTTAATCGCCGCCGTAGCAGAGTGGAGCCACCTCTCCGCCGATAAATCCGTCGCCACGTGCCTCGTCCGTGCTGAAGACATGCTTCAACACGCTATGTTCCGTCTCGAGGACGAGTTCCGATCTCTCATGGAACGCGGCGGCGAGTCGTTCGACCTAACTCAATCGTACCGGAACAACGATTCAACTGAAAACTTACCGTTTGACTCGGAAGAAGATGAAGAAATCGACGACGAAGCGAGAAACGGAGAAGAGGAGGATCTGATTCCGGTAGCGTTGCCGGTAACTGACTACGACATCGTAATCGACGCTCTACCGTCGGGGACGATCAACGACCTTCACGAGATCGCAAAACGAATGGTTGCCGGCGGTTTCGGGAAGGAGTGTTCGCACGTGTACAGCAGTTGCCGGAGGGAGTTCTTGGAAGAAAGCCTCTCGAGATTAGGGTTACAGAAGCTAAGCATAGAAGATGTTCACAAAATGCCATGGCAAGATCTAGAAGACGAGATCGAAAGATGGATTAAAGCTTCCAACGTCGCTCTCAAGATACTTTTCCCCAGCGAACGACGACTCTGCGATCGCGTCTTCTTCGGATTCTCATCAGCCGCAGATTTCTCTTTCATGGAGGTTTGCAGAGGTTCTACAGTTCAGCTGTTGAATTTCGCTGATGCTGTTGCAATCGGAAGCCGTTCGCCGGAACGGTTATTTAAAATCCTCGATGTGTTTGAAACATTGCGTGACCTAATTTCAGAATTTGAGTCTTTATTTTGTGATCAGTATAGTGTGTCTTTAAGGAATGAAGCGATTACGATATGGAAGAGATTGGGGGAATCAATTAGAGGAATTTTCATGGAGTTGGAGAATTTGATTCGTCGAGATCCGGCGAAGGCGGCTGTTCCCAACGGCGGACTTCACCCAATTACTCGATATGTGATGAACTATCTCCGTGCCGCGTGTCGGTCAAGGCAGACATTGGAGCAAGTTTTTGAAGACTATGGACATCCCTTGAAGGATTACCCTAGGGTTGATGATAGAATGCATTCCTCTTCCTCTATGTCAGTACAAATGGATTGGATTATGGAACTATTAGAGAGTAATTTGGAAGCTAAGTCCAAAATTTATAAGGACCCTGCATTGTGCTATGTTTTTTTGATGAATAACGGTAGGTACATTGTTCAGAAGACTATTGATAGTGAATTAGGAGCACTTTTAGGGGATGATTGGATCAAAAAACACACCATGAAAATTAGGCTGTACCATATGCAGTATCAAAGAAGTTCATGGAATAAGGTGATTGGGTTTTTGAAGGTGGAGAACAATGGAACATTGCAGCCTAATGGGGTTGCGAAATCGATGAAAGAGAAGCTGAAATCGTTCAATATGGGGTTTGATGATATATGCAGGGTTCAGTCTTTGTGGTTTGTGTATGATGAACAGCTTAGGGAAGAAATAAGAGTTTCCATTGAGAAAATTTTGTTGCCAGCTTATGGTAACTTCATTGCGAGGTTTCAAAGTGTTCCTGAACTTGGTAAGAATGGCGATAAATATATTAAGTATGGAACAGAGGATATCGAAGTGAGACTCAACGATCTGTTTCAGGGAAGCGGTGGATCAACTGGTAGCCAAAAGCGAAGCTAAAGCTGTGTGATTTCATGTGTATGTATTTGTTTTGTAGTTGAAATACATAGTTTTGATTGTCACAAATATAGTTGTAAAAGATGTATGAGTGAATGACCTTGTATACTAAAAATATTATTATATGTTTTGCTGCTTACTTAGCATTATTATGCAGAATTAAAAAGGATTTTGGTACAGAATTAACAGTTCGTGCAACAATGAGGTTGTTTTTATTGGTCATTGCTTTGGACTCTTCAATTGTGTAGTATAAAAACTAGGAAGTTACTGAATCAGCAGGATTTAGAATGTATTACTTTATCATATGTGTGTTTCCAATTTTTTGTTTGCTTTGATGTTTAGAGTTTACTTGGTTAAACTCCATGCACTTGTCAACTACTCTTTGGATTTGGATCCCAGTGCACTCATGTAACCACATAGTTCATAACAGTCCTCGATGAAAGATCAAAGGTTCTCATTTTCATTTCAGTAAATTGGATTTGAAACCTATACTCAACAAAAGAGTCTTCTTTCAATTTTCATCTTACTAACTGCATTTTTGAATGCAAGTTCTTATTGTTAGTTTTAAGAGGGCCCTATTAGTATTTTAAGAGGGTTCAAGCTAATTAAGGATGGTTTTAGATGAGATAAAATTGATTTTGACGTGTAAAAGATGGCTTCATTTAGAATTTATTTTGACACCGATATTAATTGTCTCTTGAAGTTAGAATTTGGAGTTTTTTCCTTTTCAATTAATTTTTAACCAAAGATTTATTAGTTAATTCACTTTTTTACATTAATATATCTAAACATAGATCTCTTTAAATTGAATCTACTTTTAGTCAAAATCAATTTTTATCTGCATTTGTTTATCATTTTTATCTTTAATTTTGCAGTGTTCAAAATATTTTCAAATACTTGAAATTAGTTGAATTAATTGAAAACATAAGCTGGTTTTCTGTGGTGATTGTTTTTGAATGGTATCACAAACTAGGAGTATGAAAGGAGATAATGGTATCACAAACTTGGAGTATGAAAGGAGATATAACACATAAAGATCTATCTTGAGGGTGACTTTAAAAAGAAGAAAAAATGGAAGGAATGAAGAGTGTAGTCCCCCAATTTTGTCCGACAAATTAAATTATAATAGTCATAATATATCAAACTTTATGTTTTTTGTTATTTTATTTATGTTTATAAAATCTTAAAATTTTCAATATATATACATATTTCTATATTCATAATTATTAATACAAAAAAAAAATATATATTGAAAGCAAAAAATAATAAATATTGATACTCATTTCGTCACATTTCATAAAATTACAATTATAACAACATTAAAGGGTCTAGTGGATCACAATTGTGCTTATTAGTTAGTGAAAGCTTAAACTTTATATAAGTCAAATGTGATAGTTTTTATTTTGTTTATCTCTAGTTTCTGGTTGCCTTTGAGTCATGGTTGCCTCTGATTTATGGTTTCTGATTGCCTCTGATTCATGGTTGCCTTTGGTTCACAGTTACCTCTGGTTTCTGATTGCCTCTGATTTGTAGTTGCCTTGCCTCTAGTTCCTAGTTTCCTTGCCTCTGATTCATATTTGCCTCTAGTTCTTGTTGCATATGATTTCTGGTTGCATCTAGTTTCTGGTTGCCTCTGTTTCTGTTTGCCTCTGGTTTCTAGTTGCCTCTGGTTTCTAGTTGCCTCTGAAGTAGCAATGTCAATCACAAAAAATGGGATGCTTGAATTGTGACCCTTTTAAAAATTTAATTCATGTACTTAATTTAAATTAACTCAATATTAATCTTGGTTGAAATAAAATTTCCAAATGTTTTTGATATGTTAGAAGTAAATAAAACAAATTAATTTATAGTGAAGTGTGGTTTATGTAATCAAATCGTTAAAGATAAGGGATAGAAATATCACATACAAAAAGTATACTGGTTCACCAAACTCGGGCTAGTTACGTCCTCACAACCGCAAGATTTTCACTATGTATTTCAGAACCAGAATGTTCTCGGTCACACATTTTCTTTTGATCACACCTTAATCAATTACAATATTTACCTTTCAACCTAGAAATGATTTTTATTGTCACCTTTCAATTTAGAAATGATTTTTTACAAACACACTCAATATAACATAAAAGATAGACTTGAGATGTAAATAATGTGTATGATAAAAGTGTTTGGGATCTAATAATTCTCAATTCTTGGTTTAAGATCAATAAAGACAAACTCAATAAATAATGATCCACATATATAGTGAAGAAGTTGGAATTGGTTTGAAGAATTTTTTGAACAAGTATTGGTAGATTTGTAAATTGAACTCTTGCTTTTAATCAGTTCTCATATGCTCGCAGAGCCGTTGATGATAGAGTCTTACTATAAAAATTGTGCGGTTGAGCTGAACTTGTACTATGATGACTTAAAAAAAAGATCTATCTTGAGGGTGACTTTAAAAAGAAGAAAAAATGGAAGGAATGAAGAGTGTAGTCCCCCAATTTTGTCCGACAAATTAAATTATAATAGTCATAATATATCAAACTTTATGTTTTTTGTTATTTTATTTATGTTTATAAAATCTTAAAATTTTCAATATATATACATATTTCTATATTCATAATTATTAATACAAAAAAAAAATATATATTGAAAGCAAAAAATAATAAATATTGATACTCATTTCGTCACATTTCATAAAATTACAATTATAACAACATTAAAGGGTCTAGTGGATCACAATTGTGCTTATTAGTTAGTGAAAGCTTAAACTTTATATAAGTCAAATGTGATAGTTTTTATTTTGTTTATCTCTAGTTTCTGGTTGCCTTTGAGTCATGGTTGCCTCTGATTTATGGTTTCTGATTGCCTCTGATTCATGGTTGCCTTTGGTTCACAGTTACCTCTGGTTTCTGATTGCCTCTGATTTGTAGTTGCCTTGCCTCTAGTTCCTAGTTTCCTTGCCTCTGATTCATATTTGCCTCTAGTTCTTGTTGCATATGATTTCTGGTTGCATCTAGTTTCTGGTTGCCTCTGTTTCTGTTTGCCTCTGGTTTCTAGTTGCCTCTGGTTTCTAGTTGCCTCTGAAGTAGCAATGTCAATCACAAAAAATGGGATGCTTGAATTGTGACCCTTTTAAAAATTTAATTCATGTACTTAATTTAAATTAACTCAATATTAATCTTGGTTGAAATAAAATTTCCAAATGTTTTTGATATGTTAGAAGTAAATAAAACAAATTAATTTATAGTGAAGTGTGGTTTATGTAATCAAATCGTTAAAGATAAGGGATAGAAATATCACATACAAAAAGTATACTGGTTCACCAAACTCGGGCTAGTTACGTCCTCACAACCGCAAGATTTTCACTATGTATTTCAGAACCAGAATGTTCTCGGTCACACATTTTCTTTTGATCACACCTTAATCAATTACAATATTTACCTTTCAACCTAGAAATGATTTTTATTGTCACCTTTCAATTTAGAAATGATTTTTTACAAACACACTCAATATAACATAAAAGATAGACTTGAGATGTAAATAATGTGTATGATAAAAGTGTTTGGGATCTAATAATTCTCAATTCTTGGTTTAAGATCAATAAAGACAAACTCAATAAATAATGATCCACATATATAGTGAAGAAGTTGGAATTGGTTTGAAGAATTTTTTGAACAAGTATTGGTAGATTTGTAAATTGAACTCTTGCTTTTAATCAGTTCTCATATGCTCGCAGAGCCGTTGATGATAGAGTCTTACTATAAAAATTGTGCGGTTGAGCTGAACTTGTACTATGATGACTTAAAAATAGACTATAAGTAGGTCAGGCCATAGGCCCCTGACGGACGACCTAACCTATTCTCATCCTTAGATGCTACCCATCATTGACGGAATCATTAACTAGAGAAGATATTTTCTTTGTGTTGGTTGGAACTTGCCTCGTAAGTCATTTGAAGAATCGTCAAATAAATAGGTAGAAATGTGCAACGTTAGATTTTTTAAGCATGTCATAAACTTCGTATGCATTGTTATATTATTACTACTGTTGTTGTTGTTGTTGTTCTTATTATTATTATTATTATTATTATTATTATTATTATTATTATTATTATTATTATTATTATTATTATTATTATTATTATTATTATTATTATTATTATTAT